>NW_022630996.1:58492482-58799078 GCF_010015895.1 Lontra canadensis | reverse complement strand
GTATATATACATATATACACATGTATATATATATATATATATATATATACCAGTTTTAATTTCCCTGTATCTCTGGGAAGTTGAGTTCTCTAACAAAGATAATAATATATACCTCAGAAAAACTGAAACACCCTTCCTTGTCTACATTGAGGGATTATAAATACCTTCCTGCCACCCCCCCCGCCCGTTTTTATTTTGGATTCCTTTTTTTTTTTGTTATTGTTGGTCTTTTGTTCAGTTGGTTTTGTTTTTGTACTTTATAAATCTTACTCTTGGAGCTCATTTTGGCTGTTTTTGTTTTGTTTTGTTTTGTTTTGTTTTAAAGATTTTATTTGTTATTTGTTTGATAGAGAGATCACCAGTAGGCAGAGAGGCAGGCAGAGAGAGAGAAAGAGAGAGAGAGGGAAGCAGGCTCCCTGCCAAGTAGAGAGCCCAATGCAGGGCTCAATCCCAGGACCCTGAGATCATGACCTGAGCCGAAGGCAGAGGCTTAACCCACTGAGCCACCCAGGTGCCCCTGTTTTGTTTTGTTTTATTTTCTCTTTGGCAGTGAATTCCAATTGCTCCAAACCCTCCCAGGGTGCACGTTGCCTGGATAGTGGTTGATATTTTTGGCTATACATCCCCTCAACCACAAGTCAACAGAATGACAAGGAGAACTCCCAATAAAGAAAAGACTCAGAGACAATGGCCTCTCCAGCAGATCTAATGTATATGGATCTAAGCAAGATGACAGAAATAGACTTCAGGTTAGCAGTTATGAAGACAGTATTCAGGTGGAGAAAACTATTATTTGCAACATAGATTCATTAAGGGCAGAAGTGAGAGCAGATCTGGCAGAACTTAAAAATGCTATTGATGAGATACAATCTAATCTAGACACTCTAACAGTTAAGGCAAATGAGGCAGAAGAATGAATTAGTGATCTTGAAGACAAACTGATAGAAAAGAAGGAGCAGGAGGAGGCCTGGAACAAATGGCTTAAATCCATGGAAATAGAATTAAAGAAATAAATGACACCATGAAATGTTCCAATGTCAGAATTATTGGGATTCCTGAGCAGGCAGAGAGAGAGAGAGAGGACTAGAAGATACATTTGACCAAATCATTGTCAAGAACTTCCCTAATCTGGGGAATGAAACAAGCAATCATGTCCTAGAGGCAGAGAGGACACCCCTAAAAGATCAATGAGGGTAGACCAACGCCCAGGCATGTAATAGTAAAACTCGCAAATCTTAGAACCAAGGAAGCCATTTTAAGGGCAGTTAGGGAGAAGAGATTCCTTACATACAGAGGGAGGAACATCAGAATAATGTCAGACCTGTCCACAGAGACCTGGCAAGCCAGAAAGGGCTGGCAAGACATATTCAGGGTACTAAATAAGAAGAATATGCAGCCAAGAATTCTTTATCTGGCAATGTTCTCATTCAGAATAGATGGAGAGATAAGAAGCTTCCAGGACCAGCAGAGACTGAAAGATTATATGACCATTAAGCTGGCCCTGCAAGAAATATTAAGAGGGAAGGTCCTATAAAAGGAGAAAGATCCCAAGAGTGATACAGAAGAGAAATATACAAAGACAATCCATAGAAACAAGGACTTCACAGGCAACATGATGACAATAAAATCTTATCTGTCAATAATTACTCTCAAAGTGAGTGGCCTAAATGCTCCCACAAAATGGCACAGGATTGCAGATTGGATAGAAAGACAGGACTTATCCACATGCTGTCTATAGACACTCATTTTGAACCTAAAAATACATCCAGACTGAAAGTGAAGGGATGGAGAACCATCTTTCATGCCAATGGACTTCAAAAGAAAGCTGGGGTAGCAATTCTTGTATCAGATAAATTAGATTTTAAGCTAAATGCTGTAGTTAGAGATACAGAAGGATACTATCATTCTTAAAGGATCTATTCAACAAGATCTAACAATTGTAAATATCTATGCTTTTAACATGGGAGCAGCCAACTACCCAAGCCAACTGTTAAACAATGGAAAGAGACATAATGATAATAATATGTTAATAGTAGGAGACCTTAACACTCCACTCTCAGCAACAGACAGATGAACTAAGCAGAAAATCAACAAAGAAACAAGAGCTTTGAATGGATCAGATGGACCTCATAGATATATACAGAATTCTACTGTAAAACAACAGAATACTCATTCTCCTCAAGCAGGCATGGAACTTTCTCCAGAACAGACCACATACTGGGTCACAGATCAGGTCTCAACTGATACCAAAAGACTGAGATTATTCCCTGCATATTCTCAGACCACAATGCTTTGAAACTGGAACTCCATCACAAGAAAAAGTTTGGAAGAAATTCAAACACTAGAAAGCTAAAGACCATCCTGCTCAAGAATATTTGGGTCATTCAGGAAATCAAAGAACTTACTCAATTCATGGAAACCAATGAGAATGAAGACATATCAATCCAAAACCTATGAGATATAACAAAGGCAGTTCTAAGGGGGAAATATATAGCCATCAAAGCCTCACTCAAAATAGAAAAATCCCGAATACACAAATTACCTTTACACCTTAAAGATCTGGAAAATCAACAACAAATTAAACCTAACCCATGAAATAGAAGGGGCATAATTAAGATTAGAGCAGATATTAACGAATCAGAAACCAGAAATACAGTAGAACATATAATGAAACTAGAAGCTGGTTCTTTGAAAGAATTAATAAGATCAATAAACCACTGGCCAGATTTACCCAAAAGAAAAGAGAAAGGACCTAAATTAATAAAATTATGAACGAGATAGGAGAAAGCACATCTAACACCAAGGGAATAAACATACTTATCAGAAATTATTATCAACAGCTGTATGACAATAAATTAAGCAACCTGGAAGAAATGGATGCATTCCTGGAAACCTATAAACTACCAAGACTGAAACAGCAAGAAATTGACAACCTGAATAAACCCATAACCAGTAACAAAATTGGGAGTAGTTACTTCAAAAACCTCCCAAGAAACAAGAGTCCAGGGCCTGATGGATCCCTTGGGGAATTCTACCAAACATTCAAAGAATAAATAACACCTATTCTACTGAAACTGTTTTAAAAAATAGAAACAGAAGGAAAACTTCCAGACTCCTTCTATGAGGCCAGCATTACCTTTATCCCAAAACCAAGCAAAGACCCCATCAAAAAGGAGAATTTCAGACAAATATCCCTGATGAAAAAGGATGCCAAAATTTTCAACAAGATCCTAGCTGATAGGATCCAGCAGGACATTAAAAGGATTATCCTTTAGGACTAGGTGGGATTTATCCCTGGGATGCAAGAGTGGTTTAACATTCACAAATCAATCAGTGTGATAGAACACATAAATAAGAGAAGAGACAAGAACTATATGGTCCTCTCAATTGATGTAGAAAAAGCATTTGACAAAATACTGCATTCTTTCCTGGTTAAAACTCTTCAGAGTATAGGGTTAGAGGGAACATTCCTCAACCTCATAAAATCCATCTATGAAAAATGCACAGCAAATATCTTTCTTAAGGATGAGAGCCTTCCCACTGAGATCAGGAACATGACAAGGATGCCCACTCTCGCCACTATTGTTCAACATAGTACTAGAAGTCCTAGCAACAGCAATCACACAACAAAAAGAAATAAAAGGTATTCAAATTGACAAAAAAAAAAGTCATACTCTCTTTCTTTGCAGATGACATGATGCTTTATACGGAAAACCCAAAAGTCTCCATCCCCAAATTAATAGAACTCATATGGCAATTCAATAATGTGGCAGGATACAAAATAATGCACAGAGAACAATTGCTTTCTTATACACTAATAATGAAACTGTAGAAAGAGAAATTAGAGACTCAATTCCATTTATAATAGCACCAAAACCTAACCAAGGAAGTAAAATATCATACTCTAGGAACTATATGACACTCATGAAAGAAACTGAAGAGGACATAAAAATATGGAAAAACATTCCATGCTCATGGATCCAAAGAATAAACATTGTTAAAATGTCTATGCTACCCAGGGCAATCTATACTTTCAATGCCATCTTAATCAAAATGCCAATGGCATTTTTCAAAATGTTGGAACAAACAATCTTAAAATTTATATGGAACCAGAAAAGACCCTGAATCGCCAAGGAAATATTGAAAAAGAAAAACAAAGCTGGAGATATCATGTTGTCTGATTTCAAGCTATATGACAAAGCTGTGATCATAAAGATAGTATGGTACTGGCACAAAAACAGACACATAGACCAATGGAACAGAATAGAGAGGCCAGATACGGACTCTCAACTCTATGGTCAACTAATCTTCGACAAAGCAGGAAAAAATATCCAATGGAAAAAAGAGTCTCTTCAATAAATGGTGCTGGGAAAATTGGACAGCTATATATAGAGGAATGAAACTTGAACATTCTCTTACACCATACACAAAGATAAACTCAAAATGGATGAAAGACCTCAATTTAAGACAGGAATCCATCAAAATCCTAGAGGAGAACATAGGCAATAACCTCTTTGACATCTGCCACAGCAACTTCTTTCAAGACATGTCTCCGAAGGCAAGGGAAGCAAAAGCAAAAATGAACTCTTTGGATTTCATCAAGATCAAAAGCTTCTGCACAGCAAAGGAAACAGTCAACAAAACAAAGAGGCAACCCACAGAATGGGAGAAGGTCTTTGTAAATGACACTACAGACAAAGGGCTGATATCCAAGACCTATAAAGAACTTCTCAAACTCAACACCCAAAAAAGAAATAATCAAAATCAGCAGAAGACAGGAGCAGACACTTCTCCAAAGAAGACATTCAAATTTCTAACAGACACATGAAAAAGTGTTCATCATCATTAGCCATCAGGGAAATTAAAATCAAAACCATATTAGGGATACCACCTTATACCAGTTAGAATAGCAAAAATTGACAAGGCAAGAAACAACAAATGTTGGAGAAGTTGTGGAGAAAGGGGAACCCTCTTACACTGTTGGTGGGAATGCAATTTGGTGCAGCCACTTCAGAAAACAGTTGGAGTTTCCTCAAAAAAATTTACCATAGAGCTACCCTGTGACCCAGCAATTGCACAACTGGATATTTACCCCAAAGATACAGATGTAGTGAAAAGAAGGGCCATATGCACCCCAGTGTTCATAGCAGCAATGGCCACAAATTGCCAAACTGTGGAAAGAGCCAAGATGCCCTTCAACAGACAAATGGATAAAGAAGATGTCGTCCATATACTCAATGGAATATTACGTAGCCATCAAAAAGAATGAACATCCAACTTTTGCATCAGCATGGATGGGACTGGAGGAGATTATGCTGAGTGAAATAAGTCAAACAGAGAAAGTCAATTATCATAGGGTTTCACTTATTTGTGGAACATAAGGAATGGCATGAAGGACATTAGGAGAAAGAAGGGAAAAATGAAGGGGGAAAAATCAGAGTAGGAGATGAACCATGGGAGATTATGGATGCCTGAAAAGAAACTGAGGGCTTTAGAGGGCAGGGGTAGAGAGCGATGGGTGAGCCTGGTGATGTGTATTAAGGAGGGCATGGATTGCATGGAACACTAGGTGTTATATGCAAACAAAAAAATCATGGAACACTACAACAAAAACTAATAATGTACTGTATGGTGACTAACATACACAATAAAAAAAAGAATATTAGATACTGTATGATTAAAAAAATGTTGGGGCATTATAGGTAAAGGTCGGGAAGATATTATTTGGTGGGTTTTGCTCTGTTGTTTTTGTTGTGACATTTGTCAGTTTTTTATTTTTATTTATTTATTTTTAAATGTTTTATTTATTTATTTGACAGACAGAGAGAGATCACAAGTAGACAGAGAGGCAGGCAGAGAGAGAGAGAGGGGAAGCAGGTGCCCTGCTGAGCAGAGAGCCCAATGTGGGCCTTGATCCCAGGACCCTGAGACCATGACCTGAGTGAAGGCAGAGGCTTAACTCACTGAGCCATTCAGACATCCTTGTCAGTTTTTAAAAAAGTATATTTTGTTATGATTTCTTTTCTCATCCTAAATATTCATGTTTGTGTCTAACTTTGTATGATTTTTCTTAAAGAGAATGTCTGAAATCATATAAGTTTCAGGTCCCACAATGCCTAAATTAGCCCCTGAATAGGAGGCAAAGCATCATTTCTTCAGCTGCAGTTTGGGCCTGTTTGCTTCTCTGTGCCTGGTGAAAACGTCTAATTAATGCCTTTTTCTTTCAAATGTGTTGCTGTTGAAGAAAATTAAATTAATAAAATTAAATCAAAAGGAGCATCTAGGGCTCCTGTTAGAATTGGAAACTAATTACTGATCTTGAAAAAGACCACAAGAGGTTTTGTGCATATGTGTATTATTTAGAGCAAAGGGTAATTTTTAAGAAAACAAATCATGTAAAGATGCAGATAGGTAAATATATGTTTGTGATTACTTGTGTGTTCTGTTTTGAAACTAATAATTACTTTCAATTTCATGTTCAAAATAATGAATGGCAATGCAATGTGCTGGAACTGTAATTGACCTAGTCCTACAACACACAGTGGAAGGACAGGCCATGCATTCTGTTGGTTCTGATCAGCCACATTTGTATTTTTATCAGTTTACCCTTCAGGTCTCTACAAATGAGAGAGTAACTTTTAAGAAATATAAAATAAGAAGAAACCTGCATATAGGAGCTAGAGGAAACAAATCATTAATTCAATTTTTTACTCTAGAAAACATAAGTCATTATCATTTATTTGACAATACCCGTAAGGCATGAGATAGTATTTTCACACTGAACTGACACAAGTTCAAGCCAGAAAGATGACTTTTAATGGCTTATTTAGATTATCATCAAGTGGGTACCATCTGTTCAGAATATTACTACAGAAAGGGTTTTTTTTTTCTTTTTTTACTTAAGTATAATTAACATACAATGTTATATTAGTTTCAGGTGGACAACAAATTGATTTGACAATTCTGTCCATTACTCAAGGCTCACTATGGTAAGTCTCATCACCATCTGTAACCAAACGACATTATTACAATATTATTGACTATATTCCTTATGCTCCCTGTACTTTTCATCTCCACGACTTACCTATTTTACAGCTGAAAGTTTGTATCTCTTAATTCCTTTTATCTATTTTGCCCATTCCCCGATCTACTGCCCCTCTGGCAACCACAAGTTTGTTCTCTGTAATTTTAACAGTCTGCTTTTTCTATCTTTCTTTGCTTTGTTTTTTAGATTCCACATAGAAGTGAGATCACATGGTATTTGTCTTCCTCTGTCTTACTTCACTTACATAATACCCTCTAGGTCTATCCATGTTATCACAAATGGCAAGAACTCATTCTTTTTTCTATGGTTGAGTAATATTCCATTATATATCTATAGATAGATGTAGATATAGATATAGATATAGATAGATATTGATATATCACATCTTCTTTATCCATCCATTTATGGACATATGTGTTTCTTCTGTATCTTGGCTATTGTAAATAATACTTTAAAAACATAGAGGTGCATAAATCTTCTCAAATTAGCGCTTTTGTTTTCTTTGGGTAAATACCCAGTACTGGAATTACTGGATCATATGGCATTGTTATTGCTATTTATTAAGAAAGCTTCATACTGTTTTCCACAGTATTGTACCAATTTACAGTCCCATCAACAGTGCACAAGAGTTCCCTTTTCTCCACATCTTCTCTCATATGTTATTTCTTGCTGTTTTGATACCAGCCATTCTGACTAGTGTAAAAATAATAATTGTGGTTTTGATTTGCATTTCCCTGATGATTAGTGATAGTGCACATTTTTTCATATGTCTGTTGGCCATCTGCATGTGTTTTTTGGGAAATGGCTAGTCAGGTTCCCTGCCCATTTTTTTAATTGGATAATTTGGGTTTTGGTGTTGAGTTAAGTTCTTTATACACTTTGGATATTAAACTTTATCAGTTGTATCATTTGAAAATATCTTCTCCCATTCACTAGGTTACCTTTGTGTTTGTTGATGGTTCCTTTTTCTGTGAAAAAGCTTTTAATTTTAATATAATTCCCAATAGTTTATTTTCTTTTGTTCCTTTGCCTCAGGAGATACATCCATAAATATGCTGTTAAGGGTAATATCTAGTTTCTTTTAGGAGTTTTATGGTTTCAGGTCTCACGTTTAGATTTTTAATGCATTTTGGTGTTACTTTTGTATATGGTGTAAGAAAGTGGTCTAGTTTCATTCTTTTGGATGTAGCTGTCCAGTTTTCCCCACAGCATTTATTGAAAAAAACTATCCTTTCTCCGTTGAATATTCTTACCTTCTCTTTATAGATTGACTAATCATATAGGTGTAGGTTTACCTCTGGGCTCTCTATCCTGTTCCATTCATCTTTAATGTCTATTTCTGCGCAAGTACCATACTGTTTTGTTTACTATAGCTTTGTAATATATTATAAAATCTGGGATTGTGATACTTGTGGTTTTGCTTTAATTTCTCAATTGTTTTAGCTATTTGAGGTTTTTGTTGTTGTTTTTGTTGTTGTTCCCCACAAATTTTAGGATAATTTTTTCTAGTTCTGTGAAAAATGCTATTAGTATTTTGACAGGGATTGCATTGAATCTATGCATTGCTTTGAATAGTATCAACATTTTAACAATATTAATTCTTTTAACCCATGAGCATGGTGCACTCTCCCATTTATTTGTGTCATTTCCAATTTCTAGTAAGGGATCTTTTGAAGCCCCAGGGATAAAGCATAACTAAGTCATTCATTAAGACACATTTGGTGTTTTGCTTATGCTGTATTCCTGGACAGTACCTGTAGGTATTCAATAAAGAGAGCTTACCATGTGGCTGTATCAGAACACTGAAGTACATTATAGATTATGTAAATGGTACCCCGATAATTGTGTTGTGTTCAACATGTAACCAAATTTGGTGGCTCTGAAAATCATTTGTTGTATAAAGGCATGAAATGAGTAAATGAGTGAATGAAATATGGTGGGAGACTTCCCTTTGTTTCCCCTGGGCTAGGCACTAAAGATAGGCAGAGGAATAAAACAGTCCCCCAATTTAAAACACTCCTCAATTAACAAGGAAAGATTGTTCAATTAGATTATAATAAATTCTATACCTGCTAATATAGAGACATGAAAAATTCCAAAGTAGTAATTAAATCTCCTTAAGGAGGCTGAGAATCTTCCCAGAGGCAGTGACATTTGAGTTGGGTAAAGAATTCTGCTAAGCAAAATAGGAAAGGAAAGGCATTCATAGAAAAAAAGGAGGATGAGGAGGAAGTGGAGGAGGTGGGGAAAAAGAAAAAGAACAACCTGATTCAAAACCTGTAGCGGTAAAAATATGGATAGATTGGGAACCAGTGTACCTTGAGTGTGGTGTGACTGAGGTGTAGACATTATCAGAAGTGGCAGGAGATACAGCTAGAAAGGTTGGCTCTGAAATATAAAGGGACTATAATCTTATTGATCTCTGAATTCTCCAAAGCACCAAATACAATGCCTAACTTCTAATTAGTGCTCAGATCCTTAGTAGGATGTATGAATATATGCAAAATCTGAGCAGGCTTATTCACCCTGGCTCAACACTGTTATAGTCAGTAATAACCTTAAATCTTCATCTAATATTAATGAATTGCTTTTTATAATGCTCAAAAAAGAATTTCCCCATAGTTATCTTAAAATACAAACATCTTGGATTTGTATGTTAGTAAACCTAATTTGCTGGAAGAATTTGTCACTCCTAAATTAATAATATATACTCAATGAAACTATAGCTAATTTTATAATACCTCCCTTGCAAGAATTTTTATTGGATCTCTTCTTGGATAATGTCTAAAAATGAATGTGTCTCTGTGGTTCAAAATCTTGTTACAACATAAAAAATAAACTCTCAGATTCTTTTTGATGCCTAAGTCATGCTGAATAGTTCATTAATATGGTATTAATTTTTATACATCTCATGTTAAAACTCAAATCCAGTGAGAAACTTTGGTAGTAAAATGTGACGTGTACAAAAGAAAAAACAGGAATTTGTCTAGGTTGAAACTAAATAAAAAGAAAGAAAAGAGAAAAAAAAGTTACTGTAAGAGGAATCGCGCCATGAGTAGCCCCATCTGTGAAGTACACTCTTTCCCTGCTGGCTGGGCCTAGAAATCTCCACCCCCATCCAGAGATACCACAGAGCTGAAAGTACTAACCAACAGGGAAGATCCCAGGACACTCTTCATCTATGTGGGCTGGAGATTCCCCTCCCCAACTTAGGGTAGCCTGGAATGGGGAAACTGGCAGAGATCATTGGGAGTCCCAGTGGCGTGAGTTAAACCAAAATGGCACTCACTACAAAGTCTCTGAAAATAAGATTGTCATTGGAACCACAGTCCAAAAATGTATGATAGGATCTGCGTGATAAATCTAAATAGGAAACTGCCTGACAAAATTTTAAATAGTGTCCAGGGTCTCCTGACATAATAGCTAAAATTTCCTGGATATAATAAAACCTCTTCCATTATACCATGAACCAAAAAAATCACAACCTGAGTCAGAAAAGACAATCAACTGACATCAACATTAAAATGAATTTGATATTCAAAGTACCCAATAAGAATTTTAAAGCAACAGTTATAAAAATGATTCAATAAGCAATTAAAAATTCTCTGGAAATAAATGAATGTATGGAAAGTCTCAAGAAAGAAATGAAAATTAAAAAAAAAAAAAAGAACAAAATTATAGAACCAAAGAGTACCCTAACAGAAATTTTTAAAATCCTCTCTGGATAGTTTTAATAGTAAAAATGACAGAAGATAGAACTGGTGAATCTGAGGAAAAATCAATACATTTTACCCAGTCCAAACAACAGAAAGAAAATAGATTAAAAAAAATAATAAAGAACCAAGACTTAAGAACCTGTGAGAAAACAATGATATCCAACATTCATATCATTGGAGACTTAGAAGGATAAGAGAAAAGTGGGGCTGAGAGAGTATTTAGTTAAATAATAGGTGAAAATTTCCAAATTTGGTTAAAATCATAGATTCAAAAAACTGAACAAACCCCAAATAGGAAAAACATAAAGAAATCTATAACAAGACATATGAAAATTAAACTTCTGAAAACTGAAGATTAAAACAGCTCTGAAATAACCAGAGAGAAATAGCATATTACTTACATGAAATACAAGTTCAAATGACAGTGGATTTATAATCTGAAAATTTAGTGGCTGGACAGAAGTGGAGTATCTTTCAAGTGTTAAAGGGCAATAACTGCCAACTATGGATTCAATACCCATCAGGACTATCATTTAGGATTAAAGTGAAATAAAATCCATAGTTACAACATTCCTCCACACCTAACAACCGACAAAACTACCAGACAGAAAATCCACAAAGATATAGAAAGAACTTAACAACATAATCGACTAACAGGATGTAAATGAAATATGTAGAATACTCCACCCAATAACAGAAAAATTGACTTTTTTTTAAAGCATTCATAAACTATTTCCCATAATAGACCATTTCCAGGGCCATAAAACAAACCTCAACAGATTTCAAATAATTGAAGTTATACACTGTATGTTCTCTGACAAAAGTAAAATCAAGCTAGAAATCAATAATAGAAAGATGATAGAAGAATCTTTAAACACTTAGATTGTAAACAAAATACTCCTAAATAATTCCTATGTCAAAGAAGACTGAAAGAAAATAAAAATATACATATAATTAAATGAATATGAAAATACAACATATCAAAATATATGGGAACATTTAAAGTGTACTGAGAGGAAATGTCATAGTACTAAGTGTACAATTTAGAAAAGAGGGAAGATCTAAAATAAAAATCTAAATTACTACTTAAAACCTAGGGAAAAAAAAAACAAAAAATTAAATCCAAAGCAAGTAGACAGAAGGAAATAATAAGGGAGGTTATCAATGAACTTGAAAACAAGAAACAACAGGGCAAATCAATGAAGTAAAAGAAGCTGGTTCTTGAAAAAATAAATACGATTGTTAAACTTCCCCCAAGACTGACATATGCAAAAAGAGAAATTATTTTGCATTTTATACAAATACAAAAAGATACAAATCACTGATATCAAGAATAAAATAAGGGTGATCACTTTATATCTTGTAGCCATTAAAAAAGAATATGATAAACAACTTTATGTTTATAAATTTGAAAGCTTAGAGGAAATGGAACAATTCTTCAAAAAACCACAAACTAACAAAACTCAAGCAAGAGGAAATAATTTGATTAGTCTATAATAATCAAAGAAGTTTAATTTATAATTTAAAATCTCCTGAGAAGAAATCTCTAGGACTAGATGGTTTCAATGGAGAATTCTCTCAAACATTTAAAGAATTAAGATGAATTTTGCATCATTTCTTCCAAAAATTAAAAGAAGAGGTTATACTCCCCAACTCATTTTATGAGGTCAGCATTGCTCCACCACCAAAAGCACAAAAAGACAATAAAAAAAGAAGACTAAAAAAAACAATATCTCTCATAAACTTAGAAGCCAAAGTCCTCAACAAGATATTAGCAAATCAAATCCAGTAATATATAAGAATTATATACCATGACCAATTGGAAATTATTCTAGATATGTAAGTTTAGTTCAACATTTGAAAATCACTCGATGTAAACTAGTATAGTAAGCAGATTAAGGGAAAAAAATACGATCATATTGATTGACAGGAAAAGTGCATCACAGAATCTGATACCCATTTATGATAAAAACTGTTAACAAGTTAGAAACAGAGGAACATTTCAACTGGATATAGAGCAACTATAAAAATTTTACAGCACATAATATTTAAGGGTGAACAGCTAAATGGTTCTCTAATATTAGGAATAAGGCAAGGATGTCCACTCTTACCATTCCCGTTCAATAAGATATTGAATATTCTGGCAACTGAAATAAAGACAGAAAAGGAAATAAAAGGTATGTATATCAGGAAGGAACAAATAAAACTGCCCTTATTTGCAGACAAAATCATTCTCTATGTAGAATCATAAGGAATCTACCAAAATCTCCTAAAACTAAGAAATGAGGTCAGTAAATTTTCAGAATACATGATCAACACAGAAGAATCAATAGCATTTCTATATCCTAACAAAGATCATATGGAAGCCCGTATTCCATTTACAACCACCAAAGAAAGTGAAATATTTATATAGGTACGAGCTTAAAACATGTACAGAATCTGTATGACAAAAATTACAAAATGCCAACTTAAGAAAAAAAATCAAAGTACATCTAAATAAGTGGAGAGGTATACTGTGTTCATAACTTGCAAGACTCAGCATAGTAATGATGTTTATTTTCCCCCAAATTGATCTATAGGTTTAAAGCAATTCCCACGAAAATCCCAGCAAAACTTTTTTGTAGAAATAGGCCTATTATAAAATTTATTTGAAAGGAACAGACCCTGTAACAGTTAAAACACTATTAAAAAAATAACAAAGTGAGAAGAATCATTGTACCTGATGTGAAGATTCATTATATAGCTGTGGAAATCAAGAGTGTGTAGTGATGGCAGAAAAATGGAGAGATAGATCAATGGAATAGAACAGAGAACTCAGAGATAGATGCACATGAATATGTCTGACTGATTTTTTGCAAAAGTGCAAAAACAATTCAATAGACAAAGAATAGCCTTTTCAACAAATGATGCTGAAACAATTGGATATCCATAGGCAAATAAATAAATAAATAAATAAATAAACAAACAAACAAAACAAAAATAAAAACAAACAAAACCCCAAACAACAACCCCAAACCCAAACCAAAACAAAAACAACAAAAACATTGGCTTAAACCTCATGTCTGATATGAAAATTAACTCAGAATGGATGGTGGTCTTAAATATAAATGTGAAACTATAGGAAAAAAACACAGAAGATAATCTTTGGGACATAAGACTAGAAAAGGACTGGATCAAGAAAGAGTTAAGTCTGATGCCAAAAACAGTGCACTAAAGGAAAAAGCTATAAATTGGATTCCATCAAAACTTAAAACTTTTGTTCTGCAAAAGACTCTGGGAGGTGGATATAAAGACAAGATCCAGACTGGCAGAAAGTATTTGCCAATCATACATCTGACAAAGGACTATTATCTAGAATACATAAAGAACCCTCCAAACTCAGCAGTAAAACAAACAAAACAAATTCAATAAAAATGGTAAAATATTATGAATAGATATTTCTCCCCAAAGGGTATAAAGATAGCAAATAAGCACAAGAAAATATGTACAATATCATTAGCTTTAGGGAAATTAAATTAAAACCACAATGAGATATCACTACACACCTACTGGAATGGCTAGTAAAATTGATGACAACATTAAGTGTTGGTGAAGGTGCAGAGAAACTGGATCACTAGTGCGTTATTTGTGGGAATGTAAAATGGTACAGTTTCTGGAAAAGAGTTTACAGTTTCTTTTAAAACTAAACATGCCACTACTATATGGCCCAGCAATAGCATTCCTGGACATTGATCCCAAGGGAATGAAAACATGTTCACAAAAAAACACACATACAAATGTTCATAGCAGATATTCATAAATTCCAGAAACTGAAAACAACCCAGTTGCCCTTCAATAGATAAACAGTTAAATGGACTGTGGTACATTCATACTTTGCAGTAAGTATTCAGCAATAAAAAGAAATAAACTACTGATACATGCAACAACTTTGGTTGAATTTTGAGGCAATGATGCTGAGTAGAAAAAGTGAATCCCCAAATATCGGAATTTCATGATTTTATTTATATACTTTTTGATCTGTTTATGTAACATTCTTGAAGCAGCAAGGCTGTACAGATAAGGAACAGATTGGTGGTTGCCAAGGGTTAGTGGCAGAGATGGAGTTGGGGGTAGGGAGGGAGGTGTGTGTCTACAAAAGGGCAACAGGATGGATCCTCATAGTGATGGAACTGTTCTTTATCTTCACCGTGCCAATAGCAATGCCCTGGTCGTGATATCGTATGAAAGTTTTGCAAGATGTTACCATTGGGGGGAATTAGGCAAAGGATACAATAGGATCTCGATGTATTATTTCTTACAACTGCATATCTATAATTATTTCAAAATTAAAAATTCAGTTAAACAATTACAGACAACAATAAACAGGGGATGATAAAGGTAAAGACTGAACTAAATGACTGTTCTGGATCTTTCCAAATTTTTACCAATCATTTTCTCCACTTTTAGTGATACCTAAAGTGGTCACCTTGTATCTTCTCTAAGAAATGACTTGCTCCCCCATTTCCTGTGTTACCTCTGACCTATGACCTACACTGGGCAGAAGCTGGTGCAGACACTGAATAGCTCTATGGTCTTCGCTCACTTTTCCTCCCTGGGTCTCTGAATCAGTTATAATATAAGAGAGTGTAAAGACCTCTAGGGAGCCTTTTGGCTTCAAAATCCTAGAATTCCAATCTGTTTATTCATTTATTTATTTTATTATTATGTTCAATGAGCCAACAGACAGTACATCATTAGTTTTTGATGTAGTGTTCAACAATTCATTAGTTGCGTATCACACCCATTTTATTTTTTTTATTTAGCTTCTGCAACCAACAGAAGTGAAGGGGAAAAAAAAGTCAAATTCCAAGGCCTTTAACGCCCTTCCCACATTAACTCCATCTCTGCTAACTTGTTTGATTCCCAGTAGGCTCTTCCACTTCAGACCAGAAAAAGCCAAACCCATTTTCCAAAGACTATCTGCCTAAAGATAGGTATCAGCATAACTGTGGGTACTGAAACCTGAAACCTGAGTTTGAAAAAGAAGGTGAAAGCAAACCATGGTCTTCACACCACATGAAGCGGCCCCTGGAGGTGCACATTCCTCATCAGTATATATGTGGGGTCACTTCTTACACAGATTTTCACTGTGGGAACAAAATAGCCTCAGCTGAGATCGCAGATGGATGACAATCACGTGTGTGCAGCTGGATGGAGGAAAAATGCTATTTCATTACTACCTGTTGTGCTTCCTGTTCCCACAGTCAGCATGCCTGGCTTCTACGTTGCTGGCTTCTTTGAACAATATATATTAAATTGTTTCAGAAAACCAGGCAGCAGATGCTCTGTGTCTGCAGGGAATGAGGGAGAGCAAGATGGCCCTGGATTGAAATTGATTGCTACCACCAGTCAAATTCCTGTTATGATAGAGGTGAACTGGGCACAGCTCCAGAAGGCCAGTGAAGGATGTTGACAGGGAATAGAGAACTTGGAACAAAAAAAACAAAAACAAAAAAAAAAAGTAAAGAAAAGGGGGAAAAAAAGAGAAAAGATAGATAAACCCCTGAATGACTCATGTTGCCTCAATAGAATTTCATGTTTAATTGATATGATGCTCCCAAACTTCTTACTGCCTACACTGTCTTTATTATTTTTGCCAGGAGTCTCAAGTTTTAAAAGACTATTTTTTCAATGAAATAAACTGTATTGATTAGATAACAATACTTTCATTCTCTATTTTGAATTACATAACAATATATAATTGTAAGGCCTTTCTGGTCAGAATGAGTGTGAAGAGGTAAAGCTGATTAAATTCACATCAAAAGGAAAGAAATGGACGTGGATGGAACTAGAGGGTATCATGCTTAGCCAAGTAAGTCAATCGGAGAAAGACAACTATCTATCATATGATCTCCCTGATATGAGGGAGAGGAGATGCAACATGGGGGGTTAAGGGGGTAGGAGAAGAGTAAATGAAACAAGATGGGATTGGGAGGGAGACAAACCATAAGTGACTTCATCTCACAAAACAAACTGAGGGTTGATGGGGGGAGGGGGGTTGGGGGGTTGGGGTTATGGACATTGGGGAGGGTATGTACTATGGTGAGTGCTGTGAAGTGTGTAAACCTGGCGATTCACAGACCTGTACCCCTGGGGATAAAAATATATGTTTATAAAAAATAAGAATAAAAAATAAATTTAAAAAAAAAGGAAAGAAATGTGTTACTTTATTTACCTCTGTAGTTTTATCATAGGTATATACAAAATGTTTATGTTTTCTTCTAAATAATGAAATTAATATGAAGACCACGGGTTAAGAAACATGGGTTTTAAAAATGTTCTTTTGGCACAAGAAACTCAGAGTAACAACGTTGCTGCTCTCAAGCTACCTAAAATGCCCAGTTCAGAGCTTTGGGCACAAGGTGATTAATATGAGCACTGCTGGAGTGTTGGAAATACTTCAGATGTTAGTTCAAATCCCAGACTCACTATTTACTTCTTGTATTACCAAGGGGCTTATCCTCTATAAGTCTTAATTTCCTGTTCACAAAACTGGGGCAGTTATAGCTTTGTCTTATAATAGATGCTCAAGAGCTTATAGCTCAGCCTACTGTTGGATGATCATGGGTATGAACAACAAATGATAGCCCCAAACCAATATACGTAGGTGGGGCTAGTCAAGCATCTTTTCTAAAGTTTTTTTTTTTTTTTTTAATTTACTTGGCAGACAGAGATCACAGGTAGCAGAGAGGCAGAGAGAGGAAGAAGCAGGCTCCCCGCTGAGCAGAGAGCCCGATGCGGGGCTCGATTCCAGGACACTGAGACGATGACCTGAGCTGAAGGCAGAGGCTTTAACCCACTGAGCCACCCAGGCGCCCCATCTAAAGTTATTTTTACATTTATTCTCCCTTTATTTCCATCTTATTCTGGTTTTCCTTCTCTGAAGCAGGGCTAGAAGCTGGGGCATAAAGGGAAGGACAGATACTAAAGACAGGCAAGACTTTGAATGAAAAGCCAGTGAATGAAAAGCTATCCACGTAAGTCTCAGCTGCTCATGATACTTTGAGATATCATGCTCTCTTATTCTTCATTTTTTAAGTTGAATTTCTCAGTTTTTCACCAGTTTCTCACTGTAGCACTTAAGGATAGTTCCCAACCTTTTCCTTTTTACCAGAATTCTGATTTAGTGCAGAGCAACCAAGAGCCCAGTTAACAACACCTCCCTCCTCACACATGCTTACAGATTGAGCCAGAACTCATAGTAAAGTCTTGAGGTGGACCTAAAAGAAAAGCTTTTCTCCCCATTTAAAAAGGGATAGATTGAGCTAGTGTATATATTTTTCATTTCAGCATTCCTGACCGAAACATAGTCACAATGCCTAGAGATGGAGCAGCCATCTTCTGGCCAAGGAAACAAAGACTACACATCAAGGACGGGAGAGTAGGGAGCAGACTATATGCCCCTGATGTAATCCTGTTTGGTATTTTTGTTTAACTTGATTCCAAGTCTCCTTATCAAGTGGATGGCTCTATCTTAGCAGCTTCATAAGTCACAGAAGCACCCAGGCACAAGAACAATGTTCCAAGCATGGTAGACTAGACCAGAGGACTAAAGAAATCTCCAGACCTGTCTTATAAAGCTCTTGTTTATGTCATGATTACTGCTTAAACTGCATGCATTAGTCTTTCCACAGAATTCATACTTTACTATTCGCCTATTACCTTTTCTTCTATATTCAAGTTCAAATATATTTACCCTATATATTACCCTCGGTTTTCTATATTCAAGCACTTTAAGCCATATAAACAGCTACTAAATTACTTTCTTCTCATCTTGGCTATAATCTACAAAGCTGCAAACACAGAACAGTAAACTATCCCTTGTGATGCCATATGTTCCAAGAAGACAAATCTCTTTAGGATCATTGGGTAAGATTTGCCTATAACTAAACACCTGATACTAAACCTCAAGACTTTACTATTATTTTCTGGTTCAACACCATTAGTAGACTATGCACTGTTAATGAGAAACTACTCTCTACATTGCCAATAGTAGCTTTTTTTTAAAGACTAATTAATTAGTTAATTAATTAATTTGAAAAAGTGAGTGGGTGAGAGAGCATTGTTGGGGGGGGGGGAGGATCAGAGGGACAAGCAGAGTCCCTGATGAGTGAGGAGCAGGACTCCAAGCTCCATCTCAGTACCCTGAGATCATGACCCAAGTCATTTGCTTAACCCACTGAACCACCCAAGCACTCCACACTAGCTTTTTCTATGGATTTTTGCTTTTTAGTTATAAAAAGCTCAAAATGCCTTAACGGTGCAAAAATTCAGAGAATTGCTGATCTTGATTTGTCCCCATGTGTCTAAGTTTGGGTTCTCACACAAACAGAGTCTGAGGCAAGCTTATGGGTACGGGTATCTGGGAGCAGTGATACAAGAGAGCAACTATGAGGGTCCCAGAAGATTGAGTTAGAGAGTGAGAAGGCAGAAGCCCTCAGTGGGTGTGGGATTGGGTAGTTACCACTCTAACACTCTGAGGAACCATCCCTCTGAAGGACAGGATGCTGGGCATTTAAGCACAATTTGGGGGGATACTTCTAGAAGCACAAAACCTCCTTATGTGTAGGCCATGTCTACTTGTGAGCTGAGGGTATCTCCAGGGAATAATGAGGCACACAAAAAAAGAGTATGACGTTCTGAGGTAGGATGATTCTTGGTGCCCAGAAACTGTCTAGAGCTGCTGCAGTTGGATTTGAAGCCAGTGCAGCCTGGGGCACTGAGTCTCTGCTTGTGTATTTTCCAAACATAATCCAAATAGATAAGATGCTTTCAGTGGTGGGCGCCTGGGTGGCTCAGTGGGTTAAGCCGCTGCCTTCGGCTCAGGTCATGATTCCGGTGTCTTGGGATCGAGTCCCACATCAGGCTCCTAGCTCAGTGGGGAGCCTGCTTCTCTCTTGGCCTCTCCCTGCCACTTCACCTGCTTGTGCACTCTCTCTCTCTGACAAATAAATAAATAAAATCTTAAAAAAAAAAGAAATTAAAAAAAAGATGCTTTCAGTGGTGATGGTATCTAGAAATTATTGGCGAGAAATAATCAATAAAAATTTCAAAAGTCCCAAGACATTTGAAAAGAATTTTAATTAAAATTAATGAAATTCCATTATGAAAAATTTTACAGCACTTTCGGAACTGCTTTATATTAATTGAGTGCACTGAAAATCTACACTACCTATTAAGTTTGAGGTAAATTTTCCCTTTCATTTTAGGTGTTTTATGCAAAGCTTCCCTTTTCCCTTTCCCTCATCTTTGTTGTTGACTCAACTTTTTAAAAAAATTATTTATTTATTTATTTATTTATTTATTTATTTATTTATTTATAAGTAAGCTCTACAACCAAAATGGAGCTTCAATTCATGACCCCAAGATCAATGGTCAGATGCTCTACTGAATGAGCAAGCCAAGCACCCCCTTGAATTACCTTGTCCACAATTTTTTAAGGGCTTATAATGACCAGTATTTCATTTTGAATCATAGCCTTCTTTGGAATGAACTCTTGCCTGGCCCAAATTTAGACAAGATTGTCCAAAATGGGGCCACGGGAACTCAGGTCTATTTATAGATGTGCGGGAGGTGGAAAGCTAAGGAGTCCTTCCAGAAAGAACTTATCTTCACATGTAAGTAAGAAGCCCGTGCTGAGAGCTCAATGAATGCCTTAACCTGAATTCTCTCAAGATTAGAGCCTGAGGTACAAGGTCAGCTCAGAAAATAAGAGGGTGCAGAAAAAGGTGGGAAGGGTGCCTGGGTATCTCAGCTGGTCAAGCATTGGACTCTTGATTTTGCCTCATGTCATGATCTCAGGGGCTGGAGATGTAGCCCCATGGCAGGCTCCGTGCTGGGTGTGGGGCACGCTTAGGATTCTCTCTCTCTCTCTCTCTCTGCCAGCCACTCCCCACCCTTCTGCTCATACTATGTCTTTCTCTTAAAAAAAAAAAAGGAAGAAAGGAAAAAAAAAGAAAGAAAAAAGGGAAGTGATAGAATGAGATGATCTGCATACATCTGTAGATAGATAGATAATAGATAGATCTGTATGCATCTGTCAGCAAACCAACACAAATTTCTTTGTCCGGCTCTTCCAGAAGATGAAGGCCTAGGTCAGCCAGTCAGCACTTGACAGTTCAGCACCAGTTAACCACCCTGGCTCAAGGCTTCCCTTTGCTCCATATGGAAGGTAATCCTGCTTTAAGCAATCAGTATGGCTGTTCCTGCTCAGTTTGGTCTATAAAAATGTCGTGCCTGCACAGCTCTTCAAAGAGCCTATGCTTTCATTTCAGATAAGCCCAACCTTGCATAAAGTTAGAACTGTTACATCAAAGTCAACTGGATGAGTAAATATCTGGGGAAGATTTTTTTAAATGCTCATGAGTTCAAATTTCAATCATGGAGCCCACAAACCCTGGTATATCTATATTGATATCAATATATCATAAATCATATATATATTTACATCTACATCATCCTGGGGCTTATGGACCAAATGATTACAAAATTATTTATATATGTAAGATCTGTGATATATATATCTTATGATTATCTTATAATTACAATTCTCTCACAATTGTGGTAAGTATAATTTATGATATCCTATATCTTGTATTTATAATATATAATCTTATCATTAATGACATACAGCTCTTAAATTTTATATACATGATTTCAGTCATACCTTACATATATTACAATTATATATATATTTATATTTGTATATGTCTATTTCTTTATTTCCATCGGCCTTTATTTCTGACTGAAATGTTTCTTCTGCCTAATGTGAACTTTAATGTACTTGCTCCTAGGTGAGCTCTGTCAATTTCTCTGTTTTCTCAGGCGACATAGCTTCAAAATTCAGCCCTTCCAGACTGCCCTCACGCTCTCTTCCACTGGTGCTGATGCTTGACTGGAGCTTTACTGAATGCCTCTGCGTGGCTTCCGCCCATTTTGTGCCAGCCTCCCACGACCCCTTCTGAGCGGACATGTCTGCCCCAGTGAGGCCAGCTGACTGGTCTACCCAGCCTCCTCTTTTCAGTCACTTCCTCAGAGTGCTATCAAAGCACCCTGACTCCAGCAAATTCTCTCTGCCCCCAGGTTACATCCATGGCCAATTTGGGGGGCATGTGAGAAGGTGGCTGCTCTTCTGCCTCCTTCTGGGGGCAGCAGAGGACTGCAGGGCATCACTTCGTCTAGCAGAGCATCTTCGAATTGGATATGACTTTGTAAGATCCGTTCCACTCTTTATCATTTGTGGGCAGAAGGGTTGCTGAGGAAACCTCAGCCAGGACAGGAACTGTCTGCAGATGAAGCAGGAGACTGGGAGGAATTGCGTGTCCCAGGAAGGGTCAAGGGGACATGGCCAATGGGGAGGTTCCTTCCTAGTTATTGGTCTGCTTCTCCACCCACCTGCCATTCACACCTTTGCCCGTGTTGTTTTAGGTAAATATTTTAGAGACAATAAAAGCTGTTGCACTTAAAAGAAAAATCATCTGGTGGGTTGCAGATTGAAAGCAGAACAGCAATATGGTAGTTTTAAATCATTTGGCAAGAGATTGGGTGAGCGTTTGGATTGATTCCAGGAAGCATGTCTCCATGTCCAAAAGACTGATCAACTGCCAGTGACTAGGAGTGAATTGATCCAGTTTGGTCCAGGGCTTCCAAGGGCCTTGTGACAGGTGAAGAATAAAGAGCTGCTACCCTATTCCAGACCAGGCTTCCGGCAGGGCTCCTCACTATAGAAGGAAGTCTTTCTTTTCAGGTTTTACTGATGATCATGATATACAAGCCCTGTGATATTCTGGATGACAGAATACCAAGTAAAATTCCCTTTTCAATATCTCCCAGTGTCTTAGTCCATTCTGGCTGCTATAGCAAAGTACCACAGACAGGGTAACTTATAAAAAGCAGAAACTGACTTCTCACAGTTTTGGAGGTTAGAAGTCTAAAATCATAGCACTGGCAGGTTCAGTGTCTGGTGAGAACTGCTTCCTTACTGATGGCTGCCTTTTCACTGTAAACACACTAGGCAAAACGGGGAAAAAGCTCTCTGGGGTCTCTTTTATAAGGGCATTAATTCCATTCAAGGACTCTGTCCTCATGACATAACCATTTCCCAAAGGCCTCAGTACCTAACACCATCATCTTGGGAGGTAGGATTTCAGCATATGAACTTGGATGGGCACCAACTCTCAGACCATAGCACATGGCAAGTTTAGGTGAGAATGTGACCAATGGTAGCAGGATCACCTTTAGCCTCTGTTGGGTAGAGAGAACAAACAAACTGCATGGGGCATGAGGGCAGCATTGTGAGTGTTCTGCAGGAGTTTCCAACAGAGAAGAGACTTTTGAGGTAAATGCCCAAACTACACACTGATCTAAAGGCAACTCTAAATCCTGCTTCATAAACTCTATTGCCACATTGACATATTGGGTGTAATCTGCTTAAAATCACTTCAGCAGAGACAGCATGATACATCTGTGAGAAAATTATATAAGTGTGGAAAGTTTGTTCTTCTTTGAAGAGTTCTAATCACAAACAGGCATAGCAGAGGTGGTTCACAAGCCTTTGAAATGCTCCCATCAGAAATCCAAACCCAACTACCATCAGTGCTTCAATTACTGCGAATTACTGGGTCTTCACTATCAAGTTTATAAATCAGTGTAAATGTAAGAATGAGTATTTCATTGGTGCAATGAATTTGTTTACAGTATGTGGGTTGGTTTAAAGTACTATACTGATACAGTATTCTCCATCGCATGAAGGGAGAATAGGAAACTGAAGAGTCTACTAGTCTTCTACCTCGAGAGTAATTCTTTAGGTCAGGAATTCCATTTGGTCCCATGTCAACCCCTTAATGAAATGTTGTGTTGCCTGAGCCAATCAAAAGTATGCTTGATCTGTCTTTTTTTTTTTAAGAGGGATAGAGTAAGCGTGGGAGCACGTGAGCTGGGGAGAGGGCTAGAAGGAGAGGGAGAGAGAATCTTAAACAAGCTCCACACTCAGTGCAGAGTCCTACACGGCCTTCGATCTCACAATCCTGAGATCATGACCTGAGCCAAAATTAAAAGTCAGGAGCTAACCATCTGAGCCACCCAGGAGCCTCTGCACTTGAGATGTCTTAAAACATCACCACTTTACAATGGAGTGAACCTCTCAGCCAAGATACTTAATGAAGTACTTAGAAGGACATGGAACAGAAATTAACAGAGCTTACAGAAAAGGACGATTTATGCTCTAAGGCCCGTTATTACCCTCACTGACAGTAACAAAATTTGTTCTAGAACTTGCTTTCATTGTAACGTGGGTGGAGAGACCTACAGTCATTAATAACTTCTACTTAGTAGAGGGTACCTACATTTATGAACAAACACAGAAACATATGTTGGGACAACAGTGAATAGTGAAAATACATGATGTGGTTCATTTCAAAGCACACGTCTTCATCTCAAAAACAGTGGCAGAACACAATGCCCCATGCTAAATTTTAGGTTGTCCCCAAATTGTGCAATTTTCCCCTTGATGCCTGATTTTGTACAAATTTCTGAAAGCTACGTTTGGTAGCAGCAAATGCCTTACAAATTTGCAAACCCAAACTCACCTTAGTATAACAATTGATTATAACAATTATATTTTATATTACATATTTTATAATATATTATATATTATATGTTTTATATTATAACAATGATTAAGCCAAAAATTATAGAAGAAATTAACAGTGAAGATGATCCAGTTCTCTCAGCAAAGTTCAAGTTCTCTTTAAAGCAAAGACTATGGATCACCTTTTTGAAGACTTTTACATCATTTTTATCTTACAAACAGATTAACATGACATGGATTTTCCCCATATCAGGTGATGATTTGAAAACCTAATTAAATCCATATTTTAAGTATTATTGATTTTTCTCATTAGATTTTTCTACCATCCAAGTACTAACCAGGCCTGACCCTTCCAATCTTCCATGATCAGACGATATGCGCCGCGTTCAGGGTGGTGTGGCATAGACTTATAGATTTCCTTACGGAGACAAAAGAATTGATGATTTAGTTATTTTTCCATGACATGAGGTTAAAGAGAATCAAAGTTGACTTAGAAGCTGCAAGAACAGAAGGGAGATGCGGCTATGTCTGTGCTTATTCTTATACTCTAAGAGCTGCTTAAATTGTATGTATTTGTTTCAAAATTGCTAACCTGATTATATTGCTGCAATGTGTATAAGGAAAATAGTCAAAGAAGACAATTAGCAAACGTTTGATGTTTCATCTGGAGCTCCTTCTTTAGGGACGGCCTGTGATAAAGGATGGGCTACAGTTTGTTTTGGGGTGGCTTTCCAATTTCCCTTTAAGTAGCCTGTAATTGTGTTCTGCCACTGTTTTTGAGATGAGGGCATGTGCTTTGAAATGAACCAAATCATGTATTTTCACTATTCACAGTTATCCCAACATGTGTTTCTGTAAGGGCAGGGTGACAGATTCTGTCACCACTATTTTGATTGCTGGAGGACTATTCACTGAAATCAGTAAACTGATAGAAATATATATTCTGATAGAAATATTATATTCACCTCAACACAATATCCTGAGGGCTATTTCTTATAATTCTCTGAGTAATTTAAGTGGGTTTCAAACTTTCAGGCTTACTAACTACTTTGAAAGTAGTAATATCTATCCATATTGACATCAGGTTGGAAAGATGCATTTAGCAAACTCTTACTGGTTAACTACTATGTTCAAGGAGCATTGTTGAATGCTGAAAGTGCAAGTGGTCAAAATGGCATCAGACTACAATTAAATATTTACAACTAATAGAAAGCATAAGCAAAGAGAAGGATGAATACAGGCATGTGTTGGAAAAGTAACCCTGTCTGGAATATTTTCTCCACTTTCCTGAACCTAATGTGTGGGTGGATCTTGATTGTGGCTGCTCAGGAGAACTACCTGTGAAGTGTTTGTCACCGTACTGAGGGTCACCTCTTCCCCACCCAGAGTGACCTAATCAGCAAAATCAGAATGTCAGAGGAGTCAGAGTAGCCTCCCACATACATAAAAATCTCTACAGGTAGTCATGATGTGTGATGGGTGTTGAGAAACACTGGTTCAGCCAAGCAGCTTGGAAAGGGATCTTAATTTCCCTTTACCCCTCCCTTCTTCAGAGGCTTCATTACCAAGTCCAGTGTAAGCAAGGGGGAAGAGCTACTTACCAAACCACCCTTCACCCTTGGAAGATTGGGCAGGTTTCCCAAATTCAGGTCTCCCCCAAATGCTAATGATCATGACAGTGAAGAAGAGGAGAAAATGAGAATTTGGACGCCAGCACAAGCCGCTCAGAGGCATCTGATTAAAGGACAAATGTTGCAACGTTAGATCTTACTTTGCTTTTGCTCTGTCTCAAGCTGACGACAATAGGCTCTCTAGCTACTCCTATGGTGTACATTGCAGGAGGCGACATACTTTCTATGATTTACATTCAAATTCTTTAGAACATTTCTTCCACTGCCTATTCCCATTCTGGGAACTAGTCTTCCCAAATTATACTTTCTTGAGATTAACTGTTATTTTGTGTTTTATTTCCCATTATTTGTAATGAAAAGACACTCCAAGTATTTACTTATATTGAATCTTCAGAGGGAAACACACCTGACCTAATTCCTAAGTCCCCTTACCAGAGGACATTTTCCTTTGCAAAGCGTCAGGTCGTAAGGATCCTCTTGCACCACAGTTCTTCCTGTCTTGGTCTCACACGTCATTAGCACTGTGTTCTCAGTCCTGTGGGTGCAGTTTCAAAGTTGTCATTGGAGCCTGTGCTTCTACATAGATAATAAAAGCTGCCTTTGTCATTATGTTTTTCATATGTTCTTGCTTTGTCTTTCAAAGTAGGTATTCAAGCTGATTGCTAACTCATTGTTCTGCAAATTCAAGAAGGGACTGTATCCATGTAAATTTTTACTTATTAAAGACCCCGAAGTTGAATTGCTCCTCCCTACTGATGTTTAATTACATTGGTTTTGCAAGTAAGCAAGGAAAAAGGAATCATTTTCTGAAATTGCTACTTAAAAGCACAGAATTTTCAGCTTTTTTCATGGGCATTAAAGTTGCTGCATGAATCCTATCATTTCCAAGAAACTTTTTTTTTTTAAGTACAGCTGATTTATTCTGTACCCACGTAAAAGAAAATCTCCCAGTATTGTGCTATTTTTTAGTACATTCTCACAAGTCAGGAAAACTTGGCTGTAGAATGATCTCTAAAATCTCTTCGTGGGTCATTCTGAAAAGGTTCTTTCAAGGAAATAATTCCATTATGGTCTCTGTGACTTAGTTCCTTGTGTGGTTAGTTATAAACAATGTAGCATAAATCAAGGCTTAGATAGATTTATGATACTTTTTTTTTCTTTGGGATTTTTCAAAGGCAATTTATTGCCTCACTTGGGGCCTCTACCTGTAAGTTTACCTTAGAAAAAAAGATCACATAACAGCATATGTCTGGAAAGGATTTTCTGTAACCCAATGAGTTGTTGACTCAAGCATTTTGTTTTATTTTTCTCCGTAGTTCGAAGTATTGCTTATTCGTCAAGTACTCTAACCTACTATATTACATGAACTTACAAAATGGCTTTCTATGTATATAATTCCAATTAGTTTAGATCTCAAATAAATGAAAATTGGGGGCCAAAAAAAGATGTAATAAACTACAAGTTATTCATTCAGATAGAGATAAAAATAAACCAAATGATCCAAAAGTAATTTCATGAAATGGTCTTGCTCTGGTGAAACATTATTTAGATTACAAGGAATAGACCCCACCTGTACCAGCCTTTGCAGCCCCCCACAAAAAAAGAGAGAGAATAGGTAGGAGATTTAATTTTAATAGAAGGATTAAAAAGTATCTCAATTCCTTGTGCAGTTAGGTGTCACAGTTAACAAAAACAACTTCAAGCTCAGAAAGTGAAAAGGAGGAGTGCCTGGGTGGCTCGGTCCTTAAGCATGCCTTGGGCTTAGGTCATGATCCCAGGGTCCTTGAATGGAGCCCCCCATCAGGCTCCCTGCTCAGCAGGAAGCCTGCTTCCTCCCTCTCCCCTGAATCCTGCTTCTCCTTCTCCCACTCCCCTACTCTTCCCTCTCTTGCTGTCTCTCTGTCAAATATATAAATAAAATCTTAAAAAAAAAAAAAAAAAAGAAAAGAAAGTGAACAGGAAGCTCCATCTCGGGTGTGGCATGGCCTCTCTATTTTATCTTTATTCCTCTGCAGACTGACTTTTTTAATGTCCACTATAGACACGGCTACTTCAATACTTTCATGTTATTTTTTCAATTCCACAACTGAAGGAAATGGATTAAAATCTAACTCCTAACTCTCTGGAGAAAGCATCTGATTGGCTCAGTTTGTTCCATGTGTCCTTGGGTGTCCTGAGATCCAATGAGCAATGGCCAGTGCTTAGGAGGTGGCCAGGAGTTGGGCTTTCTAGCTCGGCCAGAGGCATAGTTGTACTGTAAAGAAATATACACAGGACAGGCAATGAGACCAATATAAATGACTCATCAAAAAAAGATGCCAGAAAGGAATGCTATGGACAAAGGGCAAGAGGGGATGGTGATTACACAATGTATGTAACACCTACAAACAATGATAATAAAAATAACAGTAAGAAGGAAGAGAAGAGTATTTTTTACTTTACTTTATTTTTTAAAGAAAGTATTTTATTTATTTATTTGAGAGAGAATGAGAGAGTTGGAGGAGAAGAAAGATTAGCAGACTCTGTGCTGAGCCTGACGTGGGGCCTGACCCCACAACACTGAGATCATGACCGAGCCAAAATCAAGAGTCAGATGCTTAATGGGCTAAGCTACCCAGGTGACCCCAGAAGAACATTACTTTCTTAATCCCCATTAACTTCTACCATAATAATTCATTTTAAATAAAAATAAAACCAATTTCTTCCTATGTTAGTTGATTCAGGGATTTATGAATATTAATCTAGTAAGGATATAATTGTGTTTATTTACATTTCAGTTTTGAGTTAGAATCTGGGGCATGAGCCTTCTGCTTATATTAATGGAAAGCCAGAAAATTTAGACCAGCACTCAAACAGATGACATTCTTAAAAAATGAACACAATTCTTAAAAAATACATGTTGTCATCATAAAAATACAGATATACTGAAGAATTCTCAGGCCAAGATTTAAGAGAATATGAGAAAACAGAGACCTAAGCATTTGGAACAGTTTTCCAGGAACATCTGTTGATTCCGAAAGAGGCTGCTTCATCAGACTTACTTAGCTTGGCATACAGAAGAAAAAGCAGTGTCTCCAACAACTGGGGAATCTATACAACCCTGTGTTTGGGTTGGGACCCCAAATGACTTAATTATAGAAGGAAGGACCAGAGGTAAACTGTCCCCTAATAGACTATAGCCCAACATCAAGTGATCAAATTTGATAAAATTCTGAAGTTGGATTAAGGTAATACCAGGCGAGAGATTACCCACAGGTGCACAGCAGAAACCAACAAAAATACTTTTTTGATTGGAAGTTAACATTAGCTAGGCCTCAAATTATTTCTATAAGAAGTTTTTCCAATTTCTGGAACACAATCAGTGATTAGCAGGCAATGATAATGCAACCAATGACAACACAGAGACAGAAAAATGTGTATGGACCCACAGAAACAATAGTTAGTGAGACCCTCTGAGGCTGGTTCATGTATGTGAGCTAATGAACACAGAATTTAAATAGACTTTTAAATAAAAACATTAGTTATATTCATCAAGATAATGACGTGATTGAAAATTTCAACAGAAAACTGGAACACACACACAAAAATGACATACTTGAAAAGGAACAAAATAGAAATTTTAGAGCTAAAGATTCTAACAATTAAAATGAAGAACTCAGTAGATGAGTATAATCACTGATTAGGTACAGCTAAAAAAATCTATGAACTGGGGAGGTAGATCAAGAGACACTATGCAGAGTAAAAACAGGGAAATAAATGAATGTTACATGCCAAAGAGGGGGTAAGAGACATGGATAATACAAACATGTATTCATTTCCTTTCTCAGAAGAAGAGAGAATGCGGCAGAAGCAATATTTAAAAAAATAATGGCTGTGAATTTTCTAAAACGGGCAAAGACATCATCCACAGATTTAAGAAGTCCAAGCATGAAAAATACAGAAATCCACACCTAACATATCATAGCAAAATTTCAGACAACCAAATTTAAAGAGACACTCTTAAAAGAAGCCAGAGATTAATTAAGATCTGACTTCTTACCTCCCCCAAAATACATATATAGTGATATTTTCAATGGACTGAAAGAAAATAATTGGTTTTTATGCTACTGAAAGTATTGTTCAGATTTAAGCTGAAGTGATTATCTATCCTCAGGCTAAAAAAGAATTAGAGAATTCATCATCAGTGAAACTACAAAGGAAATAATAAAGAATACTCTCCATGCAGAAGGACATGATCCTAGGTAAATCTTACAAATGCAAGATGAAGTGAAAACTAATGAAAATTGTAAATATGTGGGTAAACTAAATTAAAATTAGCCACATAAAACTGTTATAATAATATCTTACAGGGTTTAATACATGTGTGCGCGCATGCGCGCGCACACACACACACACACACACACGCACACACCTGTTCTGGAATGATCTGTAAGTCTGAACCTGGCTCACTGGTTATCCTTACAAACAATGTACTAAAAAGAGATGGCAGGAGTGTTTTTATTTTGAAGCTTATGAAGTTTGTTAATAAAATGCTTCCTTCCCCACCCCCACTTTACCCACCCTTCCACAAGAAACAGAAAGAAGTTGTCCAAAGCAGTCAAAGCTGCGACTGACATGTCTCACTATTCCAAATCCATGTATGAACTTAACATCAAGGGAAATGGGGCTAGGACCTCTAGCTTGCTTCACTGGGCAGAAGGGAGGAAGCTACAATGAGAGAGTGGCTGGTAGGAACCTCTGACTGTATCCTGAATCATGAACCCCCAATCATGCAATGACCACCCAGGTTGGTCAGGACACAACTCTCACACAAATAAGAGTCTTAAAAAAGCACCAGGAAGAAAGAATATAGCATTGTCTTTAGCAACTAAAAATGGACATATAAATGATTCTCTGGAAGCATTTATGATCTTAGAAGAGAAAATATACATATGTACATAAGTTGAGAAAACTTTGTTTACAGATCACCAAAACAAGATTGGTTTTTAAATCATATTTTATGTGGCTCAGGCAAAACATAAATTCTCCATGTCATAATACACTTATCATAAAACCACAAAGTAGTCCATTTGCAAAGGAACAATGGTTGAAACTGGGCTTCTGCTACTTTCTTCTCTCAAAAACCTCATTTTTCAAAATAAGTTACTACAATCATTACAGTGAAAACATAAATAGAAAAATACAAACACGTATTTGAACCTACAGCTCTTAACCATCTTTCCAACTCGTTCCTCTCCCTTTTAAATCATTCCTCCCTTTTAAAAATTGGATTAATGCAATCATTTTCAAAGGGACATGATGGGGAATACTAAAAGTTACAAAGAATATTGTGATTGTTTAATTGGAGTTTATAGATGCTGAATACTAAATTATAGGTGATACAATGAGCATAGCTTTTCAGAAATATTTCACTATAATTTTGGCCTAATTCACGCTTCCACATGAATTAATTCACATGTTTTCACATAAACAGACTAATAATAATAAAAATAGATTGTATTTTTAAATTTGTCAAATGCCTGTGTAGATAACCCATGTAGATAAATTTTGTTGAATTCTAGCTAATAAGTAGAGAAAATAAATTTTATCTAAGAAATATTGTTATAGAAAAACTGAAGAGGGGATGCCAGGGTGGCTCAGTCGGTTAAGTATCTACCTTTGGCTCAGGTCATGATCCCATGGTCCTCAGATCAAGTCTTCCTCTGCTTGCCACTCCCTCTGCTTGAGCTTACTCTCTCTCTCTCTGACAAATAAACAAAATCTTTTAAAAAAAGAAAAACTGAGGAGACAAAGGGGCTAATAGTACATAAAATGCTCTATTTCAGTGAATGCTACATTTTTATAAAGAATATTAGGGTTTAAAATAATGATAATTATTTTCTCCTGGGGAAATATTTATTGAAATATTTAATATTTTCTGAAGAAGAACACAAAAATGTGGTTGCTGAAGAGAACCAATAAAGACAATTTCATTCTCCAACTACTGAATTTTAGATTCCTCTTGATCATCTATAGACTTCATCATCACTGAGAAAACAGGAGTAGGCACTTTGAAACAGACAGACTTCCTTCCGCAGAGTTCTCAACGACAGGGACAATGTCAGAGATTGCAGAAAAGCTCTCATCATATATAACATGTCTCAATTTAAAATTCCAGCACTGACATATTGTAACCATGACAGCAAAGAAGCCCTTTCTCCAGTTGTACAATAAAGAGATAGCATGATATCCATTGAAAAGATTAAGTAATAAAACAGGACACATTTCTGTCACTTCTACATCTGCCTGCTGTGCAAGTACATAAAGAGAGAAAGAAGACATCAGGCTGAACAGCATTTTCCAATCTGGAAGCTTTTAGGAAAATTACAGGGCACTGAAGAATTACAGTTCACATTAGAACTGATTGGTGTCATAGTCAAAAAGGGGATAGATTTCTTGTCCTTTTGCAATAGGAATTTGTCTTTCATGAGCAAAGATAATCACCTCCTGTATTCACAAAACTAAAGGTACAGCTAATCAAAGAAATCACCCACTGAAGCAAAGCCTTTGTGGGTTCTTGATTTAGTATGAGATTGATTCTGATTTTCATAAATGATAAGCAGCTTTGACTGTGTTGTCAGCATCAGCGCAAGTAACAATGTTTCTCAACCAAAGTTGTTCCAACATTCTGTCCCGGAAAGATATCTGGCTCCTGTTAATATTGGGAGAAGTTCCGATTCAAAAAAAACTAAATTTTTTCATTTTCCAGAGTAGCATCATTAGGATGACCACATTAAGCAAGACCGACTTCTCATCCTTCCTAGTCGAGGAAGAAATGTTTGATAAGAGCAGCTGCTTTACTTGGAATCACTGATCGTGATTCTTAGCACTGTTTCTTTCTGAATTTTAGCTCAGAGCTAACAGAGAATAGCAAACACAGAACTGTGTTATTCAGCAAAGAAGGGAGAAGAGAAAGATGTCAGTTTAATGATTTAGCAATACCTAAGTCTATTGTTCACTGAGGACAAGAGGTTTTAGCAGTGCAAAATCATTTAAGAAAGGCTGGAGGAAATCCAACCAAACTAGAGAAGGCATATTTACACCTAATAAATAAAAATCTGACCAAGCTAGAGAAAGCATATTTATACCTAATAAATAAAAATACTGGCGTACTTGTCAAGCTGTCCTGCCTAAATTTTATGAAAATGCTAAATGATAAGTACTTAAACCGACAGGGATTCCTGGACCTGAAAAGTGAATTCTCTATTACACTTGATAAAGGAAGAAAAAGAAATCACAGAGAAGTCAAAGTCACAGTTAGAACAAGTCAAAAAGCTGTACAAAATGTATTTGAATGATTAAATTAAATTCCAATTAATATTAGAAATACAGTTATCATTCTAAAGATATCCTCACAAAGAGTAAAACTAAAATGTCTAAAGCAAATCTACACAAATTACTCGATGGAAAATGGTCAAATGATAGCAACTGAGAAATCTGTTTTCAGATGTACTGGCCTAATTTTATTTTGCTTGTTTTTTTTTTTTAAAGATTTTATTTATTATTATTATTATTATTATTATTTTTGACAGACAGAGATCACAAGTAGGCAGAGAGGCAGGCAGAGAGAGAGGGGGAAGCAGGCTCCCTGCTGAGCAGAGAGCCCAATGCAATGCAGGGTTCAATCCCAGGACCCTGGGATCATGACCTGAGCCAAAGGCAGAGGCTTTAACCCACTGAGCCACCCAGGCACCCTATTTTGCTTGTTTTAATAGTAGGAAGGCAAAACTGTTCTATGCAATTAGGAATATTGCAGAAAGACCATAGTGGATCTGTCTTGGTGAGAAACAAAATCGTGTTAACATGGAGTAATTCAAGAGACCCTAATAAAAGGGACTATTTACAGAGGTGTGGGCAGAGTTCATAAAAATACTAAGGGATGTTGAAGTACCCAGAGGTAGTTGAGCAGGAAGCTATTACTATCCCAACCCGGAAATAAGGAGGTAAATAATGTTACTAGAGCCCAATAAGAGCTGGAGTCGTGGAGGAGAGGTTGCCCAATAGAAGAAGTATTGGGTTTGAGTGTCCAGAGCGACTGCCAGAACCCTGAAACAAAGCAAGGAAGACATGGTAAAGACATACTTCTATCTCGTCTTCCTTTTTCATTCCAGCGTGCTATCAGTGGCTTTCACTGGCCAAGTTCAACAGGTTTATGGAGCTAACAAAGGAATCTGGGCAATGCTGGCCCTAAAAGTCAACTATGCAGGGCAATAAGTAGGGAATAGAGGGATAGAGAATGAGTGAAGAAAGCAAATGTGCAATAACCAGTATACAGTGTATGTCTATTGGTTGTTATGGTTCATAACATGAGTTGCAAACTAATGAGTAGGTATTTTTGCTATTTGTAGTAATTTTAATTTTTCCCACCACCAATCTTTTGTGGCTATAGTTAACTCTTTTTCTATTGTTGGATTAATTTATGTCCAATATTTTTACTATTATAAGCAATATTGCAGTAAATATTCATTACTAAGAGTTAACAGTTACATGAAAGGTGTTTTTAAAATAACATTGGTTGAGGTTTATATATGTATAATAAAAATATCATATTTTAAGTGTACAGGTTGGTGACATTTGACAACCGTATACAACCTTATAAACACCATGCCAACCAAGATATAGAACATTTACACCCCCCCCCCACAAAATGATTCCTCATATCCCTTTGTTGTCAACCTCCCTCAACCATTACTTACTCCAAGCAAGAGTTGATCTAATTTTTATCAATACTAGACTTGCCTATTCCGTAAGTTCATAAAATGGCATGGTTAGGCAAATGTTTGTGAAACACAGTCTTGTTGCATGTTAGTAGAATTCTGTTAAATTACTTTTGTGTCTTCATCAGCAATCAGTGTATATGTGTAGCTCTATTTTTGTACTCTGTATTCTGTCCCATTGACTTATATATCTATTGTAAGACATACAGTTCAACACTGATAATCATAGTTTCATAGTAAATCTAAAATCAGTTAATATAATTCATCCCACTTTGTTTTCTTTTTTAAAAAATTACATTGGCTATCCTCAGTCATTTGCATACCTATGTAATTTTTAGAATTAACTTGTCGATTTCTTAAAAAAAGTTTACTGAAATTTTTATTAGGTTTTCATTGTATTCATAGATAAATATGGGAAGAATATATATCTTAATCTTACTGACCTTGCTTTTTTTGTGGATATCTTCATTGATTCATAGTAACTATGCATTTCCAAAAATTCACGGTATATTAATAATGTTTTTAAACACAATTATTTCTCAAACTGCTTACTCTGCACTATCTCTTGATAAGGGACATTGATTATGGAAATTTTATGGCCAACGGGTTTATGGTAACAAAAAATTAAAAATTTACAACAAAAAATTTAAATGCCAAAAGACAAATGACAAACTAAGAAAAATATCTGCAATGCCTCTCACAGAAAAAAATTAATATTCTTAAAAATAAAGAGCTCTTAAAAACTGAAAAGAAAAAACAATGGAAATACAGGCTAGAGAAATGAACAAATATTGCACAAAAGACACAAACAGCTGTTAAGAATAAGAGAAGGTATTCAAATTTGTTCCTAGTAAGAAACACAAATTAAAACTGCAGTTATATCTTTTTCTCACTTATCAGTTTGATAAAAATCCACATTTGGCAAATATTTTGTTAGCAACACTATGAAAGAATGACACTCTTGAATTGTTGATTGGGGTTGTAAACTAACTGAATAGAATTACAGAATAGTAATTCTATTACAGAATATTATATTCTGTAATATTATAGAATATAACTACTACAGAATAGTAATATTCAGAACTATTACAGAATAGAATTTAACAACATGTAGCAAAATTATATGTGCATTTACCTTCTTAGCAATATTAACTACTTCTATGAATCTCTCCTAAAGATGTATGACAAAAAGATAAAAATATGTATACAAAAAAAAAACAATGACACATTAGGCTAAGGCTATCTATTCTTTGAAATAGTATTTCTAAGAAAGTAAGACCAAATTATGCTTAGTGAAGTAAGTCAATCAGAGAAAGACAACTATCATATGAGCTCCCTGATATGAGGAAGTGGAGATGCAATGTGGGGGGTTTGGGGGGTAGGAAAAGAATAAATGAAACAAGATGGGATCGGGAGGGAGACAAACCATAAGTGACTCTTAATCTCACAAAACAAACTGAGGGTTGCTGGGGGGGAGGAGGGAGGGGGAGAGGGGTTGAGAGAGGGGGTGGGGTTATGGACATCAGGGAGGGTATGTGCTATGGTGAGTGCTGTGAAGTGCGCAAACCTGGCGACTCACAGACCTGTACCCCTGGGGATAAAAATACATTATATGTTTATAAAAAATTTTTTTTTAATTAAAAAAAAAAAAAGAAAGATCAAAACCAACTCAAATGTCAATCCAATGGCTAAATGAACTATAGTACATACATTGGGTAGAGTGCTATGGAACTGTACAAGGAATTGAGACTATGTCTATCAATGTCCTTGGAAGAATTTCCAGAAAGTACAGCTAAGTAAAAAAGCAAAGTGGGGGAAATACATAATAGTGTATTATACTACTGTTTATGAAAGAAAGGGAGAGGAACACACGCATTTGTTTTTACATACATTTTAAATTGAAAGATAATAAAAAAATCATTATTTCTAAGGAGGGGATGAAATATGGTAGAGAGGAAGGGTAGATGCTACATTTCTCTGAGAGTCAGGTGTTCTGCAATACGTGCAGCTTCTTATTCCAACTAAGCATGGAATCACTCATCTAAGACTTAGTTCTTAAAGAAGGAACCACAGTATAGGACAAAGGTCATGCACTTTAGAATTAGTGACACCAGGGTTAGGATATTAGCTTTTCCTCCACTGACCAGTGGGAGTTTAGACCAATTACTTAACTTCTCTGAACTTCAGATTTTTCATGTAAAAAATGGAGATAAAATTAGTACCTACCACATAAGATTGTGCAAATGATTAAATCAAACAAAGTGACTTTACAAAGCAACACTTCTCAATGGGACTATTAGTGCCCATAGTCATGGTCAGTTTGGAGACATGGCTAGAAATATCTTGAAGTATGTGAATAATTTAATTAATGAATTTTTTTTAAGTATATTTGTTTTTTTCTGCAAAGAGTATCACTACTGTAGACAATTGTTCTTTCTGGAGTAGAAGGGAAAGCATTGCAGTTAAGTCCATTGGGACTATGAGCCCATGGCCACAATTGTGTCAGGTCTATGCATACTCAAATGCATACTTGTGTTCAATACAGAGAAAAATGATAAGAACAGGTGTTTCATAGCAAGAAAGAACTGGGAATGCTCGATACTGGATAGCCATCAGAATGGGTCTGTGGATATGCTGTGATTACCTCAGGATTCTACCCTAATCATGATAGTCCCCAAAGAAAATGGAAATTCAGTGAAGAAGGAGGGAGAAACATAAGGCTTTAAGGATTGTCATAAAGACAATTAAACCATATAAGTAACGGTCATGTACTTAGCAAATTGTCTTTCTGTGTGACCTAGGGTAATGTCTCAAGTTTTTCCTCTATCCTATTGTTCTCATTCCTCTCAAAAACATGAAAACAAGGAAGCTGGATTAGAAGTTTCATAACATCTCTCTCAGCTCTGATTCTCCTGAGCTGATTATGTAATAACCCCAAACTTTAAAATTCCCATCTAGTACAGTCTTCAGAATGAAAGGGGAGCAGGCAATACTTAAAAGATAAAGTCATTCCCTTCACATGTAGAAATGAGCCTGTATGATTTGCCATCAGGAGTGAAGTCCTGTGCGTGCAATTGTTATCTAAAATTTTTTGTAAAGAATTATCATTCATATTTCTGACATGTATAATTAATTTTTCTTAGCCTTTAAATTTGGTATAATTGGGGTTTTGCTGTGTTTTTACCTGAACAAGAGTCAACCAGTTGTCTTTTCACAGAATCACATAGAGATAAGTAGAAGTACTTAATGTAAACACTTAATACTCCTTCCAAAAAAGAAATATTAAAAAGAAACACAATTTCTCAGTGGTGGCATTACACGTCACCAATTATCAACTTTGTTTTAGGATAAAAGGATGGAGGACATTAAAGAATTTTTTGTGCTAGTTTCATTTAAAAATTTTATAATTGTTTTAGTCATTCAAGTTCCAATCTACTTAATACTGGTTTAGATTACATATAAACATGGCACTGGGTCTTCCTACACAGTCAATGGCAAAGGCATTTTTCCTTTAAAATCTACAATAGTGCTTTAAAGAAATATAGGCCAAAGAACTCCAATGAAATCAGCTCTGTAATATGCCATTATAGGTCAATCACTCCTAAAGGTTGGGTTCAAATGTCAATACATTGATTTTCAAATGGCTAGGATATTCTGTCCTCTATACAGGAAGCAGGAGTCTAATTGCCACAGGAATTGGCTAAAAAATAATCTACATTTACCCAGGTGCAGGGGAGTGCCTCAGGGACCTGTGACTCAAGGTGGAGGAGTTTTTGGAAGTGCTCTCTACTGCTAGGGGATCTCTACCCACACCAATCTCCTCTAACTCACCGGCCCCTCACATCTCTGATATGTTTCCACTCATCCTAGATTCTACTTGCCAAATTAAGTCCCTGGAAAGGTAGTTGTATTGTAACTTCTCCCACATCATTCTCCTTAGAATACTTCCTGCAATTTTACAAAGCAAACTGAACTATGGTTCATATTGCCTCCTTTTTAAGACTTATGATATTTCTAAGAAGGCACAGTTCAGGAATTAAGCATATTAAATATAATGACTTTACAGGTTTCCTTTGATAAAGCAAATAATTTACTTATGTAACCCACAAAACACCTCTCTATTCTAGTTTAAGGTATTATTCCATTAGTGCTTAATATATAAGGATTTTGTGGGAAATTATTCTGCTTTTACTGACAAAATTCTCTATATTCAATTGAATCAGTTGTCCACACTGGCTGGGTTTGTTTTTCTTTTTCCCCTTCTGCATATGTAACATGTTTCTTGGGCTTGTAAAATTTATATATGTGTATAGGAGAATATCTGAAAACTACGGAAAAGAACAAGTAATAAAAAGTGCTTATAATCCCTCTGCCCAGGGATAATAAATTTTGACATTTTGATAGATCTCTTACTTTAATCGCCTATCATTTACAAGGTTTCACATACATTCTTTAGAGCAATCATGGTTTCCAAAACCTCCCTTGTCAGCTCTCAAATTTATATCAGGAGACCAGTACATTTTCCTTGGCTGAAGTGGACTGAGGAGTTGAAGCATCATGAGTGAGATGAAAGAGAAAAATAGAGCTCAGAATCTTTGCTTCAGGGGTGCCTGGGTGGCTCAGTGGATTAAAGCCTCTGCCTTCAGCTCAGGTCATGATCTCAGGGTCCTGGGATTGAGCTCCGCATCGGGCCTCTTTTTTTTTTTTTAATTTATTTTATATCTTTTCAGCATAACAGTATTCATTGTTTTTGTACCACACCCAGTGTTCCATGCAATACGTGCCCTCCCTAATACCCACTACCTGGCTCCCCAACCTCCCACCCCCCCGTGCCTTCAAAACCTTCAGGTTGTTTTTCAGAGTCCATAGTCTCTCATGGTTCACCTCCCCTTCCAATTTCCCTCAACTCCCTTCTCCTCTCCATCTCTCATCGGGCCTCTTTGCTCAATGGGGATCCTGCTTCCTCCTCTCTCTCTGCCTGCCTCTCTGCCTACTTGTGATCTCTGTCAAATTAATAAATACAAAATCTTTAAAAAAAGAATCGCTGCTTCAGTTATGAACTTATTACAGCAAGGAATTAACTGGCCCCTTCAAAGTCATTCCCAGAAGCCCCTCCTCCCATGACCTCATTATTACCCGATTCTTATCTTAAAGAAGAGAAGAATTATGAGAGTTAACTATTAATACTATTGTCACAGTCAGCACAATTCTTTTTTGTCTTGCATTTGGATAAAATGCCACCTCCCATTTTATTTTGTGGTACCAGGCTAACCCCTCTTTATTTGCCCTGATTCTGAGCCCTCTGGGTATCCTCTCCCTGCCACTCAAATCTGCTCCTACCCCAGTGCCTACTTATGTCAGCCTCGGGCAGTCCAGGAGACATGAAATAATATGGACTGGTGCTTGTCAAAAGAATAATTGAATACAAAATATTCTCAAGAGGGAGACTAATCTGAACTATGGGAAAATCTACAGATTTTTAAAGTGTAACCCTAACATAGTTAGACACACAGTAAAATGCCATCTATGAGATCCTGCTAAAACCATTTGAATAAGCAGAACAATGTGTATTTGGTATAATTATAGTATATGTAAATAAAAGGTATATCAATGGAACACATGTTTTCAAGAGGAATTAAAAATCAAGCTGTATAAGAAATAATATGGTAAATTTTACCATATTAAGTAAGCTTATCTTGGTTGTCTTTACTTTCAAACTTGATGAGTCACCCAGTGATTTGTTGTCAGTGAGCTTCCCATCATTTGAAAAATTGGAGTACTGAATGAATTTTCAACTGCCAATGGGCATAGATGTCAACAATTGCCAATTAGATCATGACAAATATTTAATAGTCTGTCAAAAAATAGAAAAATATGAACCAATATCTTGTAACTGGTTGTAATTTGAAAAAAAAAAAAACCATGAACCAGTGTTTTGTATTTTTGAGTAAGTTTTTTAAATAAAAGTTTGGCATAAGAATGTCTTATTTTAAGAACTCAATTTAATAGAAGGTGATAGTGATTATTTGATGCTTTTATCTTATGATAGCAACAAATCAAAAGTTTGCCAATCCTATGTCAGTCTCTCATTTTTATTTCATTTTTTCCAGAAAATTTCCTGGTCTAATAAATCCCAAAGTCTGGAAACCACTAGACTACCTGACTTCTTTAATTTCTCTGAATTCTCACAGTATATCATTGCATATATCTACATATTAAATGTAATGTGGATATTACTTTAATTTTTCTGTAAAACCCAACACTATTAAAGTAGGCTTAACATTCCTTACAAGTTGTATGCTAAATGGCCAACAGGGAGTCTATGAAAGGTGCTCAAAATCACTAATTATCAGGGAAATGCAAATTAAAACCACGGTGAGATATCACTGAGACTTGTTAGGATGGCTTTCATCAAAATGATAAGAGATAAGTGCTCACAAGGATGTGGAGAACAGGGAACCCTTGTGTTATCCGTAGAATGAACAATGGTGCAGCCGCTATAGAAAAAAGTATGGAGGACCCTCAAGAAATTAAAAATAGAACTACCATATGGCCCATAAATCCTACTTCTGGGTATATATCCAAAAGAAATGCAATTACTATCTCTAAGAGATATATGCCTCCATGTTCATTGCCGCATTATTCTTAATAGCTGAGATACAAAAACAATCTGGTTGTACATCAATGGATAAGTGGATATAGATGTCACACACACACATACACAACACACACAGAATATTATTCAGCCAGGAGGAAGAAAGAAATCCTTCAATTTGCAACAACTTGGGTGTACCTAAAGGACATTATGCTAAATGAAGTAGGTAAGACAGGGAAAGATACATACTGTATGATCTCACTTATATGTAGAATCTAAAAATTTAAAAAAGTCAGGCTTATAGAAACAAAGAATAGAATTGTAGTTACCACGGGTTGGGGTGTGGGGAAAAATATGCTGGTCAAAGAGTATAAACCTTTAGTTGTAAGATGACTAAGTTCTGGGGATCTAATGTATAGTTTTGTGACCACAGTAAATAACTGTTTTACACTTGAAATTTACTAGGAAAGTAAATCTTAAGCATTCTTACCACACATACACAAAAGGTAACTATGTGAGGTGATATCTACCTTAATTAACTTGATTGTGATAATCATTTCACAAAGTATATGTATATCAAATCATCACATTGTATACTTTAAATATATGTGACAATTTTGTCAATTAGACCTTAATAAAGCTGGAAAAATAAAGCTGTTTCCTTCCATAGTAGTCAAAATTTTTGTCCTGTAATCTGTTTATCCCACTATTTTGTTTAAGACACTAACTGGATTAAAACTGTCTTTTTAACTAGTTTGTTGACTTTTTTTAACTTCAGAGACCACATCTCTGAAATGTTAATACATTCACTGAAATGGGAGGCTGCAACATACATTATATTTAACCTTATGCTATGAGCTGAGCATTATCACATTTTAGAAGACAGGGCTTAGAAAGGTTAAATAATTTCTGAAGTTCACTGTGGCTTCCCTCAGATGATTCTCATGCTTCTGTCACACACATATAAGATTCTATTAATTTAAACATTTTTTATCCATTCCATTGTGCTTACGTTTTACATAGTGGATTCAAATTATAATACAGAGGAATTATGTCAATGTTTCATGAAATATTCATTACAATTATCTTTTGTTTCTATTTATATACTGTATTCATTTGTTTTTGAGTACTCTTTGAATACAAAACTGTGCTTTCCCGTGTGGCTCACTTATCAATAAAATATTTCAATAAAGTGTATTTCAGGACAATTAAAATTATCATAATGCAGTGCATCTTCTGACTCATAAGCAATATGAACTTAAAGAACTTATTCTTTTTCTTAATAACTTTTGCATACCAAAATATTACAAATAACTACAATTGGAGCATACATACATTTTAGCCCATTAACTTTGGTATATTTTTATAGTCTACTAATCTAAATTAAGCTCTTTTCATGTTGGTGAAATACAGTTTTTATTTTCTTTATGACATGATCCATTCCTCCAATTGCATAATCATCTCCTGCAGAAGCCTACTAAGGGCTTCTTTCCATCCTAATACTCTTTCCTACTCTTCCAATACCTCCTCTTGCTATTCTACATCCAAAATACATCCCAGATCAATCCTTTCTCTTCCGTCTGACACAGGAATAGCATCACTCACCCATTAATGCACAATCATCAATGAACAGACTTCCTAACTGGTTTCCCCTATTTCAAGGCAATTCTTCACACTGAACCTAGAGTGATCTTATTGTGATGTGTGTATTGTGATCCTGTCTTTCCTCTGTTTAAATATCTACCATGGTTTCTCACTGTGCTCTTCACCAAATTTAAAGCCTCAAGCCTTCATGCAATAGCCCCTCTTACTACTTCCATCTCTTCTGTTCTCCTCCTTTCTTTTTCCTCTAAACTTCAACCCACTGGGCTTTTGGCTTCTCCACCGCACCAAGGTCATTCCTGACTCAACACCTTTGTCCATGCTGCTCCCTCTGTCTGGAAAGCTTTTCCTTTGCATCTTTATACTGGACTGGCTTTTTCTCATCATTCAGAGCTCAGCTTCCTCAGAAAGTTCTTTTTAGAAACATCCCCACCTTGTCCCTCTGTATAAAACCATGTTTTATTTTCTTATAGCCTTTCCTTTATCACTGTCTGCAACTATTTTGCTTCTTGATCTGTTTACTGGCTTCCTAATGGTTCCTGCCACCCACCCCCATGCCCAAGGAGAATGAAAGCTCCATGAAAGCAGGTCCTTGTCTGCCTTATTAACCATTTTATTTTTCCCCAGTGCCTAAAATAGAGCCTTATTATGACTACTATCATGGGCCTGAGGCACTTTCATCTTCCTGGGCTTCTTTTCTCCACAAAAAAAAATATATATATAAATTGGAGGTAAAAGACCTGTGCTCCAAAAATATAAAATACTGATGAGAGAAACTGAAGACAATACAAACAATTGGAAAGATATTCCATGCTCATGGGTTGGAAGAGCCAATATTGCTAAAATATCCATACTACCCAAAGAAATCTACACATTCAATGCAATCCCTATTAAAGTACCAATGACATATTTCACAAAATTAGAACAAATAATCCTAAAATTTGTATAGAATGACTGAAGACCCTAGATGGCCAAAGTAATCTTAGAAGAGAACAAAGCTGAAGGTATCACAATCCCAGAATGAAAGATATCCTACAAGCTGTAGTAATCAAAATTATATGTCAGTGGCACAAATGTAGACATATGGGTCAAGGAAACATGATAGAGAGTCCAGAAATAAACTCACACTTATATGGTAATTAGTCTATGACGCAGGATGCGATAATATACAATGGGGAAAAGGCAGCCTCTTCAACAAACGGTGCTGGCAAAACTGGACATTTACAAATAAAAGAATGAAACTGGACCACTTTCTTACACCACATATAAAAATAAACTCAAAATGGATTAAGGATTTAAATGTGAGACATGTAAACATAAAATTCCTAGAAGAAAATCCAGATAGTAATTTCTTTGACATCAGCTTCAGAAACATTTTTCTAGCTATGCCTCCTCAAGCAAGGGAAACAAAAACAAAATTAAGCTATTGGACTTCACCAAAATAAAAAGCCTTTGCACAGCAAAGGAAACCATCAACAGAACAAAAAGGTGACCTACTGAATGGAAGAAGATATTTGCAAATGATCTATGGATAAGGGTTAATAATAAAAAAATATAAAGAACTTATACAACTCAACACCAAAAAAAAAAAAAAAGGAATTCAATTCAAAATGGGCAGATGATATGAACAGACATTTTTCCCAAAGAAGACATATAGGTGACCAACAGACACATGAAAAGAAGCATCAGCTTCTACTCATCAAGGAGAAATGCAAATTAAAACCACAGTGAGGTATCACCTTATATCTGTCAGAATGGCTAGTAACAAAAATACAAAAAAATAACAAGTGTTGGAGAGGATCTGGAGAAAAAGGAGCCATTGTGTCCTATTAATAGGAATGCAAATTGGTGCAGCCACTCTGGAAAACAATATGGATGTTCCTAAAAACAAACAAACAAACAAACAGAAAAAACCCAGTAAAAATAGAAACACCATATGATTTAGTAATTCCACTATTGGGTATTTATCTAACACTAATTCAAAAAATATATGCACCCTTATGTTTATGCAGTTATTATTTATCATAACTTGTGGATTATATATAGATAATGGAATATCACTCCACCCTAAAAAAGAATAAAATCTTGCCATTTGCAAATGTGTATGATCCTAGAGGGTATAATGCTAAGTGAAATATGTCAACCAGAGAAAGACAAATACCACATGATTTCACTCATATGTGGAATTTAAGAAACAAAACAAATCAACAAATAAAAAAGAGACAAAAATACTCTGAAGTACAGTGAAAAAACTGGTTGCCAGAGAGGAGATGTGTGTGGGAGATGGGTAAAATAGATAAAAGTAATTAACAATACACTTGTCTGGTTGAGCAATGAGAAATATATAGAATTGTAGAATTATTATATTGTATACCTGAGACTAATATTACAATGCATGTTAATCATACTTGAATAAAAAAATAAAAATTTGAAACAAAAAGAATGAAATTGGCATGAGACAGATTAACAGGAAAAAATAAAATTTAATTATATACATGGAAGGAGTCCACATTAATATGACAGATTCCAAAGATAATCGGACAAAATAAGATATATATGCCCTCCTAAACTAAGGAGAAAAGCGTAAAAGTCTGGAACTTCAAAGGAAAGTAAAGCAATTCACAAAAAGGTGAAGAAGGGTAAATGGTAAACAAATGTTTGGTGGGCCTTGCCTGTATGGGACATAGAGAGGACATCAATCAAACAGATCTTGCCGGCTCTCGCCCGTCTACCATGTTCATATTCTATGATTTTCATATTATATGACAGGTATATGGTGATGACTCCCTTCCTGGAATAGGTCCTCTAATTCCTTTAGGCAATTAGAGGGAAGAAAAAAAAAAGATTCCTGAGCCTTCTGTTTCTCAAAAATAATCAGCCTAAAACAATCCACATGCCAAAGAGATACATTTTGAGGTGGCAAATAAAAAATATTAAAAATTATAATTTATTACTGCATTGGTATTAAGACAAATATATTAATAGCATATATAAAAACTTCTCTTGAACCTAAAATTTAGGGATTTTTTTCCCTCTGATTAGAAAGAAGCTAAAACTTGTTTGTGAGCCCTGGGCACTCTATCTCTTAATGGAGAAGTCATCCTGAGAACAGTGTCCTGGGAAGAAGAGCTGCTCAAGTACTGAGTGGATTAAATGGATGGCATGGAATCTAGGACAGTTGGATCCTGCCTCAATTCCACTTAACTGGTTAATAATCATCATAAGCCCTGTATTTATAAACCAAGAGGGTAAAATCAGTTGTGTTTCCTTTTGTTTTCTCAACTCTTCTGAAATTCAACGACAGTTATGGTCTGTGCCATAACATTTCACCTTTTATTACACACATCCACTATATTTTATTGTTTTTGTGATTGAAGTGTTAGTCTTACCTCTCTGCCTAGATTATAGAGTCCTTCATGGCTGGGGATTTTATTGTACTCTTCCTTATAAATTTCTGAAAGTCTATGGCACAGCATATGTGATTAACATTACCTGGTTATTTGTCTGATTGCACTTTTAGGCTATTAAGTACATAAAAAGTATAAAAAAGGATAAAATTAATCGATACATAGTTAATAGTTAAGCACTGGATCAAGAGAGAAATGGCTTGAAAGGAAGTAGTGGGTATTGGAAGCAAGACTCCTAAGTCTTTTTCAAGTCAGGTCTTGGTACCATAGGAAATGGCCCCATTTGCAAGCACTTGGCTAAATGAATAAGGCTGCCAGAGGTGACTCAGACCCAAGCACCCATGCTGGATATGAATGTCTCCATGCAACTGTACCATTTTTATGCTGTTGGGGAGGAAAAAGAATTTCCCCTTCTACCTTCTAGGATTTTGACTGAGATCCCTCTATAATAGAAGATAGATTAATAGGAGAAAAAGACAAACACAAGTTTAATAACGTACATACCTCCTGTATACATGGGAGAGACTTAGAAAACAACTTAGTAACTCTTAAATGGCCCAAGCTACCTAAATTTGTATAACTACTTAACTCTTGTTAACTGTGCTTTGCCTGATAACTGACTCCCCACCCCTCATGTCAACTTCTTCTGTCTTTAGATGGAAATGGTAGTGGAGGTGGTAGCATATCTTGAAGTGGCAAATTCTGCTCCCCTGAAGTGGCATAACTACTGAAAAGCCTTTTCTGAGATCTGTGGTAATTGCTGATGTAGAATTATTAACTAATATCCAGTGATATACCAGATATGTCTCCTATGGCTTGGTGAGAGCCATTTGCTAAATTGTTAGGAATTTTGCGAGACCATCGTTAAATAGAGCCATCGTTAAAAATTAAACTATATAAAATTATAAATAAATTGTATTAAAAACAAAGGTAATAAATTCTCAAAACCTCACATTTTACCATTTTCCTATTGTACACTCCTTCCTTTCTTTCTTTGTCTTTCTTTCCTTTTCTTACGTAGGCTGGGAACCCAGTGTAGTGCTTGAACTCATAACCCCAAGATTGAGACCTGAACTAAAATCAAGAGTCAGACATTTAACCAACTGAGCCCAGGCACCCTAATTTCTTATATTTTATTATTAACTATGTTTTTGAAGTTATTTATGCCTATTATATGTGTATGATGGAAACAATATAATATTGTGCTACTACTCAGGCCCTCCCAACTCTGTGCTCAGTAATGTCAAATTGGTAGCCTGAAATTGGCCGTTACCCCATGGAAATCAGAAAATGCTGAAAATCAGGGCTTTTTCTTTCTACAGAAAGAAAAGAGCTGTGTGTTAAGTATCTATCACCACGGTACTTCCCTTATCCCTCCCTTCTTACACTGAAGGTGTTCAGAACAAGTTTCCCCAAAACATAGACCATTTTGAGCTGAAGCCAATCAAGACCCAGCAGACTCAGGAATAACTTTTACCTCCCCTTGAAACTACTTAAAAGAATTTAGGTAGAGGCCTGGCACAGAAAGAAAGCTATTACCAAGAGATAACATTTTTATCCGAATGACCTATCTGTATGACAGGACAAAAATATAATTACCATACATCCTCTCTCCTCATCGTCCTGTGAATCATCCTCCTCCCCTTTAAAACCCCAGGTCCCTTTCCCATTCTGTAACTCAAGATGGCATACAAGCCTCAACTGCCCAGCTTCTCCTTGGGTCTCATAATCTTATGGGTCACCCATATATACATAATTAAATTTGTTTGGTCTTGTTAATATTTTATGTTAATTTGATTAGTAGACCAGCCAAAGAACTAGGAAGGTAGAGTTAAAATTTTTTTCTCCCCAGTGCATGCGTACATGTGCACACAAACACGTGTACCCACAACAGGCCTAGATCGAGGACATTCTGAGGAGCTATGCAAACTGGTAGTCAACAAGAAATGTTAGTAAATGTCGTAGGCTCTAAGACACTGGAGGGATCCTCTGGGCCAATGAGCAGAGGCAAAGAAAGCACCTTCAATTCAGCCTTCAATTTGGCTACATTCCATTGCCGACATATGTCTGATTCCTAGCCCCCAATTCTCTTAACCTCCAGCTAAAACTGTAGTGTTGTTCTTAGGTCCTTGGAACCCTGTTTGGTGACTAATCTGGTGAACTAATTTATGCTTTGTGGTTAACAGTGCTTCAACATATTACTTCTCCCAAACAACATATTTTCGTGTCCATAAGACTCTTCATGCCCTACCTCCTGTGAACCAGTGAGAAGAAGCTTATTTAACTTCGTATAAACCATACAGTGTTTTGTCTATTGATTTCAAAATATCTTAAAGTTTTGAAATTTTGTCATAATGCCAACAATAGAAAGGAGTGATTGCTTACCCACAGTGAAATGGGACAGTGAGGAGGAGCTATAAAGTAGTAGACCCACACATGAGGATGGGTCTTGCCACTAGCAGTTCATCACGTGGACTAGCTTAATACTTACCCTCTTTAGTTGTTATCCATACCCTTATTTCATAATTAAGAAAGCCAAGACTCCTAGGAATCAAGTGACTTGCTGAAGATCACAAGATGCTAATCCTAAATTACTACTGCATTGTAACAATTCACTTTATAATTTAGTGACATAAAACAATCATGTTATTGTATGGACTTGGTATTTGAGAAAGGTTCAGTTGGGCCATTGTCTCTTAGGGTCTTTTATAAGGCTGTGATTAGATAGCAGCTAAATTGAAACACTTAAGGGCTAGAGCAGCTGAAAGCTGGTCTCCCTTTTTCTCTCAAGATACACTGGTATCAAGGTATCTGTTTATAGCTCTTTTCTGGCTGGAACCATGGAGATTGTGGAAGAGAAGAGAAAGAAGATTCCTGCTTTGCCAGAAACCTTTAAGGAGAAGCAAAGGAATTTCACAAAGTTGCAGATAAAGCATCAAGAGAAAGAAGTTTGCCCAAAAGATGCTTCAAAAGGAGGACGCTTACTGATGAAAAAGCTAAGCATTGTCACAAGGAAGGTGTACAGAACTGAGATTCAAATGGTTAGGATAGCAAGAAAAGCTGGCAACTTCTATGTGCCTGTGGAACCCAGACTGGATTGGTTATCAGAATAAGGTATCAATGGTGTGAGCCCAAAGGTTTCAAAGGTATTACGGCTTCTTCGGCTTTGCCAAATATTCCATAGCACTTTGTTAAGCTCAACAAGGCTTCAGTTAACATGCTAAGGATTATGGTACAATATATATAGCACAGGGGGTACCCAAACCTGAAACCAGTGAATAAATTGATCTACAAGGGGGGTTATGGCAAAATCAACAAGAAGCAAACTACCTGACAGACAACACACTGATTGCTCGATCTCTTGGTAAATATGGCAGCATCTGCAGGGAGGTGGGTCTGATTCAGGTCTATACTGTTGGAAAACATTTCAAAGAGGCAAAGAACTTCTGATGACCCTTCAAATTATCTTCTCCAAGATGGGGAAGGAAGATGACGACCTCCCATTTTGTGCAAGGTGGAGATGCTGGCAAGGGAGAAGTTCAGATCAATAGGCTTATCAGAAAGACGAACTAAGTTATCTACCATGATTATTTTTGTCATCTGGTCAGTTAATAGATGACTCCTTTCAAGTTTATCTACCCACCTAACCCACTTACCTACCTATCTAGAGAGAGAGAGAGAGTCTCAGAGCTTCTCCATGTGAGCTAGTTTGGGCTTCCTTATAGCATGGCAGCCTCAGCGCACTTGGATTGGTTTACACAGTGACTCAGATTTTCAACACAAGTGTCTTGCAAGCAAGGGGAGCTACATCACCTGTTCTGACCTAGCTTTTGAGTCACACAGTGTATTTCTATCATATTCTTGGTTTCAAGAAAGTCACAATCTACCCATTTTCAACTAGAGGATAATTCAATTACACCTCCTGATGTGAGAATGGGAAGGTTCTAGAAGGTAACGTGGGATGACAGATACTGTGTGGTCATTCTTGAAAACTATTTGACATAGGTGGTTATGTGACCAATACAGAATTCTCAGTGTGGGCTGTTTTGTGTCAAACTCTGCTCACCCGGCCACACTATATACCATTATCAAGGCTCCACGTGTGTGTTCATGTAGTAATTGTGCAAGGAAGCAGGTTTCTCAGAAAAGAGTAAATGAGGGGAAAAGAAGTGCACAGAAGGGTCAAACCACCTTGCCCACCAGCCCCCACTGCGCGCCTTGGTTTGGGGGGACCCCACATCCATGCCTCCTTCCCCGGCTCCAAGCTGCAACGCTTGTCCCCGCCCACCACATAGAGGTGTGGTATGGAGCTCTTGGCCTCCACCCCATGGGAAGCTGCAGTACCTGGGGCAGATCCAGCACATCCTTCACTGAAGGTTCCAGAAGGATGAGAGCACTGGCAACAGCATGCTGTGGTGTTTGGCATGCAGGTGCACTACAGCCTGAGAGATGAATTTCCTCTGCTGATAACAACACATATATTCTGAAAGAGTGTTTTGGAGGAGTTGCAGTGGTTTATCAAGGGCTTTACAAATGCTAAGAACTGTCTCCTAAGGGAGTGAAAATCTGGGAAGTCAATGCCTCCTGAGACTTCTTGGACAACCTGGGATTTTCCAACAGAGAAAAGGGGATTTAGGTCCAATTTATGGCTTTCAGTGGAGAAGGCATTTTGGGGCAGAATACAAAGATGAGGATCCAGATTATTCAGGTTAAGGAGTAGACCAACTGCAAAAGATGTTTCGCACAGTTGAAATCAAACTCAAGGACAGAAGAATTATCTTGTGTGGTTGGAATCCAAAAGCACTTCCTTTTATGGCTCTATCTCCCTGCCATGCCTTTCCCAGATCTCCATGGTGAGCAGTGAGCTGTTCTGCCGGCTGTACTGGAGGGAAGGAGACATGATTTTGGCTGTGCCCTTCAACTTGGCCCTCCACACCTGGCTCACTATATGATTACACACATCACAGGCCTGAAGCCAGGTGACTTCCTACATATTTTGAAGATAAATGTATTTGCCTGAATTATGTTGAACCTCTAAAAATGCAGCTTCAGTGAGAACCAGCACCTTTCCTGAAGCTCAAAATCCTTCAAAAAGGTGAGACCATCCATGACTTCAAGGCTGAAGACTTTCAGATCAGAGGGTACAGTATTCACCCAACTATTAAAATGGAAATGGATGTCTCAAGTGCCTTTAAAGGAGGTGTTCCAAGGAGATGCAGTCTTTAAGGGTTGGACTGAATGCCCAGGGCAAGTTCATTTGCTCTAAAGGAAGAAGGGATTAGGTAAAAATTCTATTGGTGACTGGCAGTCATTGTTCATTAAATTTTTTTTTAAATTTTATTTTTTAAAAACATATATTTTTATCCCCAGGGGTACAGGTCTGTGAATCGCCAGGTTTACACACTTCACAGCACTGACCACAGCACATACCCTCCCCAATGTCCATAACCCCACCTCCCCTCCTATCCCCCCTCCCCCCATCAATCCTCAGTTTGTTTTGTGAGATTAAGAGTCACTTATGGTTTGTCTCCCTCCCAATTCATTAAATTTTAAGGATGTTTCCTCTGGCAAACATAACCTTGAGTTCTCTTAGTAACTAAAGGCCCTTAGTTTGGCTAGCTTACCAAGGACATGTGAAAATGCTGAGATTGGGAATAAAGTCAGAGAGTGAAAGTTTATATACTCTTAAAAACATACTACTCCCCTAAATTTGAGCAGGCTGATTAACACCAGTTATAGTAACATACAGTTGTGTTAATAAACATTTAAAGTTATGTTTGCTTTATATATTGCTATAATAAAGGAATGTTTTGCAAAAAAAAAAAGTCTAAATGATTCACAAGGGTTAGTTATTAGAATTAAATTTTAATTACTCTTCCCTAAAGAACTGGTAAAACTTGATCTAATACGAAAAAGATAATTTTTCTTTTTGTTTCTTTTATGGATTTCTCTGCTGTGGGTCTTCAGCTGTCTTACCTAAAGCTATTCTGTGCTGAGATCTCGTTTTCCTCATATTGATGATTTCATTGTTGCAAGAAAATGCTTAGTTTTTCCAATGCATGTGTTCAAGGTTCACCTTCAGTTCTGCAAAGAAGGTATGTCTTCCCTGGACAATACTTTGCAAAATCCCTACTACTAGCATTTATTAATGGAGAATTTAACCCTTCTCTATTTGTCTGTCCATCCAATTTGGTTCCCTATGTCTGTATCTATGACCTGGTTCAACCTGTTGTTCTTCCTCTTTGCAAAGGGGAGGCTTTATAGTATGTGCCTTTATTGGGTAAAGTAACTTCCTGTTGGGAACCTAACTGAACAAGAACCCTACTTAGCAAAAACTAAGATGTCATGTCACCTCCTATTAATACTGCTCACACCCTGCCAACACGCACACATCATGCACTATAACTAAATGGCAGTTTAATAACCTCTTACCTAAGATATGCAGAAGGCTTGTACCTCGTCTTAGAACATTGAGAATACCAAGTGAGGTACTGGAAGAAAAACTTAGATATAGGAGTAAGGCCCCAGAATGAGTCTTTATTTAGCACATCTTATGATCCAGGCATGGCTCTAAGCACATTCCATATATTAATTAACTTGAATCTCACAACAGCCCTTTGAGGCAGGTTCTATTTTTGTCCTTATTTTGTATACGAGTAAATTGAGGCACACAGAGGGCAAGTGAATTCCCAGACTCCCACAGCTACTAAGTGACAGAACCTGGCTTACACAATACACAGCACTCACCACAACACATACTCTCCCCAGTCTCCGTCACCCAGCCACTCCATGCCTCCCACCCCCCTCCATTCCAGCAACCCTCAGTTTGTTTCATGAGATTAAGAGTCTCTTGTGGTTTGTCTCCCTTTCTGGTTTCTTCTTGTTTCATCTTTTCCTCTCTTCCTTTACAAACCTCTGCCTTGTTTCTCAAATTCCACATATCAGTGAGATCATATGATAATTGTCTTTCTCTGACTTACTTTGCTTAGCATAATACCCTCTAGTTCCATCCAAGTCATTGCACATGGTAAGATTTCTTTTTTGGTGGCTGCATAATTTTCCATTGTGTATAAATACCACATCTTCTTTATCCATTCATCTGTTGGTGGACATCTAGACTCTTTCCATAGTTGGGCTATTGTGGACATTGCTGCTATGAACATTGGGGTGAAGGTGCCCCTTCAGATCACTATATTTGTATCTTTCGGGTAAATACCCAGTAGTGCGGTTACTAGGTCACAGGGTAGTTCTGTTTTCAACTTTTTGAGGAAACTCCATACTGCTCTCCAGAGTGGCTGCACAAGCTTACATTCCCACTGACAGTGTAGGAGGGTTCCCCCATCCCTGAAAAAAAGGATTTTAAAGATGCTCAATTTACCACATTCCTGCCGGCCCTGGGAAGAATCATTAATATACAAACCCCCCCCCCAAAAAAAGTAGATTGATGGGTAACAATAAGCTTGCTGTTTTAATGTGTTTTTCTTGACACTAATTAATTCCTTTATTTGTGAAAAACATATTTCTTAAATACCTGTTGGTCTTAGGATATATCTGTGGGCAAAATAGGTAAGGAATGATATGTCAGTTTCTAATTCTAGTCAAGTATTTTTATTGGAAATACCATTGTGGCAGCTTGTGGAAGGCAAACCAATGAGAGGGGGGAAAGATTTGAGGAGGGGAGGACAGGTTCAAACACTATCTCAATGGAATGAATAAGATAAAGAAATATTCAGCAGCTGAGTCATTTGAATAAGAGCACAATGAGGTGCATAGAATATAAAGTATCACAAGCTCCATGAGTTACTTAGGTCTTTAGTTCTGGTGGAATTTCCTTAGGAGGAAGATAGCATCAAAGTTCCCAACCCAGGAAGTTACATTTGATGAGAACTTTGTAGGTAGAAGCAAGAGATTTTCAAAGCTCATCTTCACACTACTTCTCTTCCAAATTCTCAAGACTGTGGCCATCGGGTTGTCATGTTATATCACTCCAAACAGAGGTAGCATTTCAAGCAGGAGTGACATGGTTCTGATGAGAGATGTTGATTTGGGTTTGGGTAGCACAAGAATAAAACTGAGACAGCTCTGTCTCATGGCTCCCCCAGGGTGGGAGGGGATGGTCATCCATCGTCCCATTTCTGGCTACAGTGTAAACATCACACAGCCAGATGGTTTGTTCTAGAGTATGGCTGTCACACAATTAAGTGCTACTTGAGTTATATGGTAACACAATTGATTATTGTCATTGTAGAGAGTGGACAGTGGTGAAACCAATCATAGTCTGTTTCCAGAGACCATTCATGTTTTAAGACAAAACTAGCTTGCCAAACAGAAGATGTTCTTATTCCAAGATCATGCTTGCTGGATATATATATATACACACACACACACACACACACACACACACACATATATATATAGAGAGAGAGACACATACTTTTTTTTTTTTAGTTCAATCTCTGGTGCAATAAATATGCACCACTTTTGTAATATTAAAAAAAAAAAGAGTGAAAGATAGGTCAGTTACCAGAATAGAGACACTGCTAGGTATGAAGAGGGGCCACAGTTCACAAAATGACATTGGAGTTCAAAGGTCACCCCAGTCTCACTCACTCCGATGCCTTTACCACTGGAACAGCACAGAAGGGGAAAAGAGATAAAGACTGTGAGATTAGGTACTTAGAACAAAATGAGCCTGGGTTTTGAATCTCAATTCCACCCCTATTGGCCTCGGTCAGTTCATTTCTGTGGGCCATGTTTATCATCTAAAAAAACATAGGTAAAAATAACTATAATTGTTAGAGTATAGAAAGCAATTTTGTGTAATTGCTTTCAGCACTACTTTGGCAATAATTGGAACATAATCGGCATTTCTTTCTTATTTCTCCTTTACTTCTCCTCTGTCTTCTCTTAGGATGGATCTAAGAAATGGGCTACAATTGAGCCTGTGGTTGGGGATTAACAGGCTCCGGTATAAGACATTGGGCAGGCAGAAGGAGGGCTGACATATTCAGCTAATCCAGAAGGGTAGATGAGAAGGCACTGCCAATGACAGCAGCTAAAAGTGGCAGGTAAACAGTACACAGACATTTTTTAACAGATATGACTGCAACATTATATAAAGACATGTGTAAGGATGATCATTGTGGCATTGATTTTAATACAGTACTTACAAACTGGAAACATTTTATACGTGTCTTAATAAGGACTCTGGTTAAAAAATTATGATGTATCCACATGATGGAATGATACATATCGTTTAAAAAGAAGAAGGTCAAACTGTATGTGCTAATTGAAATATCTCTAAGATATGTTGTTAAATGAACAAGCAAGCTGCCAACAGAATGTGGTTTGACTGAATTTGAGTGTTTGTGTGTATTGTGTGTTTATGTAAGAATATCTATGATGAGGTATATGCATGGATAGTTACCAGGTAATGGGGCTGGATTTTGTGGAATGGAGTAGAAATGAAGGATGTGCTGAGAGGAAGTTTTTTACTTAAACTCCTCCAATCTATTACTTGATTTTAAAAAACTTAAGCATGTATTTCTTTTGCAATAAAAATAAAATAAATGTAAGATGTTCCTTAAAACTACTTAGCAGAGAGAGGGGGAACAATAAAAAATAGCCCCATGAAAGCAAGTGATGGTTAAGAAATTAAAATTCCTGTGGGGCGTTTTCTGCTCACTTGCAGCAGAGGGTCTCTAGGATATGTTCATGCTGAACACAGGCAGGATATAGGATAATGAAAATCATGTACGTGACCTGAAAAAACCCACTGGTAGGATGTTTAAAGAAAATGTCTAGTGGTTTGCTAATACTCATTTTATTGGTTCAGTCCTGGTTGCTCATTAGAATCACCTGGGAAGTGTTAAAAATCTACCAAAACTTACTGGCAGAGATGCTGATTTAATTGTTCTAGGGAGAGGCCAAGGGTATGTTTTAAAAGAACCCCGGGCAATTTTTGTGTAACCAGTGTAGAAAACTACTCTTCTAACACTGCTTATTATTATCAGGATAACCAACATGCAATTCTTGACCATCTACTGCCCACCTGGTTCTGTGCTAGGCATGAACTCTACAAATATGAAGTGATTAAAAAACATTTGGGAATGGGCTAAGGAACTGAATGGACATTTTTCCAAGGAAGACATACAGATGGCCGACAGACACATGAAAAGATGCTCTTCATCACTAATGATCAGAGAAGTGCTGATCAAACTACAACGAGCTTTCCCCAGACATCTGTTAGAATGGCTAGTTCAAAAAGGTAAGAGATACCGACTGAGTATTTGACAAGATATGGAGAAAAGAGATCCCTTTTGTACTGTTGGCTGGAACTAGTACAGCCTCTACAGAAAACATTTTGGAGGTTTCTAAAAAAAGAAAAAGGAAAAGGAAAAGGAAAAGGAAAAGAAAAAGAAAAAGAAAAAGAAAGAAAGAAAGAAAGAAAGAAAGAGAGAGAGAGAGAGAAAGAAAGAAAGAAAGAAACAGAACTACCGTATGATTCAGCAGTTCCACTTTTGGGTATATATCCAAAGGAAATGAAATTACTATCTCAAATCTGCACTCTCAATTTTATTTCCAGCATTATTCATAACAGCCAATATATGAAAACAACCTAAGTGTCTATTGATGGAAGAATAAAGAAAGAAAATATGGTATAAATATACAACTAAATATTTTCAGCCATGATAGAGAAGGAAATCCTGCTATTTGCGACAATATAGATAGACCTTGACAGTATTATCCTAAGCAAAGTAAGTCAGACAAAGACAAATACAGTGTGATCTCACTTACATATGGAACCTAAAAAACTTAATTCATAGAAGCAGAGTGTGGTTAGCCAGGGCCTGACGGGTGGGGAAAATGGAGAGATGTTGGTCAAAGAATATAAATGTTCAATTATAAGATGAATAGGCTTTGGGGATCTAACATACAGCATGATGATCACAGTTAACAATATTTTATTGCATACTTAAAAGTTGCTAAGAGAGTAAATCTTAAATGTTCTCACCACACAGGCGCACAAAATGGTAATTACATGACATAACTGAAGGTGTTAACTGAAGGTGTTAACTAATGCCATGGTGGTAATCATTTTGTCATATATGTGTATTAAATCAACACGTTGTATACCTTAAACTTACATAATGTTATACGTCAATCATATCACAGTAAAGCTGGATAAAAATCAATCAGTCAATCATTCAATCAATTGAAGAATCCCCCCCACCACCAAATATTTAACTGACAAGGATATTTGGATTTGGTACATCTTAGTGTCTCTGTAACTGTGCAATTTGTGGATGAAAAGTAGAAAATAATTTTAAAATAAGGAGGGGCATATAAAATAATATGTTCTATTTTTAATAGTAGGTAACTGAATAAAGTAGGTTCAGAGGTATGTGTACCAATTTAAAAAGAAACTACCTTGTATACGATTATAAGTATCCCAAGAACTTGCCTAGTACCTGAGCCATTTTATTCCAAGTGCAGTCCATGCGCCAGCAACATTATCACTATCGTTGGGAGCTTGTTTGAAATGCAGAAGCTCCAGCTTCAAGCAAACCTACTAAATCAGAATCACCATCAAACAAAATCTCCAGGTGGTTCACAGGCGCATTTAAGTTGAGAAGCATTGTGTTAGTTCTTTGAAGATTTTAAAATATTTCAGAGCTCCTTGACCAAATCCTATTTTACTGACATTAACTACAGATTTGGCTATCTTGAAATTGAATGGTTTGCTTTATGGAGAATCAGAAATGGTGTACATCCCAACCACTTCTAAAACAACAATGACATTAATAGGTTGACTTTTTTTTTTTTTTTTTTTACTTCACAGTATCTTTTATTTTTTTTTTTTTTGAAGAGGTTGACTTTTTTTTAAGCAGCTACTACATCCTGGGCACATTAGATGCTTTATAAATACAGTTTTCATAAATACTCTAAAGAGGTAGGTATTATTTTTCCCCATCTATTGATGAATCAATTGAGATTCAGAAAGATTAAAGTCTCACAGCTGATAAATGGTAAAACTAAAATTTAAATTTAAATCTGATTTAAAAACTCAGTTGTCTCACTATACTCCACTGGCTTTTCAATGTTGATCATAATTGTGATGTCATAGCAGAGTATTTACTACACTTCCCCAAAATTATGAAAAGTTACTTCTAAATTATTTCAAAAATTATTTAAGTGATCTCTAATTAGTTTAAAGTTATAAGCATTGCAGGACTGTACAATAAAAAGGGGAGTAGGTTAGATCATAACCCATGAATTGGCCAGTCACATATTATATTTTATTTCACACACACACATGCACAATATTACTTTGCATAGTAATTTGATCTATCAGTGTATTCAGAAACCTCGCAGTGAAAATACTCAGGACCTGAAATGCAGCCAAGAGGAACATCTTGTTCAAATTGCAATTAAACATTAATAAAAATAGATTTCTATAAAAACAAGGATGGAGCTTTTCAATACAGAAAATGTGCAAATGTATATAGACTAGCTTCTAAGCGGATCTTATCTTTCCTGAAAAAATGTCAAAGTAGAAAATCAGTCTGAGATGAAAAAGGTCTTGTCATCATCTATCATAAGAAGATGACATTTAATCCATTTCCTTACTTTGAAGACTGATTAAACTTCAGATGGAATTCAGTTAATAAATGCATATTAGCACAATACATCCCCAAGGCATATCTCTCATAGTAACAAAGCTTTTCCCCACTGATGTGTGTTAGCCCCTACCTTGGACTTAGGACTTGAACAACTTTTGTGGCAAACAGGTGTTGTTCTAGCCAGGAAAATTCAGTCTTTTCTTATTGCTACTTAAAAAAAAGCAGTACAAGGAAGAGGACTCATTGGCTGTAGAATTTATATGTAGAAAATATATATTTTTTCAGCATGGTTGGACCTATCTGGATATACATATGTATACGTCCAGTCATGCTAAACATATTCAAAACAGGGAACTGTACCAAGGTGATATGAAGAATTTAATTCAACATGAGCCTTTTAAAGCCTCTCTTACACTCTGCTTCTGTGGTTCATGGTGAATGTTGAAGAACTGATTGAATTTGGCATTGTGTTCAACTAGTCACCACATCTTTTAAGTTCTGTGTGTGGCTGAGAGGGCAGATTAATTAAAAACTGAATAAGAAAAAAATGTAAAAATAATAAACAGATCTAACTGACAAGGGAGATTAAAAAAAAAAAAGGCCAAATGTGTGATAATTCCCAGTGACTATAAGACCATTACTCATCTAAGTGTATAAGCTGTCAAAATTTCATCCAATATTAACAATCCCATACAAACAAACACGGTAACTTAAATTTCAAACATCTGAGAAACACCTGATTTTCTGTTTTAGAAAAGAGGGTGAAATTAATGAATAACTGATGTGGGTATTCAAGGGAAATACAATTAAAAACAAATCTCCGAACTGAGAAAATCTCTCCATGATGTAGAGAAAGAAAACAGTTTTATTACTGAATATGCATTAAACCAGAAAGTGATACCCATCACAAACAATCCTCCAAGTGACTGCAGTGATGGAAAGGAATCTCACCCGTTTGTAGAAAGTCAAGCAGATACAACCCATTGTATGCATGTTCTCAGGAAAATCAACAGTTCTCGAGTGAGAGGACGTGAGGGCACCATTTGTCACACAGAGTACATCCTAACTTTACCTACTAATTTGGGTAACCATCTGTGTTAGTTCATTGGCTTTATCCAGAAGAAGAACAAACTCATACATTCATGACAGGAGGTAGTTTTGCAACTAGAAGTAAGGGGGCCACCAAAGTGAGGCTCCTACAGTCTCCCCTAGAACTGGGAGATAGGGATGTTATCTCCCTTGGTGTTTACATTTTGAAGAGATGGCACCAAGGTCTTTTGACTTTGTTCTGTCTTAAAGCCAAGAAAAGACCTAGTTTTCAAAAAGATTTATATACATGTCAAAAGATTTATATACATTTCAAAAAGAGAAAGTATGTATGATGACAGGTTTTCTAAAACATTTTTTAAGTTTTTATTTCAATTCCAGTTAGTTAGCATACAGTGTTGTATTTATTTCAGGTGTATGATAGAGTGATTCAACAATTCAGTACATTACTCAGTGCTCATTCCACACACCCCTCCCCTTCCCCTCTGGTAATCATCAGTTTGTTCTCTATAGCTAAGAGTCTGTTTTATGGTTTGCCTCTCTCTTTTGCTTTCCCTTTGTTCATTTGTTTCTTAAATTCCACATAAGTGAAGTCATATGGTATTTGTCTTTCTCTGACTTCTTTCACTTAACATTATACTCTCTAGATCCATCCATGTTGTTGCAAATGGTAAGATTCCATTCTTCTGATGGCTGAATAATATTCCATTATATATCTAGATAGGGAGATAGATAGATACATACCACTTCTTTATCCATTCATAAATCCATGGAGACTTTGGATACTTCCATAATTTGGCTATGTAAATAATGCTACTCTAAACATTGGGGTGCACATATCCCTTTGAATTAATATTTTTGTATTCTTTGCATAAATGCTGGTATGCAATTACTGGATCATAAGTAGTTCTAACTTTTTGAGGAAACCCATACTGTCTTCCACAGTGGCTACACTAGTTTGCATACCCATCAATAGTGCACCTGTGTTCCTTTTGTTCCCGATCTTCATCAACACCTGTCATTTCTTGTGTCATTGATGTTAGCCATTCTGACAGGTGTGAAGCGATAGCTCACTATAGTTTTGATTTCCGTGATGATCAGCGATGATGAACATCTTCTCACGTGTCTGTTGGCCATCTGGATGTCTTCTTTGGAGAAATGTCTGTTTGTGTCTTCTGCCCATTTTTTTAAATTGGATTATTTTTGTTTTGGGTTATTGATTTTTATAAGTTCTTTATATATTTTGGACATTAGGCCTTTATCAGGTAGGTCATTATCAAATATCTTCTCATTCAGTAATTAATTCTCATTCAGACCATTAATTTTGTTGACCGTTCCTTTGCTGTGAAGTTTTTATTTTGATATATTCCCAAATAATTTATTTTTGCTTTTCTTTCTCTTGCCTCAGGAGACATATTTAGAAAAAATCTTGCTATGGCTGATGTCACAGAGGATATTGCCTTTGTTCTTTTCTAGGATTTTTGTGGTATCAGGTCTTAGATTTGGGTCTGTAGTCCATTTTGGACTTTTGTGTATGGTAGAAGAAAGCGGTCCGATTTCTTTTTTTGCATGTCGCTGTCCAGTATTCTCAACATCATTTGTTGAAGATGCTGTTCTTTTCCAGTTGAATATTCTTTCCTGCTTTGTTGAGGATTAATCGGCCATATACTTATGGGTTCCTTTCTGGGTTTTTTATTCTTTTCCATTGATCTATATGCTTATTTTCAGTACCATGCTGTTTTGATTACTACAGATATGTAACATAGCTTGAAGTCCGAAATTGTGATGCCTCCAGCTTTGCTTTTCTTTTTCAAGATTGCTTGGGCTATTCAGAGTCTTTTGTGGTTCCATACAAATATATGAATTGTTTCTTCTAGTTCTGTGAAAAATGCTGTTGGTATTTTGATAGGGATTGCATTCAACATAGATCGCTTTGTATAGTATAAACATTTTAACAATATTTGTTCTTCCAATCCACAAGCATGGAATGTCTTTCCATTTCTTTGTGTCATCTTCAATTTCTTTCATCAGTGTTTTATAGTTTTCAGAGTACAGGTCTTTTACTTTTTTGATAGGTTTTCCCCTAGGTTTCTTATTATTTTTGCCATAGTTGTAAATGGGATTGTTTTCCCAATTTTTCCTTCTGCTGCTTCATTGTTGATGTATAGAAATGCAACAGATTTGTGTATATTGATGTTATACCCTACGACTTTACTGAAGTCATTCAATTATCATAATTTTTTGGTGGATTCCTTCAGGTTTTCTATATATAGTACCATGTCATCTGCAGAGTGGAAGTTTTATTTCTTCCTTACAGATCTGGATGCCTTTTCTTTTTGTGTCTGATTGCTGTGGCTAGGATTTTCAGTACTACATCCAATACAAGTCTTAAGAGTGGACATCCTGTCTTGCTCCTGACCTTAGGGGAAAATTCTCAGTTTTTCCCCATGAAGGATGATATTAGTTGTGGGTGTTTTATATGTGGCCTTTATTATGTTGAAGCATGTTCCCTCTAAACTTACCTTGTTGGGGATTTTGGTCATGGATTGGTGTTGTACTTTGTCAAATGCTTTTTCTGCACCTATTGAAATGATCATATAGCTCTTATCCTTCCTCTTATTGATGTGATGTATCACACTGATTGACTTGTAAACATTGAACCATCCTTGTATCCCAGGGACAAATCCCACTTGATTGTGGTGAGTGATTTTTTAAAAAATATATTGTTGAATTTGGTTTGCAGTATTTTACTGCAGATTTTTGCATCCATGTTCATTAAGGATAATGGTGGATAATAGTTCTCATTCTTAGCGGTGTCTTTATCCAGTTTGGGTATCAGAATAATGCTGGCCTCACAGAATGAATTTGGAAGTTTTTCCTACCTTTTCTATTTTTTTAAAATGATTTGAGAAGAATAGTTATTAACTCGTCTTTAAATGTTTGGTAGAAATCACCTGTGAAGCCATCAGGTCGAGGACTTTTGTTTGTTGGGAGTTTTTGATTACTGATGTAATTTCTTTGCTGGTTATCATTCTGTTCAAATTTTCTATATTCCTGTTTCAGTTTTGGTAGGGTATATATTTCTAGGAATTTACCCATTTCTTCTTGGTGGTCCAATTTGTTGGCATATAGTTTTTCATAATATTCTCTTATAATTGTATTTCTGGGGTGTTGGTTGTTACTTCTCCTCTCTCATTTGTGATTTTATTTGGGTCCTTCCCCTTTTTTACAAGTTTTCTGAAGTATTTCTAAAATAAATGCTCTGAGAAAATGAGGAAGTCTCATCCCTTGTTTTCATCTAAAAGAATAAAGCCTCTTGCTTTTAATTTGTGTTTGTCCTTATAGGTAGCATAACATACACAGAAAGTCCACTTTTCCCACCTACCCAAAGGAACAGTAAGGACATGAACAGCCTCTGTGAGGCCATAGAAAATCTCTGGCCTTGTAAGTTGGATCAAATCACTTAGATTTTCTGGTCCTTAATTTTCTATACATAAAGTGAGGAGGATATTAATTCCTACCTCATAGCCCTGCCACATAGATTAAATTAAATATAAAACATTGAATGTACATGAAGTGCTTCATAAACCACAAGGCCCTATACTGGTAAGCAGTTGCCGTTTATGTGTGTCCCCAGCAAGCCTAGGTCCATGTCCTCGCCAAACCCTCTGGTTATTTCCTGTTGTACAAAATCCCACTACCAGAGACTTGTTTTTTATCCCCTGAAAATGCAGACGCTCGCAGACAATTAACACATTAGTATCACGTTCAAGTCAATGAGAGTGTGTTTACCCTCTATAAGCTCCAGAGAGCAGGGTATGTGGAGTTCAAAACCACAATGGGCTGCTGGGTCTTTTAGCTGGAGAGAGGAATGGGGAGTTGTGTCAAAAATATCACAAGGACTGTAGTCTTTCCCCAAAGGGCCTGAAGAAAAATGATTGGGAGTTAAAAATTTCCATCATTCCAGCAGATTATTTCCTCTTCTGAGGGGAAGACCCAGGAATACACATTTCAAAACATTCCTGTTGTTCAAATAATCTCTATCCAAATTATGAAGTTTTCTATTTCCATTGTTTCTGAATCCTGAAATTAGAGTTCATTAAGAGTGGTGTAATTATAATATCATGTATGAAACGGAACCAAAAGATTATCCAATGCTCAGGAAAGGATGTTGTGCTGTTTTATTTGGCTTGAGAAGAACATATATAGTTTTCACAGATGTGTGACTTTAATAACAGTCTGTTTCTCAGAAAAGCTAAGAAATTACTCTGGGCACCATAGTATGACTTTCCTTTTAAAAACCCTGAATACGCCCCATAAAAGTAAAGCATTAGCCTAGAGCTGAATAGCTCAAAGAAGAAGGTAAATTTAGAGCAAGGTGGTTCTGGCATAGGGCTCTATTCCAAAACACACCAGGAGGTTTGCCAACATGTGGAAAACTTGTCATATGGAAACAGAGGGAAGTACTCAATGACATAGTCATCCAATTTCTAAATGTTCTATTAGATAAGGGACTATGGGAATCAAGTTTTACAAATATAACTTATTGCATCATTCTATCTAACATGGAGCATACTACATGCACACATGTGCTCACACATACTAATACCCAAGGTGGAAAAGAGAAAAGTGTAAATAGTCCTGATTGGTAACCACTACAAAGAGATACATGTGGTTGACCTTTAAAATAACAAGCTAACAATAGCTGACACTTACAGATGTCTAAAGGATCAGGCACTATTCCATGGGCTTTGCATATATTAATTCATTTCGTCTTTACAGAAATCCTCTGAAGTGAGTACTATTATAACTCCATTTTAAGGAGAAGGAAGTGAGACAGAAAGATCAAGTAGTTTCCTGAGTTTGCACAGCCAATTAGGGTAGAGCTGAGACTCTGACTCAGGCAGTCTGGCTACAGAGTCCAGGGTTCTTTAGCACAACAATGCATTTCTTCTCAGAAATCTTACAAACAGAACTTTTTTGTGCAAATCTAGTACTTATATTCTAATTCACATCTTCATTTTCTATTCTAGGTGGTTCAGAGCATAAGCCTCTTCTGTTCCACATACAGCCTGTTCACTCGGTAAAAATATACATCCAATCAGTAAGTTGCTTTATCTCCATAGTAGAATATAAGACAATTTCATTTTTTTTAGTTACCAAACTAAAGTTATTAATTTACTCTAATACAGTTTTTATAATTTCATTTTTATGTGCTTTTGATACTGCCAAAATATCACCAAACTTCTTTAAATAAATTGACTAGATTAACAATTTAGGCTAAAGGCAATTATTTATCTTTTATCAAATTAGCTCATTCCTAAATGATGCTAAGAACAAGCAATAATTAAAATTGCAGTGATTTTAGCATCATTAATGTGCTTATTTTAATTTTTTTATATTAAATAATATCACTGAGTAAACATGTATTTACAATTTATTCCACTCTGACTTTTCAATCCCCTATTCTATTCCTGGGTGAATATAATACTGGCTCAAATTTAAAGGGAAGAAAGAGGCGCCTGGGTGGCTCAGTCAGCTAAACGTCTGCCTTTAGCTCAGGTCATGATCCTGGGGTCCTGCCTGAGCCCTGCATGAGGCTCTCTACTTGGCGGGGAGCCTGCTTCTCCCTTTCCCCTGCCCTGCTCATGCTCTCTCTTGCTGTCCACCCCCTTTAAATAAGTAAATGAAATCTTTTTAAAAAATAAAAAAAATAAAGGAGAAAAAACATTCACTCTTCTGAATGGAGATTTTTAAATAATAAAATTTTTTTTTTTTTTATAAGTAGGTTCCATGCTGGTCTTGAACCCAAGTCCTGAAGATCAAGACCTGAGCTGAGATCAAGAGTCAGACACTTGGACTATGCCACGCAGGTGCCCCTGTAAATCTCCATTTTGCAATACTCAACATTTCATGGTTAAAAATAATAAGTAAGTTAGGAATATAAGGCATTATCTTTAGTCAGATAAGAAGTATTTACTATTTAAGTCAGGAGCTAACCAAGGATGTCTGCTACTGCCACTCCTCAGTGTTGTTCTGAAGGCCCAAGGCAATGAACAGGAAAAGAAAAACTAATGAGAGAAATAATCCTGGGAAAGAAAAAGACAAAAATCATAACCTTCAAATAATATGATTTTCTTCCTATACAGTCCAAGACTGGCAATTTCCCTATTTTTCATCATTGTCTTGGTAGTATTGTTTGTAATTTCTTAGAGATTTCCTCAATTTTATCTTCCATCATTGTTTTAATTTCCAGGAGCTTTTCTTCTTTTCTAATGTTCCCCTTTTGCCCTTTCTCTGCTTCTTTTTAAAAACTCAATCTCCTCTCATATCTTTGTCAATATTAGAACAGTTGGGGTTTTTCTAATATTTTTTTATGTTCCTTGGATTTTTCTATTTCCTATGAATTTCCCTCTGCCTTGCCCTTCCCACTTTGCTCTGGGCCTGTGTTTCTCATTCTAAAGACTCTCCTCAAATGCCTGGTGATCTTGATGGATTCATTCATATTTAAAAATCACAATGGAAAGCTCTTGGGTGGGGGCAGAGTTTTCGGACTTCTGCGCTTTACTGCAGGCCAACCAAACAAGAAACTCACCATTTTTCTGGGTCACCCACAAGTCACTGAAGATCTTTCTCTTGGGCTCATTTCTTTCTCACATTTTCTATTTAAGTATTAATTTGACTTGTAGAGATACTAATGCCAAGCAGGAAAGAAGAAATAATACATCCTTCATTCAATACGCAGATCTTCACTCAGTGATCTCTTTTCTGGATGTGCCCCCAACCCCGTCTTCAGCTGTGCCCAGTTGCCCTGAGACCATATCCTGCCTGGTTCAACTTCTCTATAGAGTAGAAGAATCTGGCTGCACAAGGTGAGAGACTTTTATATACTTTCAACTCCCCAAATTTTCTTGACATCTCTTATTTATTATTTTATCCTTTCCATTTTAATCATATCCCGGTTTAAGAAAGGAGTGGATACAAATCCCTTTGTCACTCTGCCATGTTTAACCAGCAATCCATGCTTGAGTATTAGTTCAAGGGGCCAATTTCCAGCTTTATCTTATACCAATTCCTCCATATGAATGGGTTATGAGTTTTGGAATACCAGAAGCTCAAACCCACATTACTGTGAGGTAACCAAGAATGAAAGATGTAGCACCTAAAAGTGTTAAATTCTAAGACATCACTGCAGCCATTGCAGAAACTCTAGCAAAGTTATCAACAGGAGCAGTAATAAGCCTGCTCTGGGAAACAGGCCAAAAGAGGGAATTTCAAAGCCAGGTGTTCTTGAATCTCTGCACCTCCATTAAAGCTCTTTAATTTACCCTTATTTCACTGAATTACAGATTCTTGCCCTAAAGATTAGAAACGAGACAGGATCATCCTACAAAGAAGGACGAGAAATCCAAAGTTTTCTCTAAATCTATTATAATAACAGGTTGGTTTGATGACACCCAAATCCCTATTCTTAGTTTATGTGTTTTGGATAGAGGTAAAAATCTTAAAACTTTAAGGATTTTTAAATAGAGGCTCAGAGATTACCCTAATTCTAGTCAATCACAACTAGATGAAAGGGACTGCTTTAACTATGAGAGAACACAGAGGAGAAAGTAGTTGGGGTTACCAACTTTGTGGGGTAGCACAAAGCTTACAAGTCAATTACAGAAAATCAAAAACACTCCCTGTAGTCATTTTCACCTTCCTTGAATGTGTTATTGGAATTGATATATGGTCATTAGCTTCCACTGTAGAAGAAATGGCTGGGACCGAGATGATTATTCCTAGATCTCTAGAAGTAAAATAAGGAGGATTCAGATAATATATAGTTGCACTAAATCAATATTTTTTGGCAGTACATCTAAAATCAAGCTTCCCAGTAGATGAAATTCAGACTGCATAAAAAAGACTAACTGCTACCCAGAAAACCCTTCAAAGTTCTGTACATAATTCAATATGATATTTTAAAACAAAACAGAAGTCACTGCAGAGTTCCTTAAATATCAAAATACTCCAGAGTAAATAAGAAAGAATTCAAATTATAAAGCCTGAAGCAAATAGGATTTTACAGTAATCATCTATTTCACAAGAGTGAATAAGACACTCCTGAAGCTCCTCCTGTGGGGAGTTAGGAAAGAAAAAGGAAAGTGTCCTTTAGTCAGTAAGACAGGACAGAATAAAACATACCATGAACAACAGAAAACACCCACAATTGACAGAAACATAAAACTTACACAAATAAACATTAATCAACACTACATGTTAATCCTATGTGTGAGACGTGTTAAGGAAGATGATGAGGGCTTCTGTATGATGAAATGTATGCCTTTTGGCCCCATTTTTAAGATCTGAAAATGAGAGCTTTTCTGCCTTGTATCCCCCTTCCACTATCAGGTGATCAACCTACACATAATTCCTTAAGATTAATTCGATCTCAACTGGGGCATATTATCCTCTTGAGTTACTTTTCTCTTTTTCCTGTTCCTGACAGTAAGCTGAGGCTTATCTAGTATTCAGACTGCTACATGATTGCTCCATAGGCCACTGAAAGTCCTGGAAGAATCTCTGGTTATTACGAACATTGTTGTCTTAGCTGTGTGGGTAATAGCAGCAGCCACACAGACCAATTTTAAATGGAATATTGGCAGGATATATAGAATATATTACTCTCTGAAATTCTGTTGCAGAAACATTGTAGCCAATGCCTACTATTCTTTTAGATCCGCTTGGTGATATTGCTATCATTTTTCTGATTTATTTTCATATAGTAACAGACATAAATCTGACTTTCATAACAGTTTGTCTTGCTAATAAATGAAACATCTCTCTTCTTTCTCTTTCTGGCACTCTAAGAGGAGGGGAGTTTCTTCCCAAATTTTATGATAATGATAGCTTAAATGAGGTTCTCCTTTAAGCAGACCCTGAGCCAACAATTTGGCTACAAGTGATTTATTCAGGACATGCTATTCAAAGAGACAGTGAGAAAGAGAGTGAGGAGGAGGATTGGAAAGGGGAACAAGTCAAGCAAAGGTTATGTTACAGGGAGGAAGTCCTAGGCCTGGCCTGATCCTGAGGGTAGATCATAAGCAGAAATTACACCTCCCTGTTTCTTAGTCTGGAATCAGACAGATGAGCTTTTGTACTCCATCACCCAGTTGTTGGTTGCTGGTGCCCAGGAGGATGGGGAGGGACACCTCTAGGTTCCTTCACCTCTCTGTTCTAACTCCATGAGCAATCCTGTAAAGGTACAGGAGTGGATTGTTAGCAGGGTCAAATTGGACAGCTGGAGGATCAATCCAAAGACCTCTAGGCAGAGAACTTTGTATCTTCTGGAAAGGGTATTCATGCCATATTATTTTAACCTGGAACAGAAAGTTTCTCTTCTTCTTACATTACTATTATCTATATCCTATTCACAATGTCCTTTTGAGGACCCCTACTTTTGAGATCTGCCACTTGACAGTCTCTAAACTCTAAGTCTTTCTCTTACACTGCATCATCTCTGATTCTGCAACAAAAAGGATTTTTATCATCAGCCTATATCAAAGGACACCAGCCAAGGCATTCCCTAATCTGAGGGTGAGGGGCCAGTTGGGCCACCTGAGAATGAAAGCTCTTTAGATGCTTTACTTGAAGTAGGACTGAGAGGGAAGAAGATGACCAGAGACGTGTCCATGGTCTTCAAACTAGCCTAGGGCCAGAAGCACCTAACCTGTGTACTGCTGAGCTTGGAGAGAATCCAGATAGCTTCACAAAGCTCTCAGAGAGACTTCTTTGCCCGACTCCCAGAGTGCTAGCTTAGGGCCCATGTGGGTTCAGGCTTGGCAGGGAAGATAGGACAGAAAGAAGAGTGAGTCTTCCTCCCTAATTACCAAGAACCATAATTCCAACAGGAATGGAAAAGATCCAAAGATGCTGGCCTCTGGGGCACAGTTTGATATTTAATGTCCATATTTCATTCTTTGTTTTTTAAAATGAATCAAATTATAAGAACCAAATTATATATTTACTTCACTTCAACTAAGTAGAAAAGACTTCCCACCCTGCTTTTATTTCCCTTGTAAAAATCTTTTAAGAAAAGGTAATGATTATTGTTCTATTATGTGTTTACAAAATCTAGGAAAAACTTACAAATGAAGATAACACTTAAGAATAATGAATTATTTATTAGATCTTTGCTTGAACTCTGAAATCTGATCAAAGAGAAACTTCTGATACTTATTCTATTAATTATGAATGGCAAAACTTCACGCTTTTTGCTAAGAGTATTAAATGTTACAAATCAGCCCAATTCCCCTTGATCCTTTTCCTCTACATGGTGATGGGTGGGGAAACTCTCCTTACTCTGAGTTTAGCTCATGCACCTCACAACACTGGTTAGGGTGACGCTCACCTCACCTGGTAAAGGGCCGGATCAAATTCTTCCCAGCCTTCAGGCCAGTTGAAATGCACCTCTTTGAAGAACACTTCTAGGTTTTTCCCATTGAAATTAATCTTTCCCTCCAATGATCCTTTGGCATCTCTATGATCTCACCTTTGTACTCTAATCTGTGTAGTTAGCTGTTTTCCCAACTATCTCAATAGATTTTAAATTCCTATTCATTTTGGAATTTCCATTGCACCCAGAGAAAGGCTTTACATACAGATCTTAACAGACGTTAAGTTGAATTTGCTTATTGAAAAGAATATTTTGGGGGCACCTGGGTAATCAGACAGTTGAACATCCAACTCTTCATCTCAGCTCAGGTCTTGATCACAGGTTCATGAGTTCAAGCCCCACATTGGGGTCCATGCTGGAGCTTACTTAAAAAATAATAATAGGGGCACCTGGGTGGCTCAGTGGGTTAAGCCTCTGCCTTCGGCTCAGGTCCTGGTCTTGGGGTCCTGGGATCAAGCCCATATTGGGCTCTCTGCTCAGCAGGGAGCCTGCTTTACTCTCTCTGCCTCTCTGCCTACTTGTGATCTCTCTCGCTGTCAAATAGATAAATAAAATATTTAAAAATAATAGTAATAAATAAATATAAATAAATATTTTGAGTCTGTACAATGTGCTGGAAAAATGTGTATAAAAAGATGAAAACAACAGTTCTTGAGCTTCTGTTCAAGGTTTAAAGATGACCATTTGAAAAAAATTGCAACAGGTTTTACTATACTATACTCAACTATGAAAAAACTACAAAAAGAATTGAGTACAAAGTGCCATGGAGTATCACAACTGCCTTCAAGAAGGATAGAAGGTATACTCTCCATTAAATATAAGGAAGATGAGGTTGATGGATGTCACATGGTACCATGGTGGGTCAGGACTTGAACAGTGCTCATCAGGCTCCTAGACCAACGCTCTTTCTACTCATGGTGAAACTTCGACCTTAGGCAAGGAATGGAAGGCTTCCTCTTGGATGAGAGTACACAATATGGCCCAAGACTCAGTTTGCCCAGCATGTGTATAGGAAAACAAGAACCCAGTTTCTGGATGTAGTCAAGCTTAACCTTGAATGTGGCCAGAGTAATCAGTCCTAAAATATCCCATGAAACAAATTCATGGACGTGAGATCCCACTAATATTAATTGCTATGAGTCCCTTTTAATGTGATTCTCTTTTTTAAAAAGTGCAAATACTTGTATTATTTTAAGATAATAAACTAATTTGTACTCAGGTATTCTAAGATGGCGTTTTTGTTCTAGTGGAAGAACCATGATGTTGATGAAAATCCTAGGTAGTGGGGTGCCTGGGTGGCTCAGTGGGTTAAGCCTCTGCCTTCAGCTCAGGTCATGATCCCAAGGTCCTGGGATCGAGCCCTGCATCGGGCTCTCTGCTCAGCGGGGAGCCTGCTTCCTCCTCTCTCTCTCTGCCTGTCTCTCTGCCTACTTGTGATCTGTCTGTCAAATAAATAAATAAAATAAAATAAAAAAGAAAAAGAAAAAAAAAGAAAATCCTAGGTAGTTTGTTTCAAGATTTATGTGAGCAATTAAAAGCCCTGAGAGAAAAACAAATTACAGGTCCTAAATATGTTAAGGGAAGCAAATATTGGAATATTTGGGAAAGCAGAAATATATGGGTAACTTTTAGGACTTCACAGTGAAGAAAAGCAAAGTAAATTATATTAGAAGTAGAAAGATTACACAAAAACTAAGACTCTTCCTCTAAACATCAGGGTGGAGAAAAGTGAGTAGGGGAAGAAAAATAACTACATAGGAAAAGACAAGTTTGTTCACCATCACTGAGTAGTTTTCCATGGATTCACCTTCAGTAAATGAAGTCGGACTGCTACAGAGCTCATGGCATCAAAGGACCAGTGTTATTCCCTTCATAACTCCTTCCATGGTGTTTCATTCTACAAACCTTAAGAGGGCTCCTCTTCCTGTTTAAATGGCAGATTATGATTTGGTACCTCTCCCGTGGCAACTTAAGAGAAAAGAGCTGTTACACACTACAGACTCACACAAGCACTCATCTACCTCAACCTCCTTGTGAGTTTGAAAAATTAGTCACTGTGGATCTTCATTACAACACAGCTAATGAGTAAATAAAATCAAGAGGGAAAAGGATAATTTGGTTAAATATGCACTGGGGATGGAAAAACAGACAGGGACATTAATCCTACTTACAGGGTTTGGCTTCAAATCAAGTCACATTATGACTAGTTATCAGCTACTATTAAACATAATCATCAAAGGTTTCACTACAAAATTCTTCAGCTTGGTAAGATGCTGGGAGAACCAGGATATAAGTGTATTTAGGTACCAGCGCCAGTTTTTGGTAAAATTCACGGTAAAGGGAAGTCCATTATAGGTTTCTCCATAGGCCTTTGTCTAAATGGAAAATCAACCACCATAATCAACAAAGATGAGTTGACCCTATTGCCTACTTCAAAGCTTTTAGTGGATGTTCTTTAGCAACTTCCTCCTGCTTGGTCTAAAGTCAAAGGTCACTTTCTGAGGGCAAGTGTGTTCAGCAAGAAAAGAGCTGTGTGACACACTCTGTATAGAAAATTCTCAGCAGTATGAGATTCAATGTTTTATAATCCTGAAGTGCAATGAATGCATTCTAGGCAGTGAAGGAACAGTTTATCAGGAATTTCTTTAATAAATATTAGCCTTGTAAAAATTTGAGAATACCAAACCAAATCAACACATACTTTTTCTTTTAAAAATGATTCATTAATTTATTTGAAAGAGAGCGTGCACAAGCAGGGGGAAGGGCAGAGAGAAACAGAAGGAATCTCAAGCAGATTCCCTACTCAGCATGGAGCCAACCCTGGGGCTCAATTCCATGTCCCTGAGATCATGACCTGAGCCAAAATCAAGAGTTAGATGCTCAACTAACTGAGCCTCCCAGGCACCTCTCAACACATACTATTCAAATTCTTCTTTAAAAGACATAAACATCAGCTGGCTGCTGGGTTGGACCCAGGAGGAGCTGGCAGCCATGTGGAAAAAGGCAAAATAGAAACGTTGGCATGTGTCTTCAAAGCACTGCATTTCTATCCTCTCTTTTCTCCTCAAACCTCTGATCTCATTTCCATCTTCCTTACTCTCAGCAGATAATCTTGCCTCTGAATTCACAGAGAAAAGAGAAGCCATTAACTAGCCCTTACCTTCCTACGAATAAAGAAAAATCTTTCAAAATCTACCTGCATCTGTGTCTATCCTCCATTTTTCCCTCTTTCATACTGGCAAAAATGTCCTCCTCTCAAAGGCCCTTTGCTCTCTGTGTTCTCTGGACCCTCCCTTCTCAGCAACCTGTCTAGTGATTCCCTCATGTCTACTCATTTTCAAAGTGAATTTATCTACTCCCATGACTTCAGTACATTTGTGTCTATGCATGAATTTTCTGAAGTTCTAGATTACTTTTTTTGACAGCTCTACTTGCACTGAACAGGAGCTAAATGTGTGAGCTCTACATGAATACCACTGCCTTACTGGTGTTTCCAACCTCAGCAACCACAGCCCTCCATTCAGTTGCTCAACCCAATTACCTGGAGAACTTGGTCACACTTCCCTGGTTCTTGCCTCCATGTCTAATAAATTACCAAGTTCCAAAATATGACTCAGATTTACTCTCTCTGATTCCACCATCATCACCATAGAACCATCCACAACCATTGCTCACTTGGATACTGCAATGGCTTCCGAACTCATCTCCTGCATTCATTTCTGCTCATGCCCTGCAATCCATTCTCCATATAGTAGCTTCTCTCTCCTTTTTTAGACACAAAACAAAACAAACCCATCAAGCCACCATTCCTCATCTCAAAAACGACTCGCTCAGTGGTTTTTCACTGCTCATGGTGTTGGCATAAGGCACATGGTTCTGCTGAGCTGTATCCATGCACCATTCCAGTCTCTTTTTGATTCCCTCCCAGTTCCCTCAGTGGCTTTCTTTGATCCTTGAATAGGCCTGGTTACTGCCATCAAGCACCTAAGGGAAAATCTCACCCTTACTGTTAACCTAACTCTTATTCCCCTTTAAGATCAAAGTTCAAACGTCTCTTCATCAGACAAAAATACTCCCCAATCCTCATTTCTCCACTCTACTCACCCCCCACCTTTAAGTTAGATTCTACTCTTAGAATACATTCAACTTTATTCCTTGTGGTCACCATAATTACATTGTCATTTTTGTTCATGACTATTTCTCCTGTATTTATGAATGCATTGTCTGGCAAAAAGTAGACGCTCACTAAAATGTCTGAATGATGACGTGAATGTATGTTATGAATGAAAAGCATTATGTTCCTAAGTACAATTTTTATAAATTTTTTCCTTTGCTTTTTTTTTTTTTTTTTTTTTGAGAGAGAGTGCATATGTGCCCTGGTAAAAGGGGGGCATCAAGGGGGAGAGAAGGAAAATCTTAAACAGGCTCCATCCCTAGCACAGAGCCTGATGCAGGGCTTGATCTCATGATCCTGAGATCATGACCTGAACTGAAATTGAGAGTTGGACACTTAACAGACTGAGCCACCTAGGCACCCCCATTTTTATAATTTTTATAATCAAGTAGGAATTCACTCAAAAAAACCTCAAATAGTGATTTGAAATAGGATCTAAAGTATATGTGTGTGTGTATCTGTGTATATATAAATACACATACATATATATACACACAAATAAAGAATATATGTATATGTACATATGTGTATATATCTATATATATGTATGTGTATGTTATATATGTTATATTATATATATTATTTTATATATGTATATGATGCATAATGTATAATATATGTATATATGTAGATATACACATATACGTATATATGTGTATAATGTATAATATATGTGTATATGTGTGTGTGTGTATATATATATATCTGTATCCATTCTATTCTTAAGAACCATTCTTTTTATTAAGCCCATGCCAAGTTGCATCAGAAATTAGTGGTGTGAGCAGCAAAGTGAAGTTCTGCATTTCATGGTACAGATAGAGAGCTTAGGGCTTCCTATCAGGTGATAAACATACTGGGAATTTCCCTTACTCAGTAACTAAATGCCTGCAGTGTGTGCCAGTCCATATGAGATAGCAAACAATGCCTTGTGTGGTTCTGGGAAGCTGCTTTTTCTTCCTGTGATCAGCCTTTTGATCAATCAAAAATAAAGACAGTCTCTATCACATACTTTCCTGCCTTAAAGAGTAGAAAGAACATTGGTGGATTTCTTTAATTCATCATAGCAATTTATCTCAATGTGTGGACTCCAGACCAACTGCCTCAAAATAACAAGTAAAGCAGGTATAAAAGTAAGTTCTCACATTCCTCCAAACATTTCTTAACAAATTTGTGAATTTCTTAACAAATTTGCAAGTGATTCTATGCCTTTAGAAATTTGAGAGTAAGTGACCTAGAGATTGTCAGTCCCTGCAGAAAGGGATATACAAATTTTTGTTTCAGTTGAACAACTTCTCAGTTCAGTTTCTTTCGACCCATCAAAACAAAATCTTTTAAGAACCACAGAGGACACACCTACAGCAACTTCTTGCTAAATACATCTCCAAAGGCAAGGGGAAAAAAGCAAAAATGAACTATTAGAATTTCATTAGGACAAAAAGCTTTTGCACAGCAAAGGGAACAGTCAAAAAAACTGAAAGCAACCTATGGAATGGGAGAAGATATTTGCAAATGTCTTATATAAGGGACTAGTATCCATAAAGAACTTAATCAAACTCAACAACCCAAAAAACAAAAACTCTAGTCAAAAAATGGGCAGAGGATATGAACAGACATTTCTCCAAAGAAGACATATGAATGGCTACAGACATATGAAAAAATCTTCAGCATCACTCATCATTAGGGAAATAAAAATCAAAACCACAATGAGATACCACCTCATACCAGTCAGAATGGTTAAAACGATCAACTCTGGAAACAACAGATATTGACAAGGATGTGGAGAAAGGGGAATCATCTTACACTGTTGGTGGGAATGCAAACTGATGCCACTCTGGAGAACAGTATGGAGGTTCCTCAAGAAGTTAAAAATAGAGCTACCCTACAATCCAGCAATTGAACTACTAGCTATTTATCCAAAAGATATATTAGAAGGGGCACCTGCACCCCAAGGTTTATAGCAGCAATATCCACAAAGGCCAAAATATGGAAAGAGTCCAGATGTCCATCAACAGATGAAGAGATAAAGTAGATGTGGTGTACACACACACACACACACACACACACACACACACACACACACAGGAATATTACTTAGCCATCAAAAAGAATGAAATCTTGCTATTTGCAACAATGTAGATAGAACTAGAGGGTATTATGTTGAGCGACTTAAGTCAGTCAGAGAAAGACAAATACCATATGATTTCACTCTTATGTGGAATGTAAGAAACAAAACAGATGAACATAGGGGAAGGGAAGGAAAAAAATAAAATAAGATTAAAACAGAGAGGGAGACAAACCATGAGAAATTCTTAACTACAGGAAACAAACTGAAGGTTGTTAGAGGAGAGGTGGGTAGGGCTATGGGGTAACTGGGTGATAGGCATTAAGGAGGGCATGTGACGTGATGAGCACTGGGTGTTACATGCAACTGATGAATCACTAAATTCTACTCCTGGAACTATAATACAGTATATGCTAACTAATTAGAATTTAAATAAATTTTAAAAAGAACCACAGAGCTATAAAAGGCAGCTTACTTTAGGTTACAATCTGAGTTTTTTAGAAAGAAAAATATAACATTTTCCACCTGCCATGTTCGACCTAATCCCATTAGAGTATTGAGATGAAAGACTGGGAGCAGCTGGGACATGGGCTGGACACTACCTGGAGAAGGAAATGTGGTGGCAGGGCACAAAGGAAGTGTAGTTCAGCAGGCAGGAGAAAGAACCCTTCAGAAAGGATAAAACCTAAAGCAACAGGAAGTGATAGAGAAGAATCTATGGTCCCCAAAAATAGAAAAGCTTAGTGATAGGAAATGGCAAGCAGGAACTATTTGGAGATGCAGATAGAAAAACAGGCAGAGAGGAGCACCTGCATGGCTAAGTCTGTAAGCTTCCTGCTCTTGATTTAGACTCAGGTCATGATCTCAGGATCCTGGCATCCAACCCCTGGGTGGGCTCACACTCAGCAGTGAGTCTGCTTGAGGATTCTCCCTCTCCCTCTGTCCCCCTGTCCTCACAGGTGTATAAAAGCTCTCTCTCAATAAAATAAATAAATCTTTTAAAAAAGAATGGGAAAAAAATGGGGAGGGAGTCAAGGCAGAAGGACATGGTGTCACATTATATTTATAAGAGAATCTACTACCAGCCCTTTATCTCAAGCAGCCCTCAAAAACACCTGACCAGAAGCATATAAAAGTTCTGCCTAAGGAGCTAACCTACATGAATTTTAGAGTAGCAGGCTAATCTATAATCTATGGGTGAGTTCATCAGTGGAGTTGTAGATTATCACAAGGTGGTTTATTGACAGTTTAAGTAAACATTTATTTACCTATAATAAACATAGCTACAGACTGTGCAAGCACATTCAGTATCTTATAACAAATATGTTTATAAGATTTGTATTTATAACAAGCTTCATGGTTAAAGGTTACATTCTTATGGGATTAAACATTAATGAATCAACATTAAAGAGAAGAAATAATTCATGATAATCAGAAACAGACCATGAATAGACTTAAACTTGAATAAGACCTTACCCATCTCTCTTCTAAGATGCTCTTTGTTGATGTACTTTAGAGGCCACTGGGACATACACGTCATACCTGTCTGTTCCTTATTTCACTAAAAGTAGTAATAACCATATTTGCTTCCTCCAAAGGTCTCTCATCAAATACTGTTGTGACTCACAGTTGTTTTTTCTTTGTTTTTAACCAAGCCTGAATCTCAGTTTTAACCTCAAAATGCACTCACTAATATGTACTCAGCTTTTAAGAGGACTAACAAGACCAAGACAAGGCCCCCCATTCTTGAATTATATAGGCTCACTAAGCAAGAGGCTGAGCTCACAGGGGCAAGACAGGAAATGTTGTAGGAAATTGCTGTTAAGAGGCATACAAAAAGCAAAACCACATCCCAAAGAAAAGACAAGAAAAGACAAGGCTCTACTCACCAGAGCTAGAATCAAAGGTAACAGTAGTGCTATGAAAAGAATTAAAGGTTGAGCCCTGAGTGTTAAGCTAGAATTTAAACCCTCCCAATGTCAAGACTAGTCACTGACATGCAGATAAGGATTAACCTTAACAAAAATCAAGCAGATCCTAGCACTGTTCATCTACCTTTCAACTTTTTAACCAAAGGTGGTAGGAAATATAAAATTTTAATAAATTGAGTATGTATGTCATATATATACGCACATAAACACTCGGGCACACATTTCAGGTGATTATGACCAACTGCGATAGATCCTCATCATGCCCTATCTGTCTCAGCCAGTACCGATCACCCATTAATCATATACATAATGCCCAATAAAAGCCAAGCCAAGGACACGAAAAGGAATTGCCTAAGTCCCTCACTTTCCATTCAAAATTGTGCTTTGTTCCTGATACCTTTTAAGTTATGTATTTAGTTTTCAACACTGAAACTGACCTCTGGACTTACTGTCTGACCCAATTCTCTGACTTTGACCTGTCATTCTGCCATCTCCTCACACTTCCTTCAGATAAGACACCTGACTCTTTGAAATGTAATCATTTGGTTAGGCCGGCTCTAGCCTTCCACAAAGGAGATTCAGAAAGAATAGGAGAAGAGACGCAGAAAGGAATAGATACAAGATAATGGATTCAAATGGAACCCAAGACCAAGCAGGAGGGAACAGCTGGAGACACAATATAACTTCATATACCAGGAGTCTAGGCAATGCTATGAGTCCATAACAGGACTAGCATTCAACATCAGTGAAATATAGAGGCACCAAATGTTTTGGTAAAATGGTGGACCAGGAAATCACACCATCAGTTGCAAGAACAGGTATGAGAAAAAGAAGTAAAAAAACAAAACAAAACAAAAAAACATATAAAATGGATGCTTTCCATGCATTAGCTGTATAGCAGCCATCTACTGGCTCTTCTGGCTGCCTAGCACTGTCCTGTGGAATTTGCTTTGGGGAATTCATCCCTCTCTCATTCTTAATCTTGTCATTTTGGTGGGATTAGCCTTACCCCAGTTTCCATGGATGAAACCAGACTGGTTTAATCCAATTACCATATCTCATCTTCCTGATTATACTGATTAACTCAGGGATGTGCTTTTAACAAAATCAAAGTAAGCGTCAAATATCTAGATGCTGGGGCTTCCGGAAAACAGAAACAGTCGAGAAGAAACCCTTCTTTGGACTCTGGACAACCTGGACTGTGAAGTATGAGGACAGGTGGTCTGAAGCGGATGAGGCCTTCCCACTCCCTCACTCCCACAGAGCGAGATCCTGGAAGAGCGAGGGGCCAATCACACGCAACTGGTAGGTGAAGGCAAGACCACCGAGAGCAGCACAGAGAGAGCTAGACAAAATAGGCTCTGGTGATGTCATTTGAATCTCTGACTCAAAAGTGCCCAAAGCCAGCATCACCAATGAACTCTACAGTTACGTAACCCAGTAAATTCCCCATTTTGCTTAAGCCAATTTGAGTTGAGTTTTTCTGTCTTTTGTAACTGAAGCATCTTTGATGGATACAACCAGAATCTTCTATTGAATAATTCCTGTGTCAGAGGCACTGGGCTAAATGCTGTGAAATAGACATGTGGCAGTCCTCCTGGGTTTATCCTGAGTAGTGAAGGAGACAGCACCCAAACACCCCGGTAAAATGAAGTATGGGTTGTAGACAGTTCTAGGAAAGAAAAGAACTGAGTGACATCACGAAGAATAATGGCTGGATGAGAAATTACTGGATTGGGAAGAGAGAAAGTGTTTCTCCCAGCCTGGCCCTTCGCTTGGGTTTGCCAGGTGCAATGTGGGGAAGCATACCAGACAAAAGGCATGTTTTTCCTCCTAACAACCCTACCTCCTTTAGGTATGGTAAAAAACTTGTCACAGAGGTAAAGTCTGATCTAAATGATGAAAGTTATATCATACCAGCAAGCTGTAGTATTTCCCAGTGTTAATGTCACCCCTCCCAGCAACATCACCATTAGAAACAGTTAGGCAACATACCTCAGGAAATGGTTTATTCATATTACCACCACATCAGTGAAAGATCCTGCAGTTTGAAATTATGTCTTAGACCCATAAGTTTGTTGTTCAACTGCTGGCTTCCTGATGTGCATACGACTTTTCTAGTTATTACATCACTATCAGAAGGAGAGGGGAATAACCCAGGAGAGCTGAACTGGACATTCCAACAAAACTCTATGCAACTTGGGTTGAACAGCAGATGTAATCCTGTCTCAACGCACTGTGGCAGTTGCTAAAATGTCAATATTCTATAGTCTCCTCTTCCTCGTTTTAGCGATTTTTTTCCAGTGTGCCCCATGAATTCTGTGAACACAGCCTGCATTTCCTTTTTCCAATAGGTCTATACTTCTGGCCTACACTTCTCAACAGATGGCATATGTGAAGGCCTCAGGGTAAGACATAGCTGGGTTTCTGGGACATGGAAAGGTCAGTATGTCCAGGGGCTGATGCAGCTGGAGAAACTGGCAGGTGCCAGACACCGTCCAGTCTTAGAGGCACACTTAGGATTCTGCATCTTACCCTGATGCCAATAGGATGCCAGTGAAGTGTGCTGAACAGGAATGAGGCACTGCTATGGGGGCACCTGGGTGGCTCAGTCAATTAAAGCATCTGACTTGCGATTTCAGCTCAGGTGATGATCTCGGGGAGGGCATCCATCTCCCCCGCTCAGCCAGGGGTCTGCTGAAAAGTCTCCCTTCCCTCTACCCTTCCTCCTGCTCATTCTCTCTCAAATGAATCAATCTTTAAAAAAATAATAAAAACCACTGATAGGTTGTTTGTTTGTTTATTTGTCAAATCACAAAGCAGTCAGGACGTTTGTTCCTGTGATTTCTCCAAGAGATGGGGAACAGGCTGTACAGAGCAAAGTGAGCAGTACAAGAACCAGAAACCATAAGCTACTTCCTACAGTTCCAAAAAATTGAAAAGTGAAGCATACACTTTATTTTTTACACGGAAGAAGTCATTATCTGGGCGTTATGGGGCCATGGCCACAAAAGACTCAAGTTTCAGGTGCAGGTTTAAAATCATTGGCTTTGATCTCTCCATTCCTGGTACCTGCCCTGTGGGGAAGGAAGAAGGGCAAGTGTACAAATCTGAACATTGCCACACACACATCTTGAAGAAAAGATCAGGCAGATGTCATTTTCCGGGGGTAGGATATTTCTGGACTTTAGGAAGTTAAATTGAATCCAAGCATTATTTTCTAAATGTCACTTCTCGTTGTCCAGTCCATTTTACTGCTCTAGGCACAGATCATTTTTAATAATGAGTAATATGCAGGGTAAAGGACAATTATAGTCCAGAGGTCTTACAAATCAAAGGAATTACACAGATAAAATCCCTGAAGCGAGTCCATGAATCCATAAGTTATTAAATTCAATTTGCTTAAAATGTCACCAATTCATCATCTCCAGTTTTGGAGTTTAGGAGCAAAGTCACAGCAGCTCTAGAGATCAGAATTCTGATCCCAGGCACCACTTTACCCAGCCTGCTATTCTGAGACCTTTTCCCTCCAAATCTAGGTTTCACTGTTCTTTAAAGTTCCCTAGGTGCTGTGTAAATGCATTAGTAACAAGGCAACAATTCCCCCCAAACAAAGCCTCGTTTGAAGTGCCACAGACTTCGCTGCTTCAAAGTCTTAAACCAATTTGACTTAATTTCTGGGGCATAAAACAGAAGGAAGCAGACTCTACTTTTTTACTGACAAGCAGCCCTTTTCAAGGAGGCTAATGTATCCAACCACAGCCCCTTAGTGCCACGTATTTCCATTATAGTACTTTCGAAATAACACTGTGATGGCCCACAGAGCCATTAAAATGCCCCCTTTTGAAGCAGGTTACTGAAATCCATTACTGTAATGTGTTTTTCCCTACCACCCTCCCGGTATAAATTGTTATCCCTTGGGCCAGGATTTAAGATTATTGCATGCACACACAAATAATGCATTAAAAATTCTGACTTAATTAATGAATTAATCTTCCTTTTTAAAGGAAAAGCATTAATGCTATAGGTTTTTTAAAATGACATGAAACAATGTTATGTGTTACAATAATATAACCAATGACTATACATTAGATTTTAGAAGTCTTTTCCTATTTCCTAGAACAGGGTATCTGAAAACCCAGCCAGGGCTAGAACCCTTCTTTGTTTGTTTGTTTGTTTGTTTTCTCCACTAGTCAACAGCCTAACAGGACGCCAACGAGAATCTCATCAATTCAGGGAAACTGTATCCCTATTTTGTGTCCTAATGGTTACCTCCCCATTTTAGGAACATGCACCTCATTAATTGCTTGATGTAGACCTACAGAGTACATCCTAGGGGCTGTGTGTGTGTGTGTGTGTTTTAAAGATATTTATTTGACAGAAAGAGAGAGAGTGCACAGACAGAGAGTGGCAGAGGGTTGGACATGGGCTGGGCTTGATCCCAGGACCCTGAGATTAAGACCTGAGCTGAAGGCAGATGCTTAACCAACTGAGCCACCCAGGCACCCCCTAGGATCTGTGTTTCTTAAGCACATGTCAAATGTTTCCTTTATTCCACTTCCATACTATCTCCTGCATAGGATAACAGATCACCTCTAGACAAACCAAGAGCCCTCCAGTCAATGTTTTGGGATGAATCCTAAAAAAAGCCCATGAAATTAGGACTTCTAATTGTTTCTCTCAAAATATACAATAGTCATAATTATAAATTACAATCCTAAATCAACTTCAACTTCTAAGGTTGCCCAACAAATGATCCTAAGTGTCAGAAGTTAGGGGATTTTATTTTAGCTTTTTAATTAAATGACAATGTGATTCAGGATACTGAGTCCCTGGAGAAACAAGAAGGGGAAAGAATTCTGGAGAGGCTCACAAGGGGTTTCAAAGATAATGATTAATGTACTATTTCTTAAACTGGGTACCGGGACCTGGATAGTCACTGTATGACTAATCTTTATTTATAACTAATATTTTGTATCTATTCAATATTTTATAAAACCAGTTTTGAGCATAAAGCAAAATGAATGGAAATAATCCCTGTTCCAGTTTCCACACTTGAATTGTTATAGTCTAATTGAAACAAATCAAAGATCAGTGAAATTTGACAAGTTTACTGATACTTTTGCAAGAACCCTATTGGAATAATGTTGTCTCTGAAAAGACTATCCCAAGTTGCTATAAGGTAGAATTCTAATAATACCATCATACCTCCTATGAACATTAGGAGGAAAAAAATTATGCTTCATTTCAAAAATCTCACTTCAGGGGTGCCTGGGTGGCTCAGTGGGTTAAAGCCTCTGCCTTCTGCTCAGGTCATGATCCCAGAGTCCTAGGATCGAGTCCCACGTCAGGTTCCCTACTCAGTGGAGAACCTTCTTCCTCCTGCCTCTCTGCCTACTTGTGATCTGTCAAATAAATAAATAAAATCTTTAAAAAAATTTCACTTCAGAAAAAATCACCCACCATTTACCCCACACAGCAAACATTTGTTTATTTTACACCTTTCGAGTAGTGACCTTGTACTCTTTTATTGCAAATGCGGAGACAAATACACAGTCTCTGCCTTTAGAGAATTTACGGTTTTACTGGATAGGAAAGACAGACAAACAACTCAGCTCATGCAAGATAATATTAAAGAAGTGCTGAACAGGGGTGAAAACAGCAGGCTATGGAGTTGCCCGAGGCCTCTCTTGGCAAACAGAGCCATGATTAATTCACACCGGTCTAGGGTCAGCCCCTCACCCTTGAAGCTCCAGAATTTGATTTTATCAATGCCCTGGAGCTGATCAGATTCAGAGACATGACTCATACTCACCAACTCCCAAAAGTCAAAAGAATATAAATCAAAATGTCAATTTATAAATTTGCAATAAGAATTATCACTGCTAGGAAGAACAGATGTTCTTCATGCCAACCAGCACACATCTCTCCCTGTGCACAATCTAAATGGCAAGCCCTATACTTGGGAAACAAGTTTGGGATCCAAGAAGTCAGAAAAGTCAGCTAGTAATATAATTATGTTTTTTAAAAGTGTTACTTTGGTAACTTGGCCTGTCCAGCCACACAAAAGGGCCATGCATCAAGAAGACTGCCCATACCTGTAGTCCTAACTAGAGACTTTCTCTTCTAGACTGGACCAGGATGAACATGGTCAAAGTCTGCTTTCCTGCCCCTCTTTTTGTATGATTCTTGTGTTCTAAAGTTGTGATCTTTTTTTGGTTATGTGAGAAATATTAATCAGGTTAGAGTCAAATATTCTAGTGGAGAACTCCTCAGCATCTTTGCATAGCTGTACCCTTTCCCAAAATTTAGTTTATGAGGTAATTCTCAAAGTGTTCTTTGAGATGGCTCATGAGAATGGCTGGCTGTAGGGTCCACGCAGAGCTGCCACAGGAGATGGGACCGGCTAGGGAAATCTGAGGCAGATCACAAGTTCCTTCGGTATCTTGAATACTATTCTAAAGAATGGCAAGCCATTGAAGAGTTTCAGGAAGGGCAATGAGTTTTTCACCCTAAAATGAAACAGTCTTTACAAATTCCTTTGGGGGGTACCTGGGTGGTGCGGTTGGTTAACGTTGGACTCTTGGTTTTGGCGCAGGGTTGTAAGATCGAGCCCTGCATCTGGCTCCATGCTTAGCACAGAGTCTGCTTAAGATTCTCTCTGCCCCTCCCTGCTGTGCACAAAGGGGTGCTCTCTCTCTCAGATAAATAAATATATCTCTTTTTTTAAAAATTCCATTTGAAAACCATTTTATGGGAAAATATTTCATAATGCTTGTGACATTTCAGGTGTACTTCATTCAAGGTGTACATCATTTAACAAGAACAAGCTCAAAGGATATAATTTCTTCTCAAGGAAGAGCTAATACACAGAAAACACAACCAAATTATTTTAAACACCACTTAGAATATTAATGCATCTCTTAGATTTGTTTCATTTGGGTATGATGACTAAACTTTAGTTTTTGGACCAAAGCTGTCCAGTAGATCTATAATGCAAGCCATATACACAATTTAAAATTTTCTAGGAGTCCCATTAAGAAGTGCCAAAAGTAACATGAAATTATTTTTATCTGTAAATTATATTTAATCCAATGTATCCAAAATATTATTTACACATATAATCCATACAAAAATTTGTAGAACGAGATTTTTTTCATATCAAGTTTTTGAAAGTCAATGAACATTTTATGCTTCTAAAACATCTCAGTTCAGACTAGCTATATTTAAGTGCTCAGTTGCTACATATAACTAATGGTTACCATATTGGATAACATAGCTCTAAGCTATCTACTGTCAACACTAGGGTGCCTCATTGGGCATTAGGTTGAGTTTTAGAGAGACTTAAGATTGTTTATGGCTACTGAGAACTGAGGGGTTGGGGCACCTGGGTGGCTTTGTCAGTTAAGTGTCTGCCTTCAGCTCAGGTCATGATCCCAGGGTATGGGGATGGAAACCCCACATCAGGCTCCTTGCTTGGTGGGGAACCTGCTTCTCCCTCTCCCTCCACCTGCTGCTCCCCCTACTTGTGCTCTCTCTCTCTTGCTACCTCTTTCTCTGTCAAATAAATAAATAAAATCTTTAAAAGAATTCTTTAAAAAAAAAAAAGAACTGAGGGGTTTTAACTTTGAATATAGCATATTATACAGTATTTACTATTTCAGGAAGAGAGAGGGAGAAAAGAACACGAGAATTGCTTTGAGTGGCTAACTGGTTCACTTGTAGCTAATTAGGAAAGCCAGACCTCTAGAAATTATTTTTCCCTTTGGAAGAGGTTTGAAAACACAAAGGACTTCATTCTTTGTCTGGATTTTCATAACTCCACTTGGGACATCCATGCTCAAAAGATAACCTCTGCATGTTGAATTAGCCCCAAACTGCTAACTGAAAAATGCCCATGGCAAAAAAGATCCCATTCTTCCATTACCTTCCTAACAACCTGACTGCATGTGTATCCTGATACAGATGGACCACTCAGATAAAATACATCTTTGCTAATAACCCTCATTCTGGGAAAGACTCCAATTCAGATTCTTCTATGTAGTTAAAGGGAAGGGCAAAAGTTTCTCTTGAGACCCTGGGGTCTCAATTGCCTTCAGCTCAGAATAATCTGAAATGGCACATCTTGGGGCAGCTTTCCCTTGGTGCCTAGAAAGGAGAGAAGAGTTAGGGTGAAAGATGACTCACCCTATTGTTTCTCTATCTGGATCATCATCAGTGAGTAGGCAATGAGGTGCCGCCAACATCTGTTATCGTGGAGATGGACGGTCTTTAAAAATCACCTTCACAGCTTTTGATGAAGGGGTTTAGATAACTGTTCTGAAATCATACAGGACACATGGTTGGGGAGCATTCAGGCAGGAGAGAAAGGAAGGGAAGGATAAAGAATTTATTTTTTTCTCCTCATTCACTGACCCTATGGGGAGGAAAAATACTTTTCCCCTCTGCCTTTTCAGGTTCTTGGCTGAGACCCCACCCCCTGCAATTAAGAGATAGATGAAAAAGAAAAACAGTTTTTCAATAACAAGTTAGTTCAATGACTTGTATACCTCCAACATACATGGGAGAAACCCAGGAAAATTGAGTAACTCCAAAATGGCTCAAGCTACCACTTTAAATAACATCTCCAAGACAGAAGAAAGATGTGGAGGGGCAGGGAGGGCATAGTATGGAAAAGCACAATACACAAGGGGTAAGGTTGTTGTGCAGATTAAAGTCATTGCCTCCCAAAGAGTTTTTAGGGATTTAGTCAGCCTTCTCTTCCTGATACAGAAGGGGAGACACCTCTACAAAGGGAGATTTCCCTTATAAGTGTAAACATGCCTTACAAAAGGGTTAACTTCTACTTGGTTTTCAGGGCTTTTCCTGTTTCTTCAGTTTCTTAAAAAATAACCAGTTCAAGAGCATCTTTATCACAAAGGGGCATATTTTGGGGTGACAATTCTGCTCCCCTTCAACTCCTTCTCCCTTACTTCTCAAAAATCTCTTCCTTAATCCTTTCCCTTTGTTGCCTCCCACCCAGCCCCACTTCATGGTTTTTGGGATTCCCCCTTCCTACTGAATTTTCTGGTTCACAGTCACCTTAAGGCTTGATAATTTCATACACTTTAGACCCCCCAGAGTCACTGGGGTTTTTTTGTGTTTTGCTTTTTTTTTTTTTTTTTTTTTTCCTCTTCTGCTAGCTCACCACCACTCTTCCTCGGTGTCTACTGACTCTCCTTGGGTGACAGAAAGGAGAGAACTCTGGCTACATGGATATGATGATGGAGTGGAGTCGGGGGATGTTCCATTCTAGATGTGGGCTAGTTTTATGCCAATGGAGCACTAAAGGCAACAAAATTTACCATTACAAGACTGAATTATCTCTCCCATATCTCCAGATGGTGGACATGAGAAATGTATCCTCTTCCTATTAACATATTTTACTCTAGTTCTTGCAAAGTAAAACCCTTCTTTTATTGTACTAAGAGTAGTCACTGCTTTGCTGCCCTGATTATATAACAGGTCTATGAATTTTTCTTTCAATCCACTTTGCCAAGTGACTTCTCTAATAGCTAGGTTTCTCCCCTTTCGTTGGTCTGCAAAGCTTGGAGATTTTCAGTTCACCCTGCCACACTTCGAAAAACAAAACAAAACAAAGAAGAAGAAGGAGAAGGAAGAAAGAAAAAGAAAAAAAAATCTTTTTGAGATAATTTTAATATAGATCTGATCCTATAATTAAGAGAGGCCTAACTAGAATAATCTGTATTAAAATGCCCTCATTTTTCTTCCTTCTAGGAAATATCCATTACAGACATATTATTGACTTTCAAAGCCACATAATAAAGTAACAGAAGAGTCAAATAAGATCTTTTGAAATTTTTATAGGTAGAGAGTCATGGCCAAATAAAGGACAGTAATACTTGATTTATCCAATATTATGTAGAATTAGTTGTCCAGGTAGCTGTCACTTACCCTGAACCAATAAAACCTTGCTGCTTTTTTTTTTTTTAAGAATTTGATCTTTTTTCTTTTTGTTTAAAGATTTTATTTACTTATTTGACAGAGAGAGATCACAAGTAGGCAGAGAGGCAGGCAGAGAGAGAGGAGGAAGCAGGCTCCCTGCTGAGCAGAGACTGATGTGGGGCTCAATCCCAGGACCCTGAGACATGACTTGAGCAGAAGGCAGAGGCTTAACCCATTGAGCCACCCAGGTACCCCAAAACCTTGCTTTTTAAACATAAAATCTGTATCACGCTCTAATCTAATAATACCCCAAGGGGCTGGAAAAGTGAACATGTTGGATGTTTTTGCAGCCTTGAGTCTGACTTTTTCAAGTGTTTCTGTGTCCTACTCACTGTCAAGCTATTATATACCTCATCTTGTGGCCATCAGAACTCTTGTTTTTACAAATACATGCTTTTGCCACCCAACATACATCTCATAGCCTCTCATTTGTGCTATGTGAAAGAGCCCTACACCCAAATTGTTTGGAGTTCTGTATGAATTAACAGAATGTTTTTGAGATTGAGGGACTCACCTGTGAATAAACCACAGGAGCTTGGGGAATGTGAACTTTTTCTAATATCAGAGCTTTGTGGCACCTACTTTGGCCTATAAGGATTTTTTGCTTTGTTTTTAGTCTTTTCTAGATAGTGAAAATTACTACGTAGAGATCTTAAATAAATAGAATGTTGCTATTATTATTCAGCAAAAATGACCTTTGTCATTTTACTCTATCTAAAGATGCTAAGTCTGTCACAGATTTGAAACTGCCAGAAATACTTTGGGGATATCTGGGGGGTGGGGTGGGATATAGGTATTAATGAGGCTGAGTCATTCACATTTCTGAATAATATATCCTAACAAGGAAAAAGAAAGCTGTTAAACATAATGTTCACGTAGTTTACGTAGTTCACATAGTTCAAGTAGTTTGTTCTATTTAATTTATATAACGGACTACACATTTTCTTACCATAATAAAGAGAGCAGAATGGGGATAGCAACATTTGATGACCAAAGATATTTTATTGGAAACATCAGTTCTAATGACACAGGTTAGTTAAAAGAGGATCAGGGTGTGGGGATGGCTGTCTCATGTCCTGGAGGCTGTGAGGAAAACATTAAAATAAGTCCCTTCCAACAGTTGACCTATTATTTATATAGTTTTCCTGAGAGGTATTTGCTCCTTCTGCTTTTTGTTACCAGTTATTCTGGTTCAAACAAATCAATGTCGTCATGCAACATAAAACAAACTTGTATATTCCCGAGGTGCCATGGAAGGTAGAGTGAATCCTGTTGCTAGATACAAACTAAAGTTAAACAAAGTCTACTTTTTGGGGCACCTGGCTGGTTCAGTTGGTAGAGCATGTGACTCTTGATTTCAGGGTCATGTGTTCGAGCCCCACTTTGGGTACAGAGATTAAACAAATAAACAAGCAAAACCCCCAAGGTCTACTTTTATGTACCAATTTAAGAAAGAGCAGGATGTAAGAAAGTGAGAGAGGTTAATCACACTACCAATAAACTCTCTAATATATACACAGTGGGTTGAGAGAATCTAATTATATCGGTGTCCCCAAATTTTATCAGCTTAAATACACACATTAAGAAAACTTTAAAAAAAGCTTCTTTTCTAATGAAAGCAGTAAAACATGATTATTACTAAAACATTCACAAAGGAAAATTTTTAGAAAAAATTAAAGATATATTTATTATTTTATACCACCAAGTATTCTATCACAAAATATTGATTTCCAAAGTGAGATGTTATAATTGATGAACAGAAGAACAGAACATGTCAAATTATGTTTATTAATGTTACTGACACATTTCAGCATTTGGTTTAGTTAACTATAGATCATTAAAAGAAGTCAATTTTTAGTTAAGGCATCTGATTTGGGGTGAGGGTGGAGGAGGCTATAACATATTCTATTTTCCAAAAATGGTTGCCATAATAGATCCCTGGTTTCAAATCCTCTCAACTAGCCTTGCTGCTTTCTCATCAAAAAGTAAAACCTATTTCTCATCACTTTAAAACTGACTGAACCAACGTTTTTTCAGAAAATAGAATTTTGTGGAAATGACAGGTAGAGCTCTGCCTCGTTTATGCTCTTGAGACTCACCCTGAAAAGAGCCACCATGTTGTAAGGAAGTTTAAGCTACAAAGAGAAGCTACATAAAGGTGTCTTGGCTGGGACTTGAGTATCAACCATGAGTGTGAACAAATCTGCAGATGATTCCAGCCCCCAACTAGTCAGTCCCCTTCAGCCTTTGATTCTTCCAGCTCAGTCAGCAGGTTTTGTAGAAACAAAGCATCCTTGCTGTGTCCTGCCCAAATTCCTGATCCATAGACCCCATGAGCCTAATAAGTGATTGTTATATGCTACTAAGTTTTGAGATACTTTGCTATACAACAGTAGATAACCAGAACCGAAGGACAGAGGAGAAAACCAAATCTTTGCATTATAACTAAGGCTGAATTTTCTTACAAATAATCAGGATCCCAATGTATTCACATTTTTTCCCTTCATATTAAATTAAAATTTCTTAAACTCCCATTGTCAGATGGGCAAGAAGTACAGGATCTATCTTATGGAATGCCCTATTCCCTTGGTTTTATAAACCATGTTTGTCTAAAATTAGCTAAATTCCAAAACTATGAGGACAGTGTTGGTGTCTCATACATTCCCTGATGTTTTCTTATTGCCAAGTCCTATTGCTGTCATATCTGGAGGCCTGTTCCCTGTGATGTCTCAATAGCTCAACTCTCAGAAAGCAGACAGAAGCTTTAAGAGGGACTAATACGCAGATAAGTCCATGCCCTCAGGGCCACAGCGAAACAGAGAGCCCCATGGAATTTTCCAGAGTTGCACAGTCCCATATATCACCATTCCTCCCCAAGACTCCTGCTACCCTAGAGGTTCTGGATCCTGATTACTTCAGGATCTGTGTGTCACATACAGAACTATAAATGCTACCACTAGTCCTAGGAATCCATTCAGAGATTGGGTTTCTTTTTTCAGTCCTTGAGATGGAAGGGTTTACTCCCCTCCCCATGCAGACAGTGGAGGTCTGAACTTCTGATTGCTAGTTGGACTGCCTTCAGAAGCCCCATACCCTCTGCCACTTTCCCTTTTTCTCACTCTTGAATACAAAAACTGAGTACTTCCCTCAGTCAACAGACAGCTTCAAGAATCCCAGATCCTCACAATAAAGTACCAATTTATGCCATTTACAAGTTTCAAAGTCACAATTATTTTAAAGTTTTTGTTACCCAAATACAGAAAAATCAAACCCAATACTAGTGTTAAATCAGTAATCCAAAGTGTGAGTAAGCATTGTTATAAAATTCAAGACACCTAAATTGAATTTTATAATAAGCAATAGAATGATAGGAAGAAGAAAGGCATTTTCTGCTCAAAGAAATTTATTTTTTAAGATTTTATTTATTTTGATTGAGAGAGAGAGAGAGAGCAAGTGGGACGAGGGGCAGAAGGAGAGGACCTCAAGCAGGTGTCCCGCTGAGCAGAAGCCCGATTAAGGGCTCAATCTCAGGACCTTGAAATCATGATCTGAGCTGAAACCAATAGTAGACCACTCAACTGACTGAGTCGCCCAGGTGCCTCTTATAAGTTATTTTAAATTTTGCAAAACAAAAACAAAAACAACCCCCCCACACACACACACAGTTTATTCCTTTTAAATCTCAATTAACATTTAGGACTTTCTGAAGCACATTTTGTTTTCAAGCTCTCCTGACAAAATGAGATCAAGTAAGTTATAAAATAACCTTACGGCACTTCAGTTTATCTTTTTTATTTTTTTCCCAAATGAATTTTAGATTTTTTTGAATCTAAACATGTAACTCTGGAAGTTTTGGAAATAAATAGCTACCTCAGGAGCAGATATTTGAAATTACTGCCTTAAAAAGAAATTTCTCAAACTCAGTTGGGTAAGAGTAACAAATATCTAAGGCAAATCATCATGCCTACATAGGCATGCAATTGTGGAAGTGACTCATGGGGCACACTATTGTTGCTCACAATAAAATGACCTACATGGGGACATTATTAAGGCATTTCTATCTCTGTTGTAGTCACAAAGGCTTGGACAGTTTTCCAGAACCAAATCATCCATTTCACAGTGAGAATTCTAGAAACTTTATCAAATACTGGACAAAGGCTAACCCAAAGCACATTCAAAGATGTTTCTTGACAAAAGTTCCTATTTCTATTTGCTGGGTCCTCTGCAGCTTAATTCTGGAAGTGGGATTGTTTATGTGATCAAAAACATCGGTATTCTTCTTAACTTCCAAAACAGAAGATCCATGGGTCTTTTGATTTATGTCATGTTATGAAAAAAGTTGGGGTTGGGTCCTTCTCAAGGGTGAACAGGCCATAAGCTGTAAACATTTATCAATTCTATCATCTTAAATGTTTGGCTACTAACTAAAAACAGTTGTCTAAGGAAAATCATTTTGGTACTTGTGAGCTCTATGCTTGGATTAACTTTTACTGTCAATGAGATGTATAAATTTCTACTTTGAGTGAATCATAGTTTTGACTTTTGGCAAGAATACTTAGAAGAAATAGGAAGGAAGTTCTCAGTAAAGTTGAAAAATAACACAACCATGGTGTTATTTAGTCATTGTGCATAATACCGTAATGGAAACATAGAAGGTAGAGTGCTCCCCAAGGATGGGGTCCTCCTCCATCATTAGGTCTCCCATGTACTAAAAAAATAGAGGTTAAATACTATTCCAGTTAATACAATTGGTTATCAACTAGGAAACCAAAAAGTAAACAGCCCGGTTGCTCTTTTGAAGATGAAGCAGAAATAATCCTCTAACTTAATAAACCAGGCACATTCTATTAGAACTCAACAATCATTAAGCTCCATGCACAGGCAGTTCCAGAAATGGCACATAACAGAGACAGCGTAGGTCACAGAAGGGCCTGCATTAAAAATAGAAGAACTACACTTTTCCATTGTTACTCCAATTAATTATTAGCAAATAAAAATAAAATCACACCACAGAGTCCCACATAAACAAAAGACAGTCCATGGCCTTTCTCCAACATCAGCCTTTCTATTTGGAAGTGGAGATAAGATCAGAAATATACACACCGGGAAGGTCCTCAGCAAGAGTAGGACCAAAAAAAAAAAAAAAAAAAAAAGAACTGGTCTGCTCCAAATCCTGAAATACCGCAAGTAACTGAAAAAATATTGTTTCAGTTCTATTTAGCCCCAATGCCCCCAAAATGAATTTAAAAAGAAAATGGAAGCTTCTTCACTTTCCTGGCTCTCCTTACCTCTTTGGTAACCAGACAATAGCCAGTGGACTTTCTTCTGATGTTTAAAAGTCAACTTGGGATAAAGTATAGACTGCTTTAAGATAAGCTTCCCATCTCCCTGTCATCACACCGTATTAAACCTAAATCTTTTAAAATAATTAATCAGTGATTATTTGAATAGTACAACCTATATATAGCTCCTTTTTACCCCTTACATGTGGTAGTGTCATATCCTTAAATATTTTAATAAAATGGGTCACAGTTTGCTCTCTAGTTTTGCACGTCAGTCCAGCCAACATCTTGCGTATACGCTCTGTGTCAGATGTGCTGTGTGTGGCAGACAAATTAAGCGCAGAAACTTACAAGCAAATGAGAGAGGCAGACATACATCTTGGAGAATTTTAGTATAATGTGGAAAAGACTGTGAATGGGTTGTCTGAGTGCCTTGAAGAAATGTAGAAGAAACATTTGGCCTGGTCTGGCATTCAAAGAAGACTCTCTGTACTTTACAAACGTTAAATTAAATCTTGAAGGGAGAGTAAAAGCCAACCAGGAAAGGATATTCTGAGCAGTGATAAAAATACACAAAATTGTGGTGATGATTATTGGAACCCATCATCATCTGCTAAACAAGAAAATATCACTTTTAAGTAAATTGAGAAAGATATGAAGGGACAGAAGATATATACAGTGTGTTTTCATCACTATATATACACTTGTCCTAATCAAACTGTATTGCCAGTTAAGAACCAAATCTCAAAGTTCAGAGATGCTAGGGGACTAAATCACAGTCATTTAGCCAGACTTGAAAAGGAATCTACTACATGACAAAACCTCACCAGTCCCTCACCTGTGAAATGGGACAGAGTGGAGGAACCTGGGGTGCTTGGTTTTCCACAAGTTGAGGGCTGGATAGTCGAAGGAGAAGAGATGGAAGAAGCAAGTACAAAGGGTCTTGTATGGTATGCTAAGGAATTCAAATTTTATTTAGAGCCATTACTTTTATTTTTTTTTAAAAGCAGAAGAGCAAAATGGTGAGATATTTAAAGAAATCATTATCCCCTCAATGTGGAAGATTTCCATCTATTATCAAACCTATCTGTAGCACACACTCTGGTTGTGCTGGGCCCTGAACATCCTTGTGAGGTTAGGCATGCCTTTACAGGGAGTTAGACTAGTGCTAAGAAGATCCTTGGGAACTACAGTCAATGATACTGTAACAGTGTCTTGTGGTAACAGCTGGTAGCTATGCTTGAGGTCAGGACAGCATAACACAGAGAGAACACCTGATTTTAATAGAACATTGTGTGTCAGCTATATTCAAATAAAAATATTTTTAATTAAATCAAATTAAAAAATAAAAACAAGCAGAAGAAACAAAAGAAGTCAGGTTTGAAGACTTCAACATTTTTGTAGCTTCAATCTGAAAAGCTGCATGATTTTCTCTAGCAGCTGATTCATCTCCCTACATTTGGTAATTGAGAAGGTAAATAATAGGTTAGATCCAGATTTAGGTTCTAGTAGGTCAGATGATTGAAAAAGAGGAAGGTAAGGGAGCTGCAAAGTTTTTTTGAGGGTGCAGGTGGGTGGCAGATAAGGTATTAAACTATGGGCTTAGATCTGACTGGGTTGGTAAGGGCAGGAGATTGATTAGAAGGAGATCAAAGGATGAAAGGACTAGAAGACAGCTGGAAGTCAAAGTAGGTGAGATAGGAACATAGGTATGAGTGCACTGGAAGGACAGAAGCTGACTGCAGAGTGTTATACTGGAGTTAAAGATTGCTGAAACAGAAAGGTTGGTATTGACCCATTTCAGGATATTGTGGGTGTGGGAACTAAAGAAGACTGGAAGGAAAGATCATTGAGGTGAGGAAGTCAAGGAACTGTGAGATATCTGGCAAATGTTGATCATATTTTTGTAGGGAAGAGACTCAATCTGGAAAGCCTCATTTCACCAACAGAGGAAAGTACTTCCCAGAATATATCTATATTCATTCATTCCTTTTCTCTATTTCTCCCTTCTCTCCTCCCCTATTTCTCTTTTCCCCATCTCCACTTCTTCCTATCACTATATTAGTACTGAAATATATAACTCTGGTCACCGGTAATAAAATCAGTTATTTTGTCAGCAAGCCACTAAGTAATTATTCAAGGACTTGGCAAGTACCCAAATAGTATGAAGTAGTTTGAGAGAAAGAAGTAATAAAATAGATTCTCTCTTCCCTCAAGGAGATAGCACTGTAGCTAGGCTGTTACATCGCATATACATCTAACAAATCCTGGATAGGAATAAATTTTGTATAAAACAAAGCACTCTGTGAGAAAGAGAGACAATAATGACATTTGTAACAGTTATGTGTGGTTTCACTGAGAGGAGGGTGATTTCAGTTTGGGATTTGAATTATCTAAGGAGTGAAGCAGCAAGGAAAGGAGACTAAGATATCCAACATCTTTATTTTAATTTTTTTCTTTTGCTCCCAACATTTCCCTTTATTACAGTGTCCTTTCTCTCTATTGAAAGTATATTATAATCATGGAAGGCTCTCCGTCTGACCACAGTCATAGCATTAGGGTCTATTATTCCCGTGTTCCTTTCAGCCATAACCAGAAAGAAAAAAGCTTTCATGTGGTTACTTGAGGTAGAAAGTCAACTTAGTAAATTCAAACAGTACAAATTACTGCTTATGTAGCTTTTAAATATTAACTCTAGGGTTGCCTAGGTGGCTCAGTTGGTTAAGCATCTTCATTTCAGCTCAGGTCATGATCTCAGTGTGGTGAGATCAAGACCCACATTGGGCTCCACACTGGGAGTAGAGCCTACTTAGGATTCTCTCTCTCCTTCACCTTCTCCCTCTGCCCCTCCCCACTGGTGCTCTCTTTAAAAAAAAATAAAAATAAAAAACTCTATTTTAAATCTATCTATCTATCTATATCTATATATAGATACCGGTATCTATATCTATATATATCTCAATTTTAAATTGTTTGGCATGAAATGCCAACATTCATACAGATTTTATAGTCCCTCAGTTTTTCCATGAAAGTCATACATATCATGTTATTGACCTACAGTAGATTTTTTTTCCCGTTAGTACAAATATAAAAACTATTGAACAGACTCTCATTATTTGAGGGATATTAAAAAGCGTAATTTCTAATCTCATTACTTGCTGTTAAAACTCTAATTTTATGCCTTCTCTGAAAGACTGTTCTTGAAGAATTGCCTTTGAGAAACACAGATTATATATATTAGCCCATCTTTGTAATGAAGCAACCTATTCTTCATTACAAAGAATTTGGGGGTTAGGATTTGTTCTAGGAAAAGAAAGCATTCAGCTACATGGCCAGGTGTATTATTTCTATCTGGTAAATTATGACAGATCAACATGCACATTAGAAATAAGACAGAATTATGCTAACAAGCCAAATACATAAGCTATTTAATTTTCTCACAAATACTGCCTGAAATGAAAAGTTTTCAAGATCTGTTAGGAAAATAATATATGGATTAAATTTTACTAGATGGCAAGGATTTTAAGGGCAAAGACATTGTCTTATTTATCTTTTTATTGTTACTACCTGGCTTAAAATAAGTATTCAATAAATGAAAAATAGAATGAATAATTTTCTAGTTTCTATTTCTATTTCTTCTATTTCCCAAAGTGATATTGCACAACACTAATTCAAAGAAATTTTAAGTGTTAGAAGAAAATACTATTAGGGGTGTTCAATTTTTATAATGCTGGATTTTTTAAAAAGTAATACATTATTTTTTACCGTTCAATTTCTTAAATCCATAAACTGCAAGAAGGAAGCAAATACTAAAATTTCTCAAATTTGGCTACAGGACATTATTTCCCCTCACAGGGTGATTACTATGGGCAAATGTCATAATGTCTTTGGCTGAATTTCCCCAGAAGATCCCAAGACAAGGATAAACAGTTTATTTGAGAGATGATTCCAGAATGCAGCCAGTGGAGGATTAGAGTGGGTTGGGGAAGGGAAGGGAACCAGTAAAAAGTAAATTACCAAGTGGGTTTTCCACCTGGGAAATTGGGCTTAATCCTGATAGTGAACTCTAGAAAGCTATATATGTCATACCTCAGTTATGCCAACTGCGGGGCTAGGGTTATTTATCCACCAGTTCCCAATAGTCATTGGTTGAAGACCTCTTCTGGGGGATTTTAACTGCCCCAGAACTTCTGGTCTTCCCTGCCTATGGGCTGAGCTCGTACCAAAGGTCAGAGAACCCTTCAGGCCAGAGTTGTTCATGCTTACATGAGAAGCCAAAAGGTCAGCATGCATAGGAGAAGTACTCAGGATACATTAGGGTTCTGACAGCATCTGCTGCAGGAAAACTCTTAGACAACATTATTTATGAGCCCTACTGAAACCACGCAATATTCACATAAAAAGGTACTGATTGCCTATCAACTCTCTACTTCTTAAGGGAGTGAAGTCACGTATAGTTATAATCTAAAATAAACTTTAGAATTGACATATACAATAATTTTAAATTCTTCCTACTTAACACTTCTCTCCTTTTAAAGAATATTACAAATTAACACCATACACATATTTAAGTTTCATTATTTTTTATCTGTTTAACCAACACCCCAATGAAGAAATTAACATGGTAAATATTTAAGAGATAAAAGATAAATAAACAAGATTAACTTATGATATTCTATTCTTGTACTATTTTTCTCTGTTTTAGAATTAAGGTTCTAGCTTTGTAAAATGATTTGGTGAGTCACCTCACTTTTGCTATTCCTTGTTGTTGCAGAAGAGAGGAATTATCAATTTCTTGACTATATAAGTATAAATAAAACCTAAAAAACTTTCTAAATCGCTATTTGCTTTGGTAACATACATATTTTAACTCTTCGTTTAATTTATTTAAGGATTATAGGTCTAATCTGATTTACTTCTTTTAGGGTCAGTTTTGTTCAGGCAGATTTTGCTCAAAAGAAGATCATTTTGTCTAAGTTTTCAAATGTATTTGCATAAAGTTTTCCATTGTATTCTTTTGTTATTTTCCAGTCTTAGCTGTATTTGACTTTTTACCTTTTTCATTTCTAATAATGTTTATTAGAATCTTCTTTAGTTTTAACTTTCCCAGTTTTGATCATTATTTATTCTTTCAAAGAACTAACATTTTGTTATGTTATTTCTTGGCTTTATGTTGTTCTCAGTTGTCTTTTTGTTGTCATTGTCTTATTAAATCTTAGTTTTTGTTTTAATTTTTTCAGACCTTAATATAACTACATTAACCTTTTCTAGTAATTGCGTGCTTGGTTTAACCTTTCTCATTCCCCAAAAACAAAAACGAGAAAACTCTTTGATCTTCTATTTTGGGATTTTTCTATATGTTTTTGTTTGATTCAGCTTTATCATGATTTGCCTTTTTGTTTATTTTCATTTCCAAATTTCTTCTAGATTGATCAAGTCTTTATCCCATCCCTCTCTACTGGTTAATGTTATAGATTCAATTTTTTTTTTTAGTAAATATTCTTAAAATTCCTCATGTAAAATTGCTTAGAGTCTAAATTTTATCAATATCTTTACTCTCAATCAAAAGCATTTGAGGACCTTGGAGCTTTAATTTAGATCATCTCCTTGCCTGCAGTATTATTATTGTTCAATATTTTGTTCTACCCTGTTTTGACATTCCAATCATTAGTCATTATTATTGCTAATTTATTCAAATCAGTGCTTGTTTTACTTACATAGATACCAATTTATATTCTTAATATTCTTTCTTGCATTTTAATCCTTCCTTTAGAGATTTTATTCCCATTTTCTTCTTTAGTTTTGCCATTAGTAAGAGTATGCAGCTGATACAAGCTTTTGTTTGTTTTGTCGGTATTCCATAATATTTTAGTTTGACATTTTATATAGAATTTTAGGTTAACATTTATTAATCTTTCAACAAATATTTGAAAGAATATTCAGTGGGAAAAGACCATCTTTTCAACAAATGGTGCTGGGAAAACTGGACAGCAACATGCCAACAAAAGAAACCAAACCACTTTCTTATACCATTCACCAAAATAAATTCAAAATGGTCTAAAGACCTAAACGTGAGACCCAAAAGCATAAAAATGCTAGAGGCAAACACAGGTAGTAACCTCTTCCACATTGCCATAGCAACTTCTTTCCAGGTTTGTCTCCTAAGGCAAACGAAACAAAAGCAAAAATAAACTACTGGGAGTCAATTATCATATGGTTTCGCTTACTTGTGGAGGATAAAGATTAACACGGAGGACACTGGGAGATGGAGAGGAGAATGCCCATGAAGGGAAGAAGCAGAACTTAATGTGGACAGCTGACCTCCAAATATGTGAATTCAGTTTCCACATGTCAACTCATCAACTCCCAATGGTAATCAGGGCAGAAATAGGACTGCTGAAGAACAGAGAATCACCAATATTACTGTAAAACCAAATTTAAATGTTTAACCTTTCAGTACCTGAATAACTTTGTTAAAGAGAAGTGCTCAACAGTATTTTGAAGAGACTCTATTGCACCCCTCACCCTGAGCTCATTGTAATGCCAGAAATTATAATTCTATTCAACAATCTCTTGCATAACCTTTGATGTGGGGAATATCTAGGCCATGTTTCATTATTGTGTGCCCATTTGTCCCCCCAAAACTAGAGAATTCTAAGCATAGATTATATTTCATCTTTCAAGATTATACACATTTATAATAATTATAATATCTATAGACATTTTCTTGCTCTTACATCAGTTGAAAACTACAGCTCATGAGCAAGTGGAGAGAACTGCAAACAGCAGGAGCAAATGTTACTGAGTGACCTACAAACAGCTGTACCAGAATGTAGAGAGGAGAATAGAGTCTCATTTGTAATGTCTGAAATTGAGTTTTCTCTTTAAGGGACAAAGCAATTTAATTCTCAAAAATATTGAAATTTTATTATGTCAGAAAAAACCTCTGTTTTAACAGGTTCATTGAATTTTATTTCTTCATTTTTTTTGTACTCACTTTTCCATTTGTGGGTGGAATTTATTATGGTTACCAGTTTTATACTGAATGAGATAAAATCTCTAAGATTTCAGTAAAATTTTGAATTCCTTGTCATTTACACTAAAATGTGTATACTTTTCCTATTAAAGCCGTGCTTTATTGTTTAAATCCTCAGTCTTCCCTCCTTCCTCACCCTGGGGTACTGTTACTTTAGTTTCTGAAATAAAACCAATGAACCCATAAACACAGTCTGTGGGTAATGTGAATACCCCATGCAAATAATAAAATAAGAGTTCAAATTTGATTTTGAGCTTCTTTTTGGTGACTAAAAATAAACAAGTAAACAAACAAACTACTGGGACTTCATCAAAATAAAAAGCTTCTGCACAATGAAGGAAACAACCAACAAAACTAAAAGGCAACCTACTAAATGGGAGAAGATAGTCACAAATGACATATCTGATAAGGGGTTAGTATCCAAAATATATAAAGAACTTAAGAAACTCAACACTCTAAAAACAAATAATCCAAATAAAAAATGGGCAGCAGACATGAATGAACATTTCTCCAAAGAAGACATACAATGGCCAACAAACACATGAAAATATGTTCATCATCACTGATCATCATGGAAATGCACATCAAAACTATAATGAGACATCATCTCATACCTGTCAGAATGGCTAAAATCAACAACACAAGAAACAACAGGTGTTGGTGAAGATATGGAGAAAGAAGAACCCTTGTACACTGTTAGTGGGAATGCAAACTGGTACAGCTCTGTACCACTCTGGGAAATGGTATAAAGATTCCTCAAAAAGTTAAAAATAGAACTAACCCATGATCCAGCAATTGCATACTAGGTATTTACCCAAAGAATACAAAAGTATTAATTCAAAGGGATACATGCACCACTAGGTTTATAACAGCATTATCTACAACAGCCAAATTATGGAAGCTGCCCAATGTCCATCAGTAGATGAATGGATAAAGATGTGATATATATATCCAATAGAATATTTTTCAGCCACAACAAGGAATGAAATCTTGCCATTTACAACAACATAGATGGAGCTAGACTGTATAATACCAATGGAAGAAAGTTAGAGAAACACAAATACCACATGATTTGCTTCATATGTGGAATTTAAGAAACAACAGACGAGCAAAGGGGGAAAAAAAGAGGAAAACCAAGAAACAGATTCTTAACCTAAAGAACAAATTGGTGGTTACCAGAGGGGAAGGAAGTAGGGATGGGTTAAATGGGTGATGGAGATTAAGGAGTACACTTGTTGTGATGAGCACCAGGTGTTGTGTGGAAGTGCTGAATCACTATATTGTACACCTGAAACTAATATTACACTGTACGTTAATTGGAATTTAAATAAAAACTTTTTAAAAAGTAAAAAAAATTTCCTTTAACATCAGAGAGGGAAAATGATACTTGCTGCACAATCTCTATTCAACATTTTTCTGGTTTAGTATCATAAGAAATAAAATATTTAAGAATTAGAAAGAAAGAGGGGTGCCTGGGTGGCTTAGTCAGTTAAGCATCTGCCTTCAGTTCAGGTCATGATCCCAGAGTCCTGGGATCGAGCCCCGCATGGGGGCTCCCAGCTCAGTGGGAAGCTGCTTCTCCCTCTCCCACTCCCCCTACTTGTGTTCCCTCTCACTGTGTCTCTGTCAAATAAATAAAATAAAATCTTTAAAAGAATTAGAAAGATCAAATTTTATTATTCATAAATGGCATGAATATTTATGTAAATATGTAAGAAAATTTATAAGAATAAGTATTAGAAAAAATTTTAAAGTTCTGAACAAATCATGGACCTAGGTGTAAAAATTAAACTTCAAAATTTTAGAAGATAACACTGGAGAATATATTAATGACCTAAAAATAGAGATAATTTTCTATAACAAAACACCATGAACCCAAACCATAAAGGAAAAGATTGTAAGTATTTAGGCTGCAGTGAAACTTTAAACTTCATTACAAGAAAAATATCATAAACAAAGAGATAAGCCACATAGTGATTTTCATAATCTTGTAGTTGATAATATATAAAGAATATCTAAAAAGCAATAAGAATATATAAAGAATATCTACAAAGCAACAAGTAAAAATGTAATAAGCAACCCAGACAAAATGAGCAAAGATTATGAACCAGCAATTCACAGAAGATGAAACCAAATGACCAATAAATGTGTTGGTGACAATTCTTCCCTCTCCTGCAGTAGTTAGGTGCCTATGCCATAGTCTCACAAGGAAGTATTCCCCACTTGTTTTGGATGTCAGATTCAGCTTAGGGCTTTGCTTTGGTCAAAGGGACATAAGCAGAGTGTCCCAAGCAAAACCTGAAATGCTTTGAGTAATAGATTTTGCACTCCAGTGCTCCTCACTTTGGTGCAAGAAGAGAATCACTAGCTAGCTCACTGGCCCAAGGAGGATAAGAGACACATGGAACAGATGTGGAGCCACAGATCTAGTCCTGAAGCAGAGCCGTACCAGGTGGCCTGCAGACCCACAGAAATAAATGACTGCCTCTGAGTTCTGGCTTGGTTGGTTGCCCAATATTGTTTCAGCAATAGCCAATGGATAAATATCTATCTATATCTACATCTACATCTATATCTATCTACCTATATACAGAGAGAGAGAGAGAATCAACTTTACAGTTAATATGGGAAATACAGATGAAAGAAACCCCAGTGAAGAACCATGATCTAGCCATCAGATTAGCATTACGTAACACTGCTGTTAGAATTACGTAACACTGCTGTACAGTGCTGTGGAGAGTCTTTTGACAATACTGCGTAATGTTGAAACATTACAATTTCTAAATATAGAGTCAACAAATCTATGCATTTGTGCACGAGAAGACACATACCAAAAATATTTATTACTAAAGCATGGCTTATGATAGCCCTTTTTAAAAAAATCTAAATATCCCTCAACAGGAAAACGTTGCAATATATTTACAGTATGAATAAACCACAGCTATGTACTTGAGTATTAAGAACATCTCAAAAACAGTGTTGTGAAATGTGTAAACCTGGCAATTCACAGACCTGTACCCCTGGGGATAAAAATACATTATATGTTCATAAAAAAAAATTAAAAATTAATAAAAAAAAGAAAATCTCAAAAACAATAGTAGGCAATAAAAAGCTTCAGGAGAATATAAAAGGTAAGATTCTACTTAGATACTGTTCTAACCCATGTCAAACAACCATATATTATACAAAGAAGTAGTATCTATGCATCTTCACATAACAATAGCAAATTTAGAAGTCAGTATGCGTAATATTATAGTATAAATTATACAAGGGGCTTTATTGAATCTGGCTGTTTCTTCAAAAAAAAAATAAAGGAAGTCTAACAAAAAGGGTAAGATCTGACAAAAGTGGGTGGTGGATACGTAAGTGTGGGTCAGGTGATTCTCTGGGCTTTTCACTGTGGCTTAACATTTCGTAATTAAAAAGAAAGAGCTTTGAATTACGAGGTAAAAATCTTTTCTCTGACACCAGCTCTGCCATTAACAGGCTACATGACCCTTGGCAAAACGTAAAGCCTCCCTGGACCTTTGTTTTCTCATCTGCAAAATAAATGTGTTGAACTAAGAGACCTCTAAATTTCCTTGCACCATTAAAATTGCAGATTACATTAATTTTTCAAACCTGGAATTAACTGCCTATTTTGATCCATTACTCTGGGCAGAATTCACAATAACTATTTGGACATGCAAAACCATCAATAGAGTCCTGTGACCTCAGACAATTAGCTCAGTTTAAGGAATACAGGCTGAACTGTGGGAGGAACAGGGCCTCATTCCAAGATTGTGAAGTCTCTGAAAGTAAGAACGTTCTAAAAGGTCTTCGTGAAGGTCTTCATGACTAGCAAACTGTTCACATTGCTCTAAAAGTTAAAGAACCACAAAAATAAAGCAAACAAAAAAAGTTATCCTACAGAAAAGAATGAGAGCAACATCTTTATGAATGTTTTATGGAAAGCTGTATATATCCTTAACAGGACGCAACCCACGGCCCAATCTTCTACTCCACCATGACACAATTGACGGACAACTGTGATAATTCAAAAAATGTGACAGGCGGGGGTTGGCAAAGTACAGAGCTAAATTGGTGTCATTTTTTTACTGTAGAAACAGAGAAAGGTTTAATACGTCCTATTTATCAAGAGTGAAACCTAAGGACTAAACTGAAGTTCCCTAACAGATTTGTGAATTCAGTAGCAACAAAGTACCATTCTTTCTTCCCTCTAGGTGCATTCTGTGTTCTTAACTCTTTGGTTTCAAATTATTGGGAGAAAACGGAGTTCTTTGGCTACTGAATATATTATGCCTAACAGTTTCCATATACAGTATATGAACAACAAAGCTATTTCGATGAACATCTTGGCTTTCTGACCTTCTGAAATACAGCACAGCCATTCCAAAATGTGTATTATGCTTTAAATTTCCTGCAAATTTGGCTGTGAAGCCAAGGAGACTGGATTTTTTGGGATTAACTTTCAGTGGTTTCCTGGAGACAACCATCTGCAAACACCTAACCATGGGCACCTGACGAAAATAGCATGGCATGCGGTAGCCATGTAATAAGATGTTCTCATGGTTAATAAATACATTTTATAAGAGATGCCAGACTTAAATTCTTATTATTCAAAAAGGGCATCATTTACATTCATTTTGGTCATGGTGGCTGAAAAATCTTGAGGGTATTTGATGATTGGCCCCCTCCCTGTGCCTTTAAGAGTTGAAGCTCCTTCTGCTTTAAGAGATCTGACCCATTAAGATCAACCAAGAGCTTTACTTACAAGAGGAACACTGTCGTGAGGACACTGTGCTCTTCCCTCCACAGCAGCACCATCCTATTCCAGAAAGCATTTCCGTGGTGAGCAATGCAAATACATAGGATCCTACAGCACCTGATAAGAATGGGAAGGGAGGGAACAGAATAAACAGCTGATGTGCCCACATTTCCTCCATTTGGTAACAATCATTTATCATGGTGCAATAGCACTCTGTCTCTCAAAGCTTTCTGAAACTTCCCATCCTCTGTCACATGCCCCCTCACAGTGGAGCACTGAAGACCTTCAAACCACAGCCATGGAACTGACCTCTCTCATGCCCAAGTTTGTTTTTAACAAGGGAATGCCTTTGGTCCATATTTGTCACCAGAACATTTATCCTCTTCTAACATGTAAGTGCTCACTGAGTATCTGAATTGTGTTACAGAAGAGATGAAGTTAATAGTTATGAAAGATAAAGCAGTAAACCTTTCCTCCTGTTGCCACCTACCCCTCTCAGCAGACCCCGGACCTCCACTCCCTCCAACGATTATTATACTTCCTGAAGAAGGAAGACACAGCTCAACAAAGAGACTTCTACTCTACCTGTTGGAAGTGTGTATAAGAACCTCAGGAGAGAGACCAAAGATAGAAATACAAGCCTAGGAGTCATATACCTAGGGATCATCACTGAAGTTCAAGAGAAGAAAACCATTCCTTTCATTTGGCTTCCATAAAGGGTTATATCCATGGCTGTGCTGGTTCACGGGTCTGAAGGATGCTTCAGTTAGTGGCTCATGTTCAGGTCAGGGCATATTCTATCAAAACAAAAACCAGAACATGTGACTGGTGCTGGCCTTCGAATGGATCCTAATGCATTGCTAAATTTCTTCCATCAAGTGTATGTCAGAAATAAAAGCTAAGGGACACCTGGACATCTTGCATCTGCCTCCAGCTGGGGTCATGATCCCAGGGTCCTGGGATAGAGTCTGGCAACGGGCTCTCTACTAGGCAGGGAGCCTGCTTCTCGCCCTGCCTGCCTCTCCCCTTGCTTGTGCTTGCATACACTTTCTCTCTGATAAATAAATAAATAAATCTTAAAAAAAGAAAAGAAAAGAAATAAAAAGCTAAACCCATTTTACAGACTTGGGCCGAGAGAGTGCACTTCCATGCTAGAGTATGACTAGAAGAAGTATCAGCCTGTTTTGGCAATGAGGGGCAGAGAGTCATATGCCTGCTGCCTGATTCACTCAGTGGTGGTTGACTTAGTGCCTTGTGTACAGAAGATGACAAAAAGAATGATGGATCTGAAGTATATTTGGTCTTCAGAGTCATCTCATGAATTTTAAAAGTGCATTTCAATGGTAAATAAGATAAATTATCTTCAGAGTTTTATTCTCAAACACTATCAATATAGGACAAACAACAATGCTAGAATGTGTTAGGAAGAGGTCTTTTATAACAAACATAGTCTTCTTTTCCATATGACTTGAAAGTTTGATCGCTTGACCTAAGAAAGGTTGTTTGGGTAAATAATAATTCTGCTATACTGGGTTTTTAAAAAGAAGATTCTAATTCTCTTAAACCCTCATCAGAAATGTATCTCTCAGGGGCACCTGGGTGGCTCAGTGGGTTAAGCCTCTGCCTTCGGCTCAGGTCGTGATCTCAGGGTCTTGGGATCGAGCCCCACATCGGGCTCTCTGCTCTGCAGGGAGCCTGCTTCTCCCTCTCTCTCTGCCTGCTGCTCTGCTTGCTTGTGATTCTATCTCTCTCTGTGTCAGATAAATAAAATAAAATCTTAAAAAAAAAAAAAAAAGAAATGTATCTCTCTGTCCAATAGGTCACATTGTATTTACACATGTGAAATATTCATCACAATATTGGATCTGTGAACATAAATGTTAATGAAGTAATACAGAAACAATTTTATTGATTTAAAGTTATCTTCCCTTCTGAGGATATATTCAGGACTATCATTATGCCTCTTTAAATGACTACTATCATAACTGACACCACAAAGCAGAATTCTAAATTTTGAAATCATGTCTATACCCAAAGTAACTGACTGTGAATGAAGTTGTCAGCGTCTGACTTAGAGCAAGTACATTTGCGGCCTTGTTTTGTCACTCCATTAGACTTTACGTTATTTTTAACACTTCCCTATTGCCTCCTGCTATACAAAGGCAGCTATCTCCCAAATGTGTTCAACTTCACAGTTATGTTGTAATTTTGTCTAAGAAAAAAAAAAGAGATGCAAATAAAACATAGGGAAAGAAGTCCTGGTTTTGTATATAATATTTATATAATCAGAAGTGAAAATAAATAGGAATTATGAAAAACTAAATACAAGCACATACCTTCGTCTTATTAACAAGCATAATGATCTGGAGCAAGTTATCTAAGTTACCTGTAAAACAAAGAAAATCCATGAAAAGTCACTGTATTATAAGATTCTTAGTTGTAAAAAAAAAAAAAAAAGGCGAAAAAAACAGAAGCCAACTCCAGTTAGTTGAAACAGAAAAGAAAAAAATAGTTTGATGTTTTTAAGTGACTACATAAACTATAAGAGAACCAGAACAACCACCACAGAGGCCCTCTAGTCAGAGGCAGGGCCCCGTGTCAGACTAGAGAGCAGCCCAGGGCCCCACAGCCATTCCCACTGCTCTGCAGCACTGTGCTTGCACTCACAACATCAGAATCGCTCACTGGGCACGGGAAGCGGTCATTGGAGACTCTGTCACTGCTACCTCTGAGAAACCGGGTATATCTCCTGTCATCCAAACCAGAAAGGATATTGTCGGATCTCTTCTTCTAGCACAGCTAGCTTCAAAGACCGGCAGGAGTGCACCCCACTGGCCACCCCTGAGTCACCTATCTTACCAGGCTACGGTAAAGTGGGAGAAATGAGTTTCTATTTTCCACAAGGAGAAGCCTGCTCATTGAGTTGCAATGACCCTAAACTTAAAAAGGATGTAAAGAAAAAAAGACAGAGAAGGCAAAAAGAATGGAAAATATCCATCACAGTCCATTCCTTTGGTGTCTCAACTGTCTCATACATTCCTCCTCGTAACTTGAAACTTTCAAGCACTCTAGCTCTAAGTCAGGATCTCTGGGATAAGTTTATTCCTCCTTTACAGTCTCACAGCAAATAAGATATAAACTATAGATTACAAAACTTTCCATCACCATAATGCTCTATAAAATTACAGGGCACCAGAGGAAAGCATGTATTCTTAAATACATATACTTTACACATCAGTCCATTTTTTTCTTTGGGTCCCAAAGCTATAGGTGATACAATTTTTCTTTTACAATGTACATTGCACATTTTTGTTCCTAAGCCAGTAACACAGCTTGCTGTTGTCTTCATCTGAGGAGAGGTCACCAAACCGTCCCCGAGGGATCGGAGTCCTGCCTGAATGAAGCTATGCCCTCACCATTTACCACTGTGCACGGGAGGACTTCAAGGCACACCACAGGATGCTTGGTTACACCCATTCTCTGTCCTTTCCCCTCTGCCCTCAGTGATTAATGGCAACCCTATTGTCCTCAGGTAATCCAAACCAATTATCCCTGCTATAATATAATATATAGTTTGTCTATTAGCACACTAGCAGGAAAGATAAGTGTTGTGTTGGTTTTTAACAAGTAAAGAAACCACAGCTGAAGCAGCAGCTTCGATGAGCATCATTATCTAATTAAGTATATAATAATCCACTCACATTCTTAAAATCCACTAGTCCTCTGCTAGGCCCAATAGGTGAATTGAATGGCAATGTGGTGGAATAATTGCTTGGTCAGCTGCAAGTTATCGATGAGGGCACTCATGTCTGTGATCCTTTCAAAAATGTGAAGTTACTTTACTATTGTGGTATGGGTTCTAGGGACTTCTGCTTATCCTTTCCTACAATGTTAGCTCTCACCCCATAGGTCAATAAACCACTATGGGTATTCTGCTAATTGCTGAATATTTCTTTTAAAAAAAAAGATTTTATTTGAGAGAGAGAGAGAGAGAGAGAGCATGAGAGGGGAGAAGGTCAGAGGGTGAAACAGACTCCCCATGGAGCTGGAGCCCGATGTGGGACTTGATCCTGGGACTCCAGGATCATGACCTGAGCTGAAGGCAGTCACTTAACCAACTGAGCCACCCAGGTGCCCCATTGCTGAATATTTCTATTCCAGCTCTGGCTTCTGAACCTGGGAAATTAACCAACAGGTAGGTTTATGGACTCACTGGACCCATGTGAGAGCCAAAATGTCATTAATTACCCAAGCTCCAATAGCCACTACTGAAGAGCCACCATGGTAGAGAACAGCTACTACAAAGCCCTTGAAGGATCTGGTTTTCCCCGCATGGACATATTTTCAAAGCCTTGGTGTATGGCAAAGGAGTCATAGTTAAGGGGTATCTGAGCAGTGTGTACACAAGAATTCCTATCCCCCAAAGCTTTTGCATGCCTTTCCCTACAGTCCACGGAGGACATTCTGGCATCTAATCTTCATTTAATGGGTGAAACTGTTGGATCTACCTCTCAGTCAAACAGCCAAGCAGGTTTTTAAGGCCACACGTGCTGCTGAAGTTAATACACCGACACCAGAGTTTCTAGTTGGTACATGCACGTCAATACATTCAGGCTAGACCAACCTAGTATTCTTTCCACATTGGCCTACCAAAGTTAGGATTCATTTCCATACATATTATTGTTTCGGCCAATACAAATTTCCAAAATCTTGCAACTTGATATTTATGGTGCTCCTCTCGGACCATCTTTTGAACCTGCCTCCTTGGAACCAGTTTATATTCAAATTCTGTTACAGGTTTACAAACTCAGAGATAGGGAAGGTGAGTTGAGTACAATCTGCATTTCTCTAGAAGACCTAAGAATTCTTTACGGATTCTTCAAGTAAGGGAAGTCTAACTTCCTCGGACAAGAGAAAAAGGATATTTCTCCCAGAAAGAGAGGCTCAGAAGAATTTGAAATAAGCCCAGATGTCCTCATCTCAATCTTCCAGGTTCCACTCTTTCCCAGTTAATGTGCCAACTTAAAATGCAGTATCTTATGAGGCTATGAACTCCATTCATGTTGTGATTCAGCCATCTGCAGGATCTAAACCATGTGGTACACGAGAAAGATTTCTTTCAAGGCAGTCAAGAAAGCTTTTTTTCTCTATCCAAGACTTAACCTGTAATATAAGGCACCAATCTCATCATTTTCTTTGTCTAAGTTCTTCAGCATACTTGGAAGCAACAAACTCACTCATCAATCTTACACTCTTTGTTTCTACTAGAATTCTCTGTTGCAGCAACTACCTGTCACCCTTCCTTATCTTCTGTCAAGAGTTGGCTCCAGGTGAACAGAGGTTGATCACTTAAGTACCTATCTGGCCGCACTAGGTTATGGACTACCAGACCCCATTTATCACTGACAGTGAAGCTATTAATGCCTTTAAATCTACTCAGAGCCAAGAACCAACTCCAGATTCCTATGAAATTGTTTGTCAGTGAAGCAGAACCATGATAAGGGGTATAGCAGTTTTAAAATGGGAATCATGGCTTACATGGAGATGCTAGGAAAAATGAAGTTCTGGAAAGGAGAATTTGGAGGATGAGAGAGTCACTAATAGCTTGAGTGCAAAGTACTGGCATGGAAGAAAAGCCAAAGATGAGGGCAGGGGGAGTCTAAGGAACTTCATGTGTCCAGACCCAGAAGGACTTGCCAACTGTGGAGAGATCATCAAGTCCATAGCCACTGTGGTGTTGGGGTTCAGAATGATGTCTGTGGCATCCCCCATGACTTGTGCAGTACTCTGTGTTAGCTGTGATATCTGCAGAAACCAACTGCACTGACCGAGCTGTGGCATCTCATCACCTTACAACCTTCAAGGAATAATCAGTTCTACTCATCCCCTCATCCAAAACTTTTCCACGTTTTTCTCATCGGTAAACTTGAATTCAGAAGTTAGAAGGGACTGGTGACATTGGTGCCAAACTGACAACAACCAATCCAGCACAACAGGGAAAAAATCCTGTCTCAACAGTGATCCTGGGAGAATTTGTAATCACAAGCGAAGCATTACATGCACCTTTTCCTAAATTTACACTACTGGTATTGGCTACAAGCCTTCTAGTTGGAAATCTGATTTAATGTAATCTTGAAGTAATAACGTTCAGAGAACTCAATAGAAGTAGACACAAATTCTCTCCAAACTCAAGCTATAATTCTTCATGACCCATCAGCCTCCTGTTTTGGCCAGACAAGTGAGATAACCGAAGATATTCTGAGTACCACTGTTCCTCCATCTTTCAAGTCTTTAAGGCAATAGTTTCTACAGTTCTTCATAGAGATGTGCTATTCCTTTAGGTTTCTATTTCTGGAGGAAGGGGAAACTCTAATAATTTCCACTTGGCCCCTAATATTCTCCATACTCCACAAACCACTGTGCCAGTCTGAGAATTCTGCTTGTTGCTGGGAAAAAAAATGAGGCGCTACTCAAGGTCCCTGACTTTCTTGGTGTACCAGCATCCTGGTTGGCAGAGTAATTTTTACAATGTCTTTAGACCAAAAGAAATACCTAAGAGTTCTGTGGATTAAGTAGTTAAGTTTAAACAATTTAGTAAATATTTAGGCCCTAACAAATTAGTAGCTGTTTAGAAAAATATATATATTTTGAAGGAAAAATTAATTTTACTTTATTCTTGAATAGACAAACCATTTACTAATGGGAAATATGTATCTATTCCAAGCTCTCAAAGCTTGGAATCGGTTAGGAAAGGACAGTCTCCTTTCCTTTTTCACATGGTACTTGCCTTTTACCACTGCCAAATATCCAGCTTGGCAAATATATTACATTTTCAAAGAATATAGCCCAAACTAATGAAACTGTGAACTACTCTTAGCTAGTAGTGGTCATGTTGTCTAACAGATGTCATGTATCACAGCATTTCCCTCAAAAATTTAAAACATCCTGCCACACCCTTGCTTGTGCTTGGAACAAAGGTTAGGAACTATAGGTATTAACTTAAATAGGCAAGTCTCATGGGTGTAAACACAACTCCATCTTATTTTCTCTCACGGATTCATTTGAAATTGACTTTCTGGAGAAATTTTACCCCATTACTAGAGTTTACTAGGATTCAGACACCATTCTAAGCATGTTACAAATATTAACTGAGTCAGTCTTCATAATTCAAGGTAGTAGTGACTCTTATTCCTAATTTACAGAGGACGAAACTGGATCGAGGAGCAGTTAGGTGGCCCAAGATCAACAAAGCTGCCAAGTGGCCAATAGGGGATTCAATCCCATGTAGTCATTTGGTTCCAAAGTCTAACACTTTTTTTTTTTTTTAAGATTTTATTTGAGAGAGAGCAAGTGAGTGAGAACATGAGCCAGCATATAGGCTGAGAAGCAGAATCCCCCACTGGGCAGGGAGCCTGACATGGGACTTGATCCCAGGATCCTGGGATCATGACCTGAGCCAAAGACAGACACTTAACCGACTGGGCCACCCAGGTACCCCCAGGGTCTAATACTTTTAATCACTACAACATGCAGCCCCTTGAATGTGAAGTCACTCCATCTACCCCCATTAAGCAGGAAGGGCAAAGCCAGCACCACACTAGGTACTGAAAGCCCTGGGATAGGCAGAGGCGGCAATATCTACTGACACACAAGCAGAATGAATTTTCTTTGGCACTTTTTCTTTCATCACTACCTTCTGACGGGGAGAACCTAAGTTCAATGGTCAGATTCCTGTACTCCAGTGAAATGGAGGAAGGGAGAAAGATTTCTCTTTCTATAGTGGGAGGTGGAGGCTCATGGGTGGTAGAATTCATGAAATATAAGAAGAGCACAAGTGTACAGAAAGAATGGCAAAAGTCTTCCATACAGCACATAACACTGTCTTGCATGTATGTAGAGATACACATGAAATACTAGCAGTAATGGTGATCCCCAGCAGTTAAATTAAGCAGGGAAAGTGTGTTCTAAAGCAGTATCTAGATCTTACTCTGATGAATCTACATTTATTTATGCCCTTAACTTCACAAAATGGGTCTACTGTCCATATTTTTACTAACACATAGAAATACATGTGTTTCATTAACATTCACCAATCCACCAAGCCAACACTGTCATAGACAAAAAAAGAAAAAAGATAAAAATACATCAACTCACATGCCTTTTGAATAAGAAAAAAGGATTCTCTCTCTTTCCCATGGTGATTCCATCTCCTCCACACTTCTCAGATTCTCAGAATGTTGGTCTAAATTTAGGTTTAAATGACTTCCCAGGGCACAATGTATTACATTCCAAAATATTATCCACATGTTCATGTTCTCTTCAAATCTATATTAATAGAAATAGGCCCCAAATTAAGGTTTTTAGACATAGGAGGAAACTTTACGTTTTAACACATCTTTGCAATTGGTGAATAAAGTAGTAGGGAAAAATCACACTCCACAAGAAATAACAGAAAAACCAAAATGTTTAGATGTGTTTACCAGTAAATATATGCACAATAGAGAAAGAGAGAAACCCAAAACACAAAAATGGGAAAATTCTTGTTTTATTGTAAGGCTTCATAAAGAATGCTACTGAATCAGACCAACTTGGTACTCTGTCTCAAAAGGAGCAGCAAGGGTTCCCTCTAGGACACGGTCAATTTGCCATACCCACTTGAACTTTACAGACCTTACATTAAAAAGCAGGTAGTGTATTATCTATAAGAAAATGTTTTCATACCCATTCCAAAATCACTAATTTAAAACTCAAGGGATTATCAAAACACTAAAACAGGACTCCCAAGTCGCCGAGAGCATCATGTGACTCAAGAAACAACACTTGGATGCCCTGAGAACATCCCCATTACTGCTTATCAGTCTGCCTCCTCTAGGAGGATTGAGGGGGCAACCTAAATAATTTCAGGGGAGCACTTAAAGAGGTAAGAAGTACATTCATGTTCTGTCTTCCTGGGGGAGCAGCTCTATACATAGCTGCTTCTCACCTTCCAGACACACTGCTTGTGTAGAAATGATGACCTCAGCAGAACAGGATGTGCCACCGATTCCTTTCACATCTTGCTTCTCACCACTTCCATCTCCAGCCTCCCCTTCTCCTAACTTCATCCCACATGATACCCTTGACCTACTCAGATCTTTCCTCCTAGGTTCCACCCTAGATCCTGAGTCACCTGCTCCCTTGTCAGCACCTCTAGAAACACTTTTCCCTTCTCTTTTTTATTTTTTATTTTTTTAGGATTTTACTTATTTATCTGAGAGAGAGAGAGAGAGAGAGCGAGCGCACACACTTGTGCACTAGCTAGACTGAGGGGCAAAGGGAAAGGGACAAGCAGACTTCCTACTGAACAAGGAGCCCTATGTGGCGTTCAAGCCCCTGAGATCATGATCTGTGCTGAAATCAAGAGTCAGACCCTCAACCAAATGAACCACCAAGGTGCCCCCCCAACTTTCTGTTTTTAGAACTGCTCCCTTTGGGCCTTGCTCTCTGCTCTTCTAGAATAGTGGATAAAATAATACATTAATGAGAGATCAATTATTTGTCACAAATAATGCGCTAGTAAATTATTTCTCTTGGATAGCTGCATCTGAAAAGGAAATGCCTAAATTTCTATATGGTCTTCCTTTATTCCTCAGGGTGAACTTTTTCCATCTATTATCTTTATTATCTCACTTGAAAGTGACATTTTTTTTATCTTATGTTATAAAATTTATGAACATGGGGCGCCTGGGTGGCTCAGTGGGTTAAAGCCTCTGCCTTCGGCTCAGGTCATGATCCCAGGGTCCTGGGATCGAGCCCCGCATCGGGTTCTCTGCTCAGCAGGGAGCCTGCTTCCTCCTCTCTCTCTGCCTGCCTTTCTGCCTACTTGTGATCTCTGTCTGTCAAATAAATAAATAAAATCTTTAAAAAAATAAAATTAAATTAAGTTAAATTAAATTTATGAACATGTCAATCTCCATTCTCAGATTATAAAATATGGGAGGGAAGCCACCACAAATTTGATATCCCCCAAACATCCTGCAATAACTCACTGAATTGTATCAATTCTATGAATAAAGCCTGGTGGGGCTAGCAGGTTTTTCAGAGTAGGCTCTAGCTTCCTGCACAAAAACCACTGTGGAATTATGAAGCGGGTGGAATTACATTCAGACTCCCTGGCCTCTCTCTTCCACAAGCAGTAAAGTTTCTCTTCTCCACCTGGCAGACAGGCATTTCAACATTGGGGTGACATGGGTGGGGAGATAACGAGGAAAAGAATGAGCAAAATGACAAAGTGGAAAAACAAGTGCTATAGAAAGCACCAAATTATTCCTCACCATTTCTATTATGTAGCAAGACCATATCCAAGAGGCTACTGAATCATGGTTTTCCTGGTTGTGGAAAATGATGTGATAAGAAATTACTGCCAAAGAGTCGAGCACTTAACTTGGGAAAATAAAATCCCCAAGATTCCAACAGCATAGCATATGGTATCATGTTACCACACAGAAGAGACTATATTTAAAAAAAATCCCATTCCTAAGAAATATGCTAATTTCAATCCAGACATGTGTCTTTGGGGGAAATATGCACGTTCTAAAATTAAAGCTACCAGACCCAATGACAAGATAAAGGTAGTTTATTGTACAAAGAACAAAGGAGAGAACTGGGAGTTAGGGGAGGAGGAGGGAAATAAAAGAGGAGAAAAGGAAGAGGAAAGAAAGACCCTAGAGTATCTTCAAGCATTTAAAATATTTAGAAGATCAAGAATTCCTATGTTTTAGACACACATCTGTCATATTAATAATTATTTTGAACTGGTTGAATTCTCCCTGAAAAAGTCTACAAATTTTTCAAATATAAGTTGCACCTGTGGTGATGGCAAACCTCCTGCTTTGGAAAAGCTGAAAAAAGGTCAGGTTTTCTGCTACACCAAGAAGCACTGAAAATGTAGCACTCCATCCAGAGAGGTCTAGCATTCCAGAAAACTTGGAAATGGGAGACATTTAAAAAAAAAAAAGCAAAGCTCTGTAGTTGAAAGGCAATGAATACAACTTGATGTTTGAAATAATCTAGAGTTGGGGGAGAGCCTTTGATTCCCTTATCCATTAATTCATGCAATCTTCTCTTCACTCATTCAACAAGTATTTATTGAACGCCTTCTACATGCAAGGTCCTGGAAATACTGTGCTGAATAAAGCAAACAGAGTTGACAGGGTATATATTTTTCATTGCATAATAGGATTTTGCTTTTGCTCCAAGAGAGATTATGGAGAGAATATATTTTGGTCTTGTCATTAGATGGCAGAATACGGCATTTATTTCTTGATGAACCCCTCAGGGATGTTAATTGGACTTTGTGTCACTAGGAATGTGACAAATTGATGTAATAGAGTATACTGCCATTAACTATAACTTGCCTCTCTCATAAATATTTCAGAAACCATTCTTTAGTGGAAAAAGGAGAAAAAAGGAACAGAATTTTGGAAAACAAAATTTTTTAAACTAAAAGATGTATAAAAGGACTCATTTCCTATTCGGTCTCAAGCAAATCATTCACATGAATGTCAATGGTGACAAAGAATTACCAAACTTTGTTCTCAGTCTCTAAGGATTTTACATTTTAAATGTTAGGTTTCAAAATAAGTGGAAACCTGAGGAAGTCTTTTAAAAGTCCTAAACAAGCAAAAACAAGAATATGCTTTACAAATACTCAGGTTGTCATGTCACCCTTCACCTACTGCCTTCCGCCACACTTCCTCTCAAACTGATTTTCAATCTCATACACCTCTTTTAGGTTTTATTGAGAGTTTATTGCCATAAAATTCAATGAACCTAACCCCCAGATCATTCTGTCTACTAAGAGAAACTTAAAATCTAAAGCCAAATAGTGCTCATTGGTGCTTCTCTACTCAGAAATTCCAGCAGTGAAAACAAATGCAGTATCTGTATAAACACTCTCATTCCTAGCTTTAGTTGGTTTCCAGTCATCTCTCCAACCAGTTTTCACAGCCATAACATGGTACTTTGTCATCCATTACATAGGTTTCCCCTCTCCCTACCTCTCCATCTTTCCCCATGTTCCTCCCAGAATTTGGAGAGAGCTACCCCTCCCTCTCCACACATCCCATGTCACCTCTTCCTTCAAGGTCTAACTCAAACACTTCTCCCCATGGACCTAGGGTCTGAGATCTGGTCAGGTTAACAATGGTTCCTCTTTGAATTCCAAGAGCATTTTTGTTTGTACTCCACATTTTGATCCTTGGCCAAATATTGACAGCCTCTGTTCTTTGAAGACCAGCAACTGTTTTAATCGGTTGCTAAAATGTTATAGCACAGAAACACTTCACCCAACACATACCTAAGTTTTGGAAGGAAAGTGAGTCCCCAACCAGTTAAAACACAACAGGAAATACAGAACCTAAAAGGTAAAGGGTCCGCTATCCTCCCTTGTTCAAGGTCATCTGTCCTTGTTCTAAGCAGGATCTAACTTAATTATTGAATCATTCGAACTAAACTCTCCCTCAGAAATTATGAAATAAATAAAACTTGCCTGCAATACATCTCACCTTTACTTTTTTACCCGGACTTTAAGTTACTTTTTCTTCCCAGTGATGTCAAAGTAGAACAAATATCTGATGTCAAAATCAGAGAAACTAATTCACTCTCCTGAATGTAGTCTTGAGCCAAGGATCAGGAGAGATCCCCTTCTCTTTGCCAGACCCCAAGTTAATTAGCAATTTTTTTTTCTGGATAATGGTGAATAAATGTTCATATCTTCATTGCAGTGACCTTAGGAAGACTATTTCCAATAAGATCACTATTTCTTATTGAAGGTAACATTAAAGAACAATAAAAGATAAGATTATTTTAACCTTTGCATTTGATAGCTCATTTAATCCTCCTGACCCTTTAATGCAAATCATACTTTCAATATCTGTCCACCCTAGCCCCACACAACCCCAGGCTGTTCACGGCACAACAACCAGAGTGACTTTTTAATATCCTAAGTGAGACTGTCACTGCTCTGTTCAAAACCCTTAGTGGTACTTAGTCTCTCTGCTAATGAAAGCCAAAATGTTTACAATGGCCTTCAAGATCTTCCAGGCTCTGGCCCTCCCTTCTCTAACTTCATTTCCTACTACTTTTTGTTTCCCTGCTCCACTCCAACCATCTGTGTCTTTTGGCCCATCTTCAAACACAGCAAGCACCTCTCCCTCCCAGGTCCTTGCTTTATTGCACAGGCTCCAGTGACCTCTTCCCAAAGAGACCATCCTTTTGAAATTGCAACAGTGTTGGAGAGGATGCAGAGAAAAGGGAACCCTCTTACACTGTTGGTGGGAATGCAAGTTGATACAGCCACTTTGGAAAACAGTGTGGAGATTCCTTAAGAAATTAAAAATAGAGCTACCCTATGACCCTGGAATTGCACTACTAGGTATTTACCCCGAAGATACAGATGTAGTGAAAAGAAGGGCCATCTGTACCCCAATGTTCATAGCAGCAATGGTCACAGTTGCCAAACTGTGAAAAGAACCAAGATGCCCTTCAACAGACAAATGGATAAGGAAGATATGGTCCATATATACAATGGAGTATTATGCCTCCATCAGAAAGGATGAATACCCAACTTTTCTATCAACGTGGACAGGACTAGAAGAGATTATGCTGAGTGAAACAAGTCAAGTGGAGAGAGTGAATGGTCATATGGTTTCACTTACTTATGGAGCATAAGGAATAACATGGAGGACATTAGGAGAAGGAAAAGAAAAGTGAACTGGGGGAAATCAGAGGGGGAGATGAACCATGAGATACTGTGGACTCTGAGAAACAAACTGAGGATTTTGGAGGGGAGAAGGGGATGGGAGGTTGCGTGAGTCTGGTGGTGGGTATTAAGGAGGGCACATATTGCAGGGAGCACTGGGTGTGGTACATAAACAATGAATCTTGGAACATTGAAAAATTAAATTTAAAAAATATAAAATTTAAAAAATAAAAAGAAATTGCAACAGCCATTTCTACCCCTACAGTATTCCCTATTCCCTTAATTCTCCTTGATTTTTTTACGCTAATAGTTATCAACATCTTAGACACTGTATTAATTTTTTGTTTGTGGGCTTGCTTCTTTATTGGGTTTTATTTATTGTTTTGTCCCCCTCACTCTGGAATTTAAGCTCTGCCAGGATCAGTGTTTTTGTGTTTTGTTCCCTTGAACTCCTAATGTTAGAACAGTGCCTGGAACATAGTAGACACTAAGTAAAGATTCACTGAATGACTGTATGGAAGAAAATGACATACAGAGAGGTTAAAAATGTGTTTAAGGACATACAGCTGAAAGAAGTGGGAATTAAACCATCTCTGCCTAATCTACCTCTAAATAATAGAGGAATATCTAAGGCGGAGTTCCTCAGAAGCAGACCCTGACACCAAAATGTATATGCAAGTGTTATATTAGGGAAATATTCCCTGGAGGAACCCATAAGGGAGTGGAGGAACCGGCAGGAAAGAGGAGGGAGTCAAGAAGGTGTGATGTCAGGCAGTCCTGAAGAGTATAGTTTCTGCCTGGTCCCACAGGGGACCTCTGGAATATAAGTCACACCTTGACTCAGAGGAGTTCTAGGAGACTCAAAGCAAGGATCTGGGCTTAATGGTCCATCACTAGGCAGTTATTGGTCAGGGGCTGGGAGATGGGAGAAGGTGTACAGTCTGAAGCGCTTCCTTCCAATTCTCTGTGCATAATGGCAAAGAATTTGTTCCAATAGCCTGATTACAGTTAGGGCTTAGAGGGGGAAAGCACACCATAGGGTAGGAAGCCTTTGAAGTGGAGGGAGAGCACTAACATGTGTACTACTGTGGTCCTTCCATGACTCTCCTACTGCCTAAAATCATGTCCAACTCTATGTCATGGCCTAAGACTCCACATAATTTGGCCTCTGTTGACAATGCAATCCACATCTTGTACCACTATTCCCTTGCTTCCTATGAACTAGCAGTTCACTAACCACAAGGCCTTTGCATCTGTTACCTTTTCTTCTAGAACGTTCTTCATTTAACTCTTCATACACAGTTTCCTTTCAACTTTTCACAGGCCAGCCTAAATACCCTCAAGGAAATGTTACTTGAGCAGTGAATCATCCCAAAACTTTTTATTTCCTAAAACAAAACAAAACACCTTATCACAATTTGTAATCATTTTTGTTTCTTTAGTTTATCTATATTCATCTTGTTTCCCCACTAAAATACACGCCCCATTAAGATAATGGCAATGTCTGTTTGCCCACTTGTAATATCCCTAGCACCTGGCCGTTACAGGAACTCAAATTATCCCTTGAGTGAAAAGAAACACAGAGAAATCACTAAGCATGCAAAATCACAGCTGCATCTACCTACCCAAATCTGTTTAGGTAGATCTTCAAAAGCTTAAATTCGTTATCCAAATTACAAATACTCCTGGAAAGTTAAGGACATACTCTCATACTAGTTTGGTTAGTACTGCAACTTCTAAACGAGATAATTTTAGCTACAGATAGACCCAGCCACTCTTCACCCTCAGAGAAGTCACCAATTTATACTACATAAGACTAGAGGCTAAGATGGAAGACTAACAATACAAAGGCTTCATTAGCCCATAATTTCGCTACATTAGTTAAAATTACCCAGGGACTTCAAGCAGAAGCCGCCCAGAAAAAGTGCAGAAACTGCCCCCTACTCTGTAGTCTCCATTAACTTTCCCCTTTCTCTCTTTTGTGAATTAGAAGATAGTGCACCAAATGGAAAGTAGAAGGAACAGTTTTATCTTTTCTTGTATCGACCATGGAATAAAAGCCACTTTCCTCTTCCAAACAAAAGGAAATAGTCATTTCTTATCTCGAAAATTCTGCTTCGACACACACAAATTTTACAACAGACACAAACAGGAACACAGAATATCAATTTTAAGAACTCTTGGAGGTCAAAACAAACTTTCAGCTTGTTTTGATTATAGAAGCTTCAAAGACTTATTAATGTGCTGATTTGCCACCAAGGACAAAAGCTTCCCGCCTATGTAGGCTACAAACATTTCCAATTTCTGAATTTTAAATATTTCTGGTAAGAATGATCTTCACAATTTCTTTGGAAGGAAACTGTATTATTTAATAACATGACTAAGAAAAAAAAATAACATGACTAAGAATTCTTACTTGTACCTAAATTTAAATTTTTCTCTTGTTAATCCTAATAATAAACTGCACATGTTAACCAGGCTTCCATCATTTATCTATATACACACAATAAAAGTAGAACAGGATTAAATTAGACCCTTTTTTCAAGGCCAAGCTCAACTAGCATCTCTTCTAGGTAAACTTTCCCATTACCACACTCTAAGTAATCCACAGATACCCTTCTTAAAATTTCAAATATTACTCCCCCTGTGCCTTCTGGTACTTACCTCGTTGTGCCATCTATGTTCCTGATTATTTAAGCGAGTCAACCCCCTGCCTTTCCCTGTGTGGGGTTTGGATGTAAGCAGTACTTTGGGGCTACAGTGCCCAGCCTCGCCGACCCACCAGCAACACTGCGCGTATGAATCTTTCCGTGAGCGGCGTAAGGAACGTAATTTTCTTTAACTCAACTTAAGCTCTGTTTCAGTTCCTCATTCCACCTGATTCAGAAGTGATCTAATCAATTCCAGGTTTTCTCAATCAATTCGGGGCTCTCTGCCTCTCCCTTCAGAACAGGATTGCTTTGCATCTATGCTGGGGGAGGGTGGGGGGTTGTCAGTAGTTGTAATCATACTCCCCCACTCCTCCCCCCTCCCGCCCCCACCGCATATTCTAAGACATAATTCAACTCATCTCCTATTCCAGGTGTTGGTCCTGTTGGTGCAAGCTGAGCTCCTCCCTCCAACTCAGCAGCCCCCACCCTCCTCACCACACCTCCAGATATGGCGACCCTCAGGGTTGTTGAGAGTCTCTCCTGGCTCTCTGAAGTCAAAGTGGCATTGTCCTGGTCATTTTGGTATCATCATTTTAAAAAATGACAACCTTGCTCCTCTTATGCATACTTAGAAAAACACTCTCTTTCCAAGCCCATATATACTAAAAACAACACCAACGAAAACAAAACAACAACAACAACAAGCAGGTGTGGGGGGATTTAAAGGAATATAACTAGAAAATGTTTTCTACAGCATTTCTTTTTCAATACTAACTTTTGATATCTGTTTATCAAAGTCATACATGCAGTCACGCTAGTCCCCAGCCCTAGCCCCTTCTGCCACCAGACTCAACCTCTGGCTGTTTGTTCCCATTCTCCTGATAGTTCTCCAGCCAAGATATTCCAGGAGCTCCTTACCCACTCCTGACATTTCCCATGAACTTCACTATTAACCTCACTCCACAGTACCCACCACCCACTCTGCCTTCTCTCACTGCTCCAGTTTACAAGTCTTTCTTTTATCTTTATTGCCTACTGATACGACCTGGACTCCTTGTTCTATCCACCATACAGAACGTTGTTTACTTGCCATTTAGTATGTTAAGCTGTTGGCTTTCTATTCTCCCAGCTCTCCCCCACCCCACCTTCACCGTCTTCTGTCATCCATAGCTTAACTGAGTATGAGAAAATTGATAGCATGGATGCTGCTCTGTAACCATCATCTGGTCGTCCGTGTTCTATCAATACATTGTTCTAGAAGGTACAAAATCCACGAGTTTATACTATTATAACTAGATACATACTTTTCCAATGCAGAACAATCCTTAAGATAACAGTTCTTTTCTGGTTCTTTTCTGTTTATCCTAGAGTTGATTTGCTTTATTGTTTGCTCTTTTTTTAAGAAAAATATCTTCATTAAAAAAAAAAAAGATCCATTTCGAGTTTATCTTTGCATATGGTGGTGTGGTTGGCCGGTTAGCTCAGTTGGTTAGAGCATGGTGCTAATATCTTTGCGTATGGTGTAAGAGAATGGTCCAGTTTCATTCTTCTACACATAGCTGTCCAATTTTTCCAGCACCATTTATTGAAGAGACTGTCTTTTTTTTCACTGTATATTTTTTCCTGCTTTGTTGAAGATTATTTGACCATAGAGTTGAGGGTCTATATCTGGGCTCTCTACTCTGTTCCACTGGTCTATGTGTCTCTTTTTGTGCCAGTACCATGCTGTCTTGGTGATCACAGCTTTGTAGTAAAGCTTGAAATCAGGCAACAGGATACCCCCAGTTTTGTTTTTCTTTTTCAACGTGAGGCAAGAATCTATGAAAATCCTAGAGGAGAACATAGGTAGTAACCTCTTTGACATCGGCCACAGCAACTTTTTCCAAGATATGTCTCCAAAGGCAAAGGAAACAAAAGTGAAAATGAACTTTCAGGACTTCATCAAGATCAAAAGCTCCTGCACAGCAAAGGAAACAGTCAACAAAACAAAGAGGCAACCCACGGAATGGGAGAAGATATTTGCAAATGACACTACAGACAAAGGGCTGATAGCCAAGATCTATAAAGAACTCCTCAAACTCAATACACACAAAACAGATCATCACATCAAAAAATGGGCAGAAGACATGAACAGACCCTTGTCCAAAGAAGATATACAAAAGGTTAACAGACACATGAAAAAATATTCATCATCATTAGCCATCAGGGAGATTCAAATCAAAACCACACTGAGATACCACCCTACACCAGTTAGAATGGCCAAAATTAACAAGACAGTAAACAACAAATGTTGGAGATCTTATGGAGAAAGGGGAACCCTCTTAACTGTTGGTGGGAAGGCAAGTGGGTGCACCCACTTTGGAAAACAGTGTGGAGATCCCTTAAGAAATTAAAAATAGAGGGGCAGCTGGGTGGCTCAGTGGTTAAAGCCTCTGCTTTCGGCTCAGGTCATGATCCCAGAGTCCTGGGATCGAGCCCCGCATTGGGCTCTCTGCTTGGCAGGGAACCTGCTTCCCTTCCTCTCTGCCTGCCTCTCTGCCTACTTGTGATCTCTGTCTGTCAAATAAATAAATAAAATTAAAAAAAAAAAGAAATTAAAAATAGAGCTACCCTATGACCCTGCAATTGCACTACTGGGTATTTATCCCCAAAATACAGATGTACCCCATCTGCACCCCAATATTCATAGCAGCAGTGGCCACAGTTGCCAAACTGTGGAAAGAACCAAGATGCCCTTCAATGGATGAATGGATAAAGAAGATATATGGTCCATACATACAATGGAGTATTATGCCTCCATCAGAAAGGATGAATACCCAACTTTTGTATCAGCATGGACAGGACTGGAAGAGATTATGCTGAGTGAAATAAGTCAAGCAGAGAGAGTCAATTATCATATGGTTTCACTTACTTGTGGAACATAAGGAATAACATGGAAGACATTGGGAGATGAAGAGGAGAAGTGAGTTGGGGGAAATCGGAGGGGGAGACAAACCATGAGAGACTGTGGACTCTGAAACACAAACTGAGGGTTTGGGAGAGGTGGGGGGTGGGAGATTGGGTGAGCCTGGTGGTGGGTATTACGGAGGACATGTATTGCAGGAAGCACTGGGTGTGGTGCATAACAAATGAATTTTGGAACACTGAAAAAAATTAAATTAAATTAAATTTTAAAATAAATAAATAAATGGGGGGGAATATCTTCATTTGTCATGTGAGATTCTAAGTGCCCTTGAAGTTTTTTTTTTTTTTTCTTTCACAGGAAAGACTATTCACACATTTATTTTGGATTTTAATGTTACTAACTTTGCAAACCTTTGGCAAAGAGTGTTAGTTTCTTGGTTTTGGGGCTTTATTGGTTTTGTTTTTTGTTTTTTGTTTTTTTTTCCTTTCGGTCTTACTGAGATATGTACTTAGCACTATGTAAGTTTAAGGGGTACAGCATAAGGGCTTGCTTTTGAGTGTTGCTTTTTAGTCACCAAAGCCCAGGAGGTTAGGATTCAATGCCACCTTTCCTCTCTGGTATCTGCCTATCTGAACTGGGGATAAGTGGAGGGGACTGCTGATCCTGGGCCATGCAGAAGATCTGCTAACCATGTTTCTATTAGTCATGCTCCACGCTGAGAACAAGAGTACATGCTCTTGACTTTGTGACTGAGAAGTATCGGTTGGGCTAAAAACCCCCACTATGAATGTGAAGATGAAGAGATGGGCAAGTGTTAAGAAAAAGAAAACAGAGATCATTATTCAACAACATATCCCTGCCTCACCACATACTGAGTCAGGACATACCAGTAAGGAAGGCAGTAAATACAGTCAATGTCTTAAACAGCCGAAGATTGCTTATATCTATTCTCACCAGTTTTTCAGCTGGACAGCAAGAGCTTAAAAGTCAAACAAGAATCACCAACTAGACTCTGCTCACCTAGTACATCTCCTCCACTTCCTCTGCAACCACATCTGACAAACCCAATCATGATAAGACTGAGAAATTCAATAAGCCAAAACTGAAGGCAGAAATCCAAGAGTCAAGTCCAACATCTTCCAAGGGAGCAGTTGAACTAGATAAGTGAACACAGGAATCTCAGACACACATGTGGCCAATACACAATGAACATTCCACAAGCGTTATCTACCTTTAGCTAGTTCACTTTGTTAAAATGCAAAGAAGTTTGGTCAGATTTTAAAGGATGGGGTCACTCCTTTCCACATCAAAGAATCAAAAACTACTGACAAGGCAGGCCTGTCTCTTCCAGGCAGGTCTAGCTGGCAGAGTAGGAAGTACCTGAATGTTGGTTTAGCAGGAGCTGGGTGGGACCACAGTGAATTTCAAGTAGAAACCAAGCTGGTCCAAAGTGTCCTGCAGCCTATAAAATGCAATTTAAGCCGACTACCATTTGTTGTTGGTTCAAATGATTTTAATTATTGAAATGCTTTTTTTTTAATTTTAAAGATTTTATTTATTTATCCCAGAGAGAGAGATCACAAGCAGTGGGGAGGGGTAGAGGGAGAAGCAGACATCCCGGGGAGTAGGGAACCCAATGCGGGATTGGATCCCAGGACCCTGGGATTATGATCTGAGCCAACAGCAGACACTTAACTGATTTGAGCCAGCCAGGCACCCTGGAATACTTTATTTTTAAATATGCAACTAAAACAGGAATAAAAGTTTAAAACATGAATGGGTGCCGGGGTGGCTCAGTTAGTTAAGCACCTGTCTTCCGCTCAGGACGTGATCTCAGGGTCCTGGGATCAAGCTCAGGTCCTCCACTCAGTACAGAGTTTGCTTGTCCCTCTGACCCTTGCCCCCGCTCATGCTCACTCTCTCTCTCTCTCTCCCCCTCTCTCTCAAATAAATAAATAAGATCTTTTTTTAAAAAGTTTGAAGAAAAAGTCAACCCGGCTTCACATCTGTGCATCACTACTTCACGTTTCAGCATTCCTCAAAGGATTGATATTGATGCAAAGATAAATCATTATTGATAAGATTACAGAACAGGTTCGACTGTGGTTCCAGAGTCTGAGAAGGTGGTGCCTTATAAATGCATAAAAGGATTCTAGATGGAGCCTATCTCCCTAACCCACTGTCTTTGTGAGCTTTGGTCAAATTAATCTCTCAAAGCCTCAGTTGCCTTGTCAACAAGACACAGATAATGACAGTATTCATGTCACAGAGGTACTACAATAATTAAATGAAATAAAGCAGTTAACACAAATCTGGCATTTGGTAAGCACACAGTAAAAAATCACTATCATCATTCTCACTATTCTTTTTTTTTTTTTAAAGATTTTCTTTATTTATTTGTCAGAGAGAGAGGAGCGAGAGCGAGCACAGGCAGACGGAGTGGCAGGCAGAGACAGAGGGAGAAGCAGGCTCCCTGCCAAGCAAGGAGCCCGATGTGGGACTCGATCCTAGGATGCTGGGATCATGACCTGAGCTGAAGGCAGCTGCTTAACCAACTGAGCCCCACCCAGGCATCCCCATTCTCACTATTCTTTATATTCTTTTTTTTTTTTCTTTTAAAAATAATTCGCTTTCTTTTGCATGCCACAGGACAGATTTCTAGTTTTAAAACAGGGTACATCAAGAACAAAAATAACCCCCCCCTCCCCAACCATCTTTATTTTCACCAATATAAGAAATCCTTCTGGAAACATAAGCAAGTGACTAAACAGGCTCGAACCACTGAATCTACAAGTTAATACATGATCTGTTACGGCAGAATAACCAAGGATTTTCACCCAAAGAAAGATTTTAATTTTCCAAATATAAAAGAGTCTACGAGGATCATTCGTGAACAAAAATCTCTTATTCCAGGTTTTATGGTAAAGATGGATAACACACTGGCAGCTGAAGAAAGCTGAAACTCTTACTAATAAATAGATCCAAATTAAGAATTTCTACAACATTTCTTTAGAAAACAGAACCAGAATTCCTTTTTTTTTTAAACGATGATCCTGTGGAATGCCTTTACTTCCGTCTTTCTCTAGTATTAGAAACAGTAAAACAGACACAAGGATGTTGATTGACAGCTCAACAATGCTGGATGCAGGACGTTTACAGGTACACTTGTTTAAAAGTCCTACAGGTTTATTGACTAAGGCTAGACAACAACTCATATGATCCTATTTGGTGCATTTCCTACCATGGTCCAAGATCATTATATGGACACAGCCAAGGGCTGGGCCCCAACTTTCAGGAGAAAGACCACAAAGAAGAAAATCAGGGTGGCAATTTGGTCCCCCCAGTTGATTATTTGTGTCCTGGAACTGGAAAAACAAAAGGTGGCAAATACAGACTGCAACGAGTAAAAGGACTTGGAAAAGTTGGCGGAGAGTGGCACGGTATACGAGTAAGGTCACTGGGCTTGGGATGGCAAGGGCGCTGCACTGAAAAGAGCATCCGTGGGACCAAGTACTTATAATGTCTTGTGGTGTCATTCCCTCAACGACTTTAGAATATCTGTATGCGATAATAAATAGATCAGTTATGTAATAAGGCAGTGTGTTGAATATGCATTCGTCCTGTGGAATGAACCACCACAGAGAGAGAGACAAGGATACCATACACCTTCTTGAAAGTTTTCTTGTGTTGTGTTTGATTTGTTTGTTTTCAAGGCTATCCAGGCTAACTCTTCCCGGGGATTTCCTTGGAGAGAAGAGTGGTCCGCTGAGGCTGGTTTGCTTAACCTCTCCTTTATCAAGAGATGATGACTGGCTTTAAAGAAAAATAAAGCTGAAGGTTGTTTGATTTTTATTTTTTTCCCTTTTGGTTGCATCATTCTGAGTGTTTTCATATAAACAAACAAAAAAAAAAATCACAACCAAAAAAAAAAAAAAACCAACAATAGTTTTTGATGCATCCAGTTGTTGTATCCTCAGGAAGTTCCAGATGTTTCCAGGTAACTCTGTAGTTTACGGACTGTGGTTTTGTCCAACGAGCAAAGGTCAAAATCAAATGTCGTGTTTGTGATATGAAAGTGTCCAGTTTCTTCTATAAGGTTCACGATCTGCTGCAGAATGTGTCTCTCCCTCAGCGTCATTAACCTTCTGTGAAGCTCCACCAGTTCGTCTAGGTAGGCCTTGTCACATTCACCATTCTTTATTTGCTTATCTGATTTGCTTTGCTTTATTGGACTTTTCACTTCAAGAATCTGGTTGTTGTTGGTTTTTAATAAAGGTGGCGGGGGTTCGTGGTGGAGGGGCGAAGCAGATGAGCTGCTTTCACTGTCGCTGCCGTCACTTAAGCTAACTCTGCGGCTTCGGCTGCCTCCTCTATTTACAGGTCTCTCCATTTCGGAGTCATTGTCATTATCCTCTGCCTCATCTGATTCCTCCTCATTGTCATCAGAATGCAGATCTTTCATTATAGACCTCAAAGGACCTTGTTGCCTGGTCTGGGACGGCGTGAAGCTGGAGCTGGAGCTGGAGCTGGAGCTGGCAGGGCTGGGCTGTTCAGAATCAGATTTGGAGGACATGTTCTCCTCCACGTCGGAATCGTTGGGATCCACAATATCGTCAAATGGCGGTAACGTTGATTTCTTCTTCTCGGAGGTCTCACTTTCAATTTTGACCTTTCCCATCTTGACGTGAGATTTCTCTTTTATCTGTTTTTTGTCGGCAGAACACGTGAGAATCAGTGGTGGCGCGCTAGAAAAACTCTTAAATAAAGCCTCTGAGCTACTCTTTTTCCTTTTTTTGGCGGAGAGTTCTTCAGAATCTGAAATGGGGGGCCTTTTACTAGGAGCCTTCTTGTCTTGCTGTCCACTGGTGATGGTGAGTAAGTTACTGTCCGGTTTTGGCTCTTTCGACATGGGTTTCGGTTCCTTGAAGGCCATCTTAGGAACGATTTTTTCTTCTTTCAGTGGTTTGTTTTCTTTGGGTTTCTTAGAGGATTCTTTGGAAGATTTGTTGTGATCCCTGGAAGGTTCTTTGAAGGCACTTTTATGTTCTCTGGAGTCTTTAGAAGGTTTTTCCTTGTGCTCCTTCATTAATTTGTGAGGCTTTGAAAAACTGGTGCTGCTGCTGCTGCTGCTGGTGTGGATGCTCCTGTTGGGGTCCCCTCCTGCCTTCAGCAACTTTCTTCTAAACTCCTCTGTGGGGTTGTTGAAAGTGAGCTTTTCACAGCGGAGGTGATTCACTGGTGGATGGCCTTCAAGATGCAGGAATAAGTCATAATCAAAGCGGACTTTCTTAGGTTCTTCCTTGTTTTTAAAATAAACCCCAATTGGCAAAATGAAACCAGCATACCCAGATTCTTCTACTTTGTAAGGTGGATCTTTGCACACTCTTTGTGGCCTAGGAAAGCTTTCGTGCAAGTGGAAGACGACTTTCTCCACAAAGTGCTGTATGTTACTGTGCTCCGGGCCGCGCACGAACACCATCCAGTCGTGGGTGAAGCCCTCCACGGTGGGTTTTTTCCTCACCTGGGCGCGGTGCCCCAGCTCCAGCTTCACCTGCACGGCACACGAGCTAGCCATGCCTGGGGGCCCGGAGGTTTGCTGGGGTGTTGTGTGGTACCCCCCCTCCCCCGCCCCCCTCAGCTGTAATTCATGAAGAGGCTGCTATGAATGAGAGCGCGCCCGGGAGCGGAGGGTAGATGGCGGACATTCTCTGCCTTTTTCCCCCGCGTTCGCTTGCTCGCTCGCTCGCTCGCTCGCTTATTAAACTCAGCCCCAAAAGCAAAAGCAGCAGCCTATTCTTTATATTCTTATATGGTCCAGCCTCCCTGGGCTGTCACCTTTAAATCCCGGTGTGCTTAAAGTGAGTGATGCCTTAATTATATTATCTAAACTCATGAAGGCTGTGTTTATAAAATACAGACTAGTGCTGTAGGCTTAGATATGGAATAAGAAAAATAAAGATACACCGATTGTATTTACACAAAGTGAGTGTTGAGTAAGCTGATTTCATTTATATGTACAGAGCTATCTGCTCCCCGGAAATATTCTTCATAACAAGACACATCTCTCAGTTAAGTATTATGTTTCCCTTAAAACACCTGAATACTATATTTAGAGTACATAATAATCGTATAATCATATTTGTAATTTACTGCCTACAATCTCCCAGGCACTACCCTATGTGTTTTCCAAACCTTATGATGTAAGCATATTAAACACACACGCATACACACAGACAATCCTGTATTAAATTATATGCCCCAAATCAAACAGCTAGAATATGATAAAAACCAGACTATAAGGCAGGTCCATCTTACTGGAATATCTATGTTTCATTTCATTATCTATGTTCTTATAAACTCTAATTGAGTCTAAGTATATGTGTATTAGTCACCTCTGAATCTCAAAATTTTAAAATAGCTATGCATCGCAGGGCTTAAAGTAATAAAACCCCATTAAACTAGAATGGATGGAGAAATTTAAATGATTTTTCTTTGTAGGTTTAGCACATACTTAAGAAACATTGGTAGAGCAAAGTTAAAGTGACTCTGCTACTGTAACAAATTTTAAAAATAAAAAAAATACTGGACTTCCTTCCCCTCCATGAAATCTGCTAATTGATAAAGTACCCTACAAAGACGATAGCAGAATCAAAAATGAAGTAAGTGGAAAAGGGATGGACAATAAACTTTTAAATGTCTCTCTGAATCCCTAGTTACTGATAATGCTATTTGCTAATTTTGGAAGAATCAATTCCAAATCTCTTGAATTCAGTTGGCTAGAAGAGAGGAAGGGAAATTATTGGGCCTCAGCTTAAATTACTTCCTTATAATTAAAAATTCATTTATCCGTAATTCTATTGATTCTTGTGGCTAATAAAGACATAGAATAATAAATTATTATTTTATATACAATTGTTAATCCAGGTAATTGCATCCAGGATAACTCTATTACTGGGACAGCTTTATGACAGATTTTTACATGTCACTAACAATGATTCATGGCCTATATAAAGCAGGCAAACTGCAGGCTGCAGGCCTTTTTACTTTCTGTTTACAGAATGAGCATCTAGGCTGAAATACCAGACTTCTCCATGGCTGATGCCTTACTGGCTTCGGGTTTTCCTTAAACTCCGAAGATGATCGCAACCAAATAGTGCTAACGATTTCCTTTAAACCCTGTTAAAGACTATGAAAACCACTGTCCAAGTTTAGTGACGTCTCCCAGGCTTTCTTCCAGATTATGAACGAGATCTCCTAATATTCAAGGTCTTGGGCAAAACTCCTTCCCACGAATAACTTGACCACCTCCTTGTCCTTCAATTCAACTTTCTCCTGAAGTTTTCGCCAGTTACTTTACCAGGGTATCTTGAAATACCATCCTTTGAGTATTCCTTGCTCCTGGTTCCTTTCAGACGTATCTACTAAAAACATCATGGAGCTGGACTCAGATTTCACAACTAATCCATCAATTAATTAGGCTTATAAATGGTTCTCAAACATCAAAACTATCAGTGTAAATAGGGACACATGATTTTAGAACAATTAAGCATCTCGGGAGTCTTCCGGTGAAACTGATCTGATCATGAAATTTCATTACTAAAGGCATGCTCTATTACAGAATTTATGTATATATATAAATTTATAATATGTTAACATATAATGTATTTTATCTCTACTTATAATATAGATAATATACATTAGGACATTTATCTATACATGTATTTCTTATTGTTTTAAAGATTGGATGTTTCTGTGCTCTTTAATAAGAAAATCATCTCTAAGCAGATATAGTTTGTATGGCTTTGACCAGAAATTCTCCATCATTTTCCTTCTAACAGTTACTTTATTTTAATTTTGATATAACTGTTCAATAAGGGAAGTATCTTTCTGAACTTCCACTTTATTCTCCTCAGGTAAATGCATTGTCACAACAATTGAAGACAAAATAAAGACTTAAGGACTATTGTCTGATCTCACCCATGAGACTAGATTAAATCACAGACATGGTACACAAGGCAGTTATATACAAAAGGTATTTTCAGTGAAAGATAAATTAGGAAAGAGGCTGCTTAAAAGATCTCAAAAAAGTCACTAAGCAAAAGGAATATGATTTTTAAAAATGGAAGTGGGAACTAGGACTGTTCATTCATTTGTTCAGCTAACATTTATTACCTACTATGATCAGGTATTATTTTAGGAACTGATTATAAAGTGAAGAACAAAAGAACAAAAAGTGAAGACCAAAACTGATGTGTTCCCTTAAGAAATTTATATCTTAATTAAAGATATAGTTACAGGTAAACAATACGTAAACACAACTTTGTGGTGGGTGTAATGGCATCATAAGCTTGGTACAATAATAGAAATTTAGGAGATAACCTGCTTAGAAATGGTGATCAGGATAGCCTGATATTTGAGAATTGTACAAAGAGAAAAGAGTAGCTAAGCAAAGTGCAGGGAGACGAATACTTTAGCCTGGAGGTCAACGAACATTTTGTAATGGGACAAAGAGTAAATATTTCATGTTTTGAGGGCCATTTGTTCTCTGTTGCAACTACTCAACCCTGCCGTTGACAATACCTAAACAAATGGGCATGGTTGTGTTCCAATAAAACTTTATTGACAAAAAAAGGTTGTGGGACAGATTTGGCTGATGGGCTATAATTTGCCAACTCCTGCTCTAGTCACACATATGACCTGGGCAAAGACAGAAGAGGTATTGCTGTGCTGTGTTCAAGGAATTTATAGGACACTGGTATAGCTAAAGTAGAATAACTGGGAGGAAAGTGACATGAAATGAGCTTGAAGGGGTAAACAGGGCCCAGGTCATGCATGGCTTTGGAGACCAGGGTAAAGACTTTGGATTTTATTTAAGCAACTTACAGTTTTAAGCAGGGTGATAACATAGTGCTCTTTGTGTTTTAAAAGCTCGTTATAATTCCTGTATGGAGAATGGACTGGAAGATCAGGTCATGATCCCAGGGTCCTGAGATTGAATCCTGCATCTGGCTCCTTGCTAATGGGGAGCCTGCATCTCTCTCTGGCTTCTGCTTCCCCTGTCTGTGCTCTCTCTTTCTGACAGACAAATAAATAAAATCTCTAATAGTGAGGATCCTAACTGATGGATTGTACTGGGGTGGGGACACAATGATTAAAGAGAGGGGAAAATTAAGTTTGATGTTCAAGTTTTAGGTTACGGCTCTTGGATTGACCATAGGCAGTCAAGCTGAGCTAAATTATAAGTTTCAAAAGGAAGACTAGAGAGAGAAAAGTGTTGCAAGATAAGTTTAAGCCATATTAGGGAGTATTTTAAATAATGAGCTAGAGATCACATTTGTCTTAGTAAAAAACAGAAAGTTACTAAAGAATTTTAAAGAGCAGAATAACATAACTACTGGTGCACTATAAACTGTGTTGCTTTGGACAAAGTAGAGAGATAGGTATTTCAGAAGTTGGGGAAAGGTGTCAATAAATTTTTGAAGTCATATAGAAAGAGGTAATAAAGGGTCAGTCCAGAGTTATATTAGTATTAGAAATGGAAGAAATGGAAAAAAAAAAGTTGGAAAAGTAAACTCAATGGGTCTTTTGGTTAGAGATATATATTTTATTTATCTTTATATTTAAATAAATATAGCCTATATATATGTAATTTGAGACTGTTTAGAGGAAATAAATAATATAAACAATATAAAATACTCTAAAACATTAAAACATAAAAATAAGAGCCACATTTTTAAGGGAAATGTTGAGTAATTAGGCTAGACTGGAAGTTAGTACAACTGAGTCCAAAGATTAACTCTAAATTTTCTGATAGCCACGATAAGTAGAATGAAAAAAATGGAAAGAGGTGAAAAGGTTGAATTACATAGTTTCTAACTGATATAAGGAGACATATCAGTTTTCTGGGGGAGATACACTGAATATATATGTATAAAATCATATCTTGAATTATAAAATATATCTCCCAGGCTTTTATGTAAGGAACAATTAAAGACTGATAGAGGCTGTGCCATAATAGCTATTTAATAAAAATATATATTCTTTGTAAGCAATTTTTCATAACAAAACCTTAAATCTTACATCCAGATACCTAATTAAGTTTGAGGACATTATTATACTGTACACCTGTCATGATATTTTCTACAGAATGTAGGAGCAATGGAATTCAAATAATGAGTTTCACAGTGATTTGATTTGATTAAAAAATAAAGCTTGGAAAACATGAGGAGATGGTTAGCAGTTCTCTGAGACATCCCCCACTCAAACACGAAGTACCTTAGTGACATCAACTCTACAGCAGTACAGACAACATGGTGGGCAAGAGTTAGTGGCATGGACTGTGGAACCAGACAGCCTGAGTTCAAAACCCATTTACCAGAGACATTAATGGAAGCAGTGTCATCAGAGTGACTATTGATACCAAGTGGTAAGGTGTTCACAGGACTGGAAAAGTTCCAGTACAGATTGTACTTTCATCTGGCAAAGAGTTCAAAGTCAATTGTCTGCTACATTAACTATTAAACTACTGCCTGGGGGAAGAAATGAGTAAGGTATGGCTCCACAACTGGACTTCTCAGTTTGACTTTGAAAAATATACTTCCCTGTTTCAGGGTGTCCGATGAATCTAAATGTGAATATTTTCATTATGAATCAGTCCAAAACAATTTATTTCTTGATTTTGAACTAGTGTTTCTATGATGTCTTACAAACTTATCATTCTGCTAAGACAATTGAGCTGGCTGCACCGAATTTTAACTGAATTTTTGACCTTTCAGGATCGAGGTTAGTCAAACTGGTATTTGATTAGGAGTATTTTCAGGAGACTTCTTAGTCTGGCTTGTTATTTTAAGAGCACAGAGTCATGTTGAATAAGGAGATTATCTTCAGTCTTTTGGCAAGTGTATTCAATGTGAATTTCTTAATTGCACCCAGAGGCAATGGAAGGAAAACACATTTATTAAATATTTTTAAAGACTGATATTTTGACTATGTCAGTAGTTCAAAAAACCACCATCTCCTAATCTTTTGATCCTAGAACCACCAGGGACTAGGAGTTTATTAGGTGAAAAACAACAGCTGTGACTTCTGCACTTCTTCCAGAACAGTTTTTTTGCCAGTAGAATTTGCTGATATTTAGATTAAACAAAGGGTTGAAGTCAGTTGACTTCATCTTGTTTTTTTTTTTTGCAAGTAGAATTTGCTGATATTTAGATTAAACAAAGGGTTGAAGTCAGTTGACTTCATCTTGTTTTAGCCCTTCCAAACCCTGCCCCCCTCCAACATTTGCTACCTTGATTCTTGGCTTCTCCATGGACATCCAATGAATATTCTTAACTTTCTGCCTCTGCTGGAGGTGTTCTCTTTCTAGATAAGGCTTTCCCTACCCACCCTCTCCAATCTGAGAAAATTTCACTCCATGTCTCATAATAAAGTATTCACTCCTCTGTTATAGCCTCTATTATATATCCTTCCTTCCTTTCTTGAGCCCTGCTGGGGCAAAAACTGTGACTCATTCATTTCTGTATTCCCAGCATTGTATTTGTTTGGTGAAGAGCAAACATTAAATAAATGTTTATTGAATTAATTCTCCTTATGACACAAAAAGAAGGTTGGAAGGTTGAAACGATGTGTCTTTTTTCCAGTAGCATGCCTACTTTTGACTTCACTATACCAGGAACTAAAATTAGTGTCCCATAAAGAGTGGCTTTCTGCACAAAGGGACAGCAACACAAAGACTAAGCTCTAAAACAAGGAGCATCATGAAACATAGAAGTCAACAATAGAATCAGACAGGGTTCCCTGGTGAAACCACGATTATATTAGCTGGTCTAAAGTAGAACTGCTTAAAATCCCTTCTATCTTACCTCAGATGGTACAGAACCTTGTAACCCTACCTTTGCCTCTACAGTGGTGTCTCTTCTCATTCAGTGGCCAATGCTTAATAGAATCTTTAGAATCCTTCCAGTCTACAGTTACCAAGATTCTAAAGAGTGATTGATATGAGTGTTCTCAAATAAAAATATTTGACTAAAATTAATAAAGCAATTTAGAACTCGCATGAGGCGATATGAAAACAGAAGTGATCATAACAGCAAGATTTCCCAGGTATATAACATGTAGAAGGTAAGCGAATGCTCAGAGAGAAGGGAAGGGATAACAGATTCTTCCAATGTAGACAACAGATTCTTCCAATCTAACACCTGCAGGAACAGCTGTGTTTCAGAGGATATTCCAAAGTACTAGAGTGTGGGGCAACAAAATAGTAAAGAACTGACACATCCACTGGGTGTAAGACGATACTCAACAACTCCACAAATGCTATAGATAATATGAACGCATACTATTCTAGACTTACTCTAACAGCTACAAAATAAAGTGAGAATTGTTAATTCCCGGAAAAGAAAGAAAAATCCACCATCAGCAATCAAACAAACCAAGAGTCACAATCTAATGATTGTAGTATCTTCAAGAATCTGTAGCCAGTGAAAGAAACTGAAAATTCTGGAGCAAATCAGAGCCACACAGCCCCCTTCCTTCTCACCTCACCAACATCTCCCAAGGTTGGTAAAATGACAAAATTCTGAGAATTCTCAATGATGTAATGCATGGAGAAAGGAAAACCGAGTGAGCGGATCATTATTTTCTTCCAAAATGTGTGGTATTCAAGTGGCTGAGAGAAATTGAAGCCAAGAAAGAGAACAACAGAGTTGACTCTTCAAGAGGAGTGCTGGGAGTCACACGGAGATCAAAATCCAGGAGGATTCCTCACAAAAGAGAAACAGACCCTCCAACCAGGGAATTGATGTAGAATAAGACACTACACAAAGTCTCAGGGGAAAGAGCCATGTAGGTATTCAGACTGCACTCCACCTTACCCAAGCTCCCTATCCTTTGTCGTTCCCTCAGACTAAGAAAAGTGAGCAGAACAAAAAATTCCTAGTCCTCAGCAGGACAGATATCTGCAACAGTAGAGGAACAGAGTTAAGAAGTCACTCCACTTTCACTTTGTCTGCCCAGAGCCACCCAAACAACATCAAAAGGGAGAGAATGCCCCAGAAACTACAAATATATTATACATTATATTAGGATTCTCTAGAGAAACGGAACTAATAGGAGGTGGGGGTGGGTGAGGTATGTGCTCATGTGGAGGAGAGGAAAAAGAGAGAGAGAGATTAATTTTAAAGAATCAATTAAGGATTTTAAGGAATTAGCTCACATAATTGTGGGAATTGGCAAATCTGAAATCTGCAGGGTAGCCTGGTAGGCTGGAAATACAGCAAGAAATTGATGTCCTGAGTCCAAATGGAGGCAAGAATTCCTGCCTCCTTGGGGGTCTCAGGCTTTTTCTTTTAAAACCATCAACTGCTTGGATGAAGCCCACCCATGTAATGGAGACTGTACTGGTTATACCCAAGGCTTACAGATTTAAACATTAATCACACCTAAAAATACCTTCATGGCAACATCTGAAGTGGTGTTTGACCAAACAACTGGGCAACATAGCCTGGCAAAGTTGAAACATAAAATTAACATAAAATTAATTACTAAACACACACACACACACACACACACACACACACAGAGCCACCTAGAATAATACTACTAGTTAACATTCATTGCGTGTGTATTGGACACTGGTCTTTACAGCTGACATGTATTTACTCATTTACTTCCCACATCAACCTTATGAGGTAAGTACTATTTATTATCCTATTTGAAGACTAGAAAATTGAGGGAGTGTGCTTAAGTTAACTTGTCCAAGGCCACATGGCTAGCAAGGGGGCTAAGCCAGCATTAAAATTGGTAGCACTCACTCAAAACTCATGCATTGTGTCACTGAAGTAGAAGAAAATATAACTCGGGAGACAAAAGGATATTCCCTCAATTACTTTATACTAAGAACATCTTAATAAGAACTCGAATACAATAAAATAAGAGCATACCCATAAAATAATAAAGCCATCAAATGACATGAAAAAGGAAACTACTAGTCCCTGAGAAGAAACTGGAGTCTACACAACGTAATTATGGAAATAGTAAGTAAATTAGAAACAGCAAGTACAGAGTAGACAAAAGTGAACTACTGGCACAAAGAAGAAAGGGTTAAGATAATCTAAGTGAATGCAGATGAAAAGGGCAAAGAAATAAAGCAATTTGGAGGAACAGTAAAGGCATGAAATATTATTCATATTATAATATTATATAAATATACATCGGGATGCAAAGAAAAAACCCCATAATATTCTTGAAGTGGAATCTCCACTTCAACAACATATTCAAAGAGATAATAGAATAGAATTTCCCTAAGATGAAGAAAGAGAATAATCTGCAAAACAAAAGCAGTTCACGACACCCCAAAAAAATTAGATATAAGATCATCAACAAGACATATCCTAATTGAACTATTGAATGTCAAGTATAAAGAAAAGAATCCCTCAGATATTCAAGCAAAAAAGCAAAATACATACAAGTAAGGGGAAAAACTGTCCTATCTCAGTAATCTCCAAAACATCAAATTCCACAAGACAGTGGCACACTGTCCACAAAGTCCTGGGAAAATAAAATGTAATTTTAAAACATTGTAACTAATCAAGAAGTCATTCGAGCTTAGAAGCCCCTGCCAGACATTCACTGCATAAAAGAACTCAGGGAAGGCAGTATGTTTGATTTCTTCCTGAGGGAAAAAAATGTGCTTGACAATGATATCCAGCCAATAAGAGATGATTAAAAATAATCTCGAGAATGGCAAAGGTAGGTTAAAAGGCTGGTGGTGAACAATGAATTTGCTTAAGTATAGAATGAACAGTAGACACTAATGAAAGCATGGTAGTAAAACTAAATGTGAATGTTATAAACCTCAAAAATGTTCAAATAATTGTATAACTGCAAAAAATGAGAGGTAGCCGGGAAGGGGAAATGGGAGGAAGTTTATTATCCTCATCTTTCAAAACAGAGAATAAGTAGACATTGTCTAAATATCTGTTGTTTTAAATGTTATATGCCAGCCTCTAATATTTATTGCTAAAATTTGTCCTTTAACAATAGGTACTTTTATAGAAAAAATATCTTGTGGTGAAGAAATACTTTTCACTTTTCTTTTTACTTCTACTGAAGTCAAATAAAATACAAATAAACTAACTTTCATTAAAAATACTTCCGGGGCGCCGGTGGCTCAGTGGGTTAAGCCTCTGCCTTCGGCTCAGGTCATGATCCGAGGGTCCTGGGATCGAGTCCCACATTGGGCTCTCTGCTCAGCAGGGAGTCTGCTTCCCCCTGTCTCTCCCTCTGCCTGTCTCTCTGCCTACTTGTGATCTCTGTCTGTCAAATAAATAAACAAAATCTTTATTAAAAAAAATACTTCCAAGGGTCTCATCCTATTTTCATAATTTTTATTTTTCTGCTATTGCTCTATTCTTCTAACAATATAATATGCACAGAAAGATATTCACAATGATGTTCGTTTAATGCTCAGGGTGGCAATTCTAAGTTCAGAGTAATTTTTTAAAAAATAAATTATTGAACCTTTCTTCATTGCTTTATTTTTTATAAAGAATATGTCTTATTTTACATAAACAAGCAGGTGACTTTCTTCCCCTTAAAAATTGTAAGCAGCATATGAAGATGTCAATAATGGTTTATTCTATTCTGGGTTATGATAAAACAGATGACTGTAATTTTTTCTTTGTACTTTCTTGCAAGTTTTTAATGTACAAACACAAACATTAACTACTTACTTTTTCACCATTCTACTTCCCATACATATATATTTTATTTATATGTGTATTTTCACAAATCTGATATTCTGGGAACTAAAACAAAGAGCAAAGATATCCCAAATAAAACCAAGAAGAAAAATATCTAAAACCCTGCAATGCTCAAGGAGAAAGTGTGTCAGTAAGTGCATGACCTTACTAGGAGCACTAAGTTAGCAATTAATGAATGACATAGAAAAAGTGGGAAATGAATTATTTGACCAATTGTTTATCTCATTATTGTTTGCTATTCAATCCTATAAAAGAGCCAACAAGGAAGAAATTGTGAAATAGCTGAGTTTATTGTTACCTCATACAGCACGTCAGCAACCAAGAAACAAAAATTAATCTTAATGCTCCACTTTAGGTACAGAGTTTTACAACCTGGAGAAGGATATAGATACATATTGGCTTATATTAAAAGAATACAATAGCAATAATAATAGAAGGATAAGCTAAGAACCTAAAAAACAATAGTGACTAGAGAGAAGAAAAGAGAGGGACAGGGAATGACACTACATTTCTTGGAATACATTATGTCTTAAATGTTTTGCATTTGGAACTCTATTTTACATGACGTTAAAGTTAAATTAAATATAAAAATCAATCCCTAAAACTCAAGAGCAAAATGAGCAAATGAACCATGTGTATAAAAGTTGGTAGTGTAACCATACAGAGAAAAAAATTTAAGCAGCTTAAAACACAGTAAGTTGACTGAGGAGACCTAATGTGGTACATTCTAAAGACAAAAAAAAAAAAATTGCAAATAGAATCTCTTAATCTGTTTCTAATAACTGTGTTGCTAATTATGTTGGCATTGTGTATTGAGATAAAGCAAATGAGTAATCATGTTGATGTCACCAGGAACTGGGATTTTTTGGCATGGAAGAAAAGGAAAAAAACAGAAGGACAGGTACAAGGTGAAGATCATACTGTGTTCTGATTTGAATAGAAAGTGTCAGTATACATTCATTCACAATTTTATACACACCCACACACTCATACACATTTTCAGCTCTATTCATTGGAAAGGTCTTGAAACAATGAAGAACTCAGTGGCAATACGCACCCACAATGCCCAGATTATAATCTCTAATTATCATTCCTAATTCAAAAGAAACAAAATCTCCTAAAATGCAAATTGCAGGTCTGAGACAGAATATATACAACTTAAACCTGAAATATCTTGTCAGACCAAAAAACAAGAGAGTCCTTAAAGCCCATTTAAGTCATATAAAAAATTTCAGGAACCAATTTGAAAAGTCACCTGAACAAACTGAGCAACAATTAGAAAGCTTCCTTCTATCCCTTCTCTGAGGAGTAAAATACTTCAAATGTAATTCAATCTATGAGGTCATAAAAATCCTAAATTTGGGGAGAGGAGCCCATATTTGAATGTGCTAACTTATAAATCATTATTTTAAAAATTGGTAAAGGGAGGTAATCAAGCAGTTATCCAATCTTTCCTAAACTGACTATGTTTTGGAGTAACTAAACAGCTGTTGAGAAAAAGTTTCTCTTTATATGGAAGAAATAGTCTAGCTAATAAATAAAGAATAAATGACAAAATCAGAATAACACTATTTTGAAAGTCCTAATGAATTAGTGGATCCAGAAAATGATCATCAATAGCTGCTAACATCTCAAAAGGAGAGACAACCAGATATCATGCACTTCATAACAACTTATGGTCTTGTCAGAAAAACCCAACCTACATGGGATCAAGCTTCTAGGTACAACTATCAATTAACGGAACAAGACAGAGGGAAAAGGTAAAGAAACCATTAGGAAGCAATCAGCAAACTCTAGAATGTAGTACACTTTACTGATCAGTTTTATCCATAAACTTCAAGGGGGCAGGGAGGAGAGAGAGGGAAGAACTGTGGATTAGGGAATATCTAAGAAATATATGAACCTGGCTGGCTCCGTTGTTAAGTGACCGACTCGGTTTGGGCTCAGGTCATGATCTCAGGTTCTGAGATCAAGCCCCAGGTGGGGCTCTGCGCTCAGCATGGAATCTGCTTCAGATTCTCTCTCCCTCTCCTGACTGCTCACTCTCTCATTCTCTCCCCTCACCTCAAAAAAATAAAATCTAAAAAGGAGGAGGAGGAGAAGAAGAAAAAGAAGAAGAAGAAGAGGAGGAGGAAGAAGGAGGAGAAGAAGGAGAAGAAAAGAAACATATGAACCAGTGAAGTGTATGGACTTCATTACAATTCTGATTTCAACTATTAAACTCTGTGATGGAGGGGTTTATGAAACAACGAGGAGTATTTGAACATGAACAGGATAGCTTATATTGTAAGGACTTATTTTCTGTTGTTTTTAGGTGTAATAATGGCATGGTTCTGTTTTTATTCTTTAAAATCCTTTCCATTTATATAGACGACAAAAATATTTACAGTTGAAGTGATATCTAGGATTTGCTTCAAAATAATCTGAGTGGAGGGTAAATAGGAAGGGTTTATAGGTAAAACTTGCACATTGTTTCAAGTGAACGAGTCTCTCTACTTTTGTATTTAATTTTCCACATAAAAAGTTAGAAAAACAAAAATGGAATGCCTCACCTTGTAAGACTGGGCCTAAATAAATGAGATAGAGACATAGGCGTTTCAAAATTCAGGATTATTTAAGAAACAACAGATATTAGAGCAAAAATTTACTAGTTTAACTGAATTGTTAAAAAAAAAACTTTTTTCCTGTATGCAGTATGCTAAAAACATCAGAATTAATTGAAAAATATTGTACTTACTTAGTAAAGAGAAGAAAACAACTGCACTCAAGATAAGTCATCTAATTCATTTAGAGATGAAAGAAATGTGTCTGCAAGGTGAAACCATGGGCTCATGCAAAGCTCTGATTTCTGTACAGATGCTATTTGTCTAATAGTTTCAAATTGTCAATGACCGTCCAGGTAGCATCTTACTATACTTATTTTCACTGACAGGAGAAATCTATGAATGATCTGTAGAATCCTTTATGACAGCCAGGAAGGATCCTGTACACTGTCTTGCCAGTTTCTTAGTCTTCAGGGAGAAAGGGAATCGAAAACGTCCTCTTCCAACCCCTGCTCCTGGAATGGAGAAGGAAGAGGATTTTGCTAGCTTGCAACAACAGATACCCTAGAATGGCACTGATATAAAAGTTCTACGTGTATTGCCACGTTTAAATTCTCCTTCCTCCAAAATGTAAAATAAATCTGCTTCCATCGTCTGAAATGCTATTGGACTGAAAATCCTTTTGCAGTTCGGAGAAACGCCAGGTATTGTAGTTGATTTGGGAGAACGATCTTCTGCTCATAGAAGATACTGTATCTCAAAAACACTTAAAGACACTCTGCAGATGAAATAGAAAGGGAGAGAAAAGCACCCCCCCTTTGCAAATGATCTTCTTAGCATGATTATCGACGAAAATATCTTAATACCTGAAGTCATTTGGCCATTCTTAAAAGTGCAACTTATCCTGACGTCTCAAGGGACGAAAAAGTTGCGGAAGTCCGAGGAATGAGTCACTTTGTTCAATTTTGATGAGTAATTTCAGGTGTCATGGAACCGCGTTCCGAAGAAGGAGAGGGGAGGGGGCGTCAGATCAGCGCACGGAAGAAGACTGGACGCTCGGGATTGGATGGAGAGATCTTGATTTTCCTAAAATTGCGTCATTTCAAACCCAATTGGGTCCAGATGTTTTGGGCACCGACGGGTTACCGTCTCGGAAACTCTCAATCAGACGCAAGCGAAAGGAGAAGAGGCGGTTAATTAAATATTGAGCAGAAAGTCGCGTGGGGAGCGTGTCACGTGGTCCTTGAGGCTCGTCGAGCCTTGGATAAATACCGCGCGGCACCGAGCCGGCAAAAGAGCGCGCCGCAACTGCTTCCTCCACCGCCGCGGCCACCTCGAGTACTGAGCGCCCCGCGTGCGCTAGAGCTGCCGGAGGAACCCTGCGGGCCTGCCCGCCGCAGTAAGTGCCTGCACGGGGCATCGCTCCGAGGTGGCGGCTGGCCGCTGGGGCGAGGGACAGTGGGAGGACAGTGGAGGGACACTGGGGAGACGGGTATCCCAAATGCCAATGTCCCTCTTTGTTTCCCACCTGCAGAGCCTCCCGGCTTGAAGGTGTAGACCGCTGGGTTGGAGGCTGAGGGAGCTGGGATCCAGGGAGAAGGGGCTTTGAGAAGCTTGGGGGCATGATTCTCTTTCCTAAAGGGTACAAAGTATGCTTTAGGTTTGTTATCCCGTAGGTTTTTTATCTTGGTTCAATCGGCCCCGACTTGCGTTGTGGGACCAAAAAATATGCTGCCCCAACTCTTGGATAGCCATCCCCAATGTCTCTTCCCCGTTCTTCCCAGAAATCCAGCATGAAAATCCTCGTGGCCTTGGCCGTCTTTTTTCTTGTTTCCACTCAACTGTTTGCCGAAGAAATCGGAACGAGCGATGATCTGAATTATTGGTCCGACTGGTCGGACAGCGACCAGATCAAGGTGAGACCCAGCCCGCGCCGTTCTTCCAGGCCCTGGGAGCTGTCACTTCCCCTACGATAGCATTCTAGTTAGCCTGTCAGGCACCGCGACCGCGACCAGAGGCGGTGGAGGAGCGCGGGGTGGGGGTGGGGGGGTGCGGATGTAAAGGAATGGCTTTCCCTGGGTCCCCTCACGAGATTTTGTGCCCACGATCCAAGTTTCCTCCCCGGGGCTGCGCCGTCGGGTCTCGGGAACTCCCTGGAGGAATGATGCCCTCCCTGATGAGCCCAGGGTCCTCACAAGGCTGGAAATCTCACAAGGTTTCATCCCGGGGTAAGGTGGATTTCGGAGACTCCAGTCTAGTTGCAAGGACCGGGCATTTGGAAATGCTGGGCAGGGGCAGAAGGGGGCGCGCCGGACGCTGGTAGAAGCGGGGGCAAAGGGCAAGCTGCTGGGGGCTTCGAGGGGAGAGGTGGGTGGGAAGCTAACTTCCTGCCTTGACTTTTATTTCACTCCTTTACAAGGCTCTCAGGCTATTGGCCCAAGGGAGCGCGCCTCGAGGGAACAGTGTAAGTGGCGCGGTGCAGGTCCCTAGTAAAAGCATTCCTTCCCCACTCGCGACACACAGCTGTGTGCATTTAGGGCGGCGAGGCGTCTCCAAAGCCCGCGCTCCAAAGCCCGCTGCCATCGAGAGAAAGTCAGGTGGCGGCGCCGCAGAGCAGTGGGGTGGGGGGCGGGGGTCTCCAGGCTCTGCCAAGAGCGGAGCGCGCGCGGGGCTGGGGGACGCAGCGTCTCCCGCTAACCCGCGAAAGCGGGGCCCGGGGACACAAGTTCTGCTGGGAGGGGTGGAAGAAGAGAGTTCCGGGGCTGGGACTCCACTCAGCCCTCGCGTTGGGAAACCCGGCTTTCTCCCGCCTCCCTGCTGGCGGGTTGTCCGGCCCTGGCGCCGCCACCGCCCGCCTCCGAGCTTCGCCAAGGGCTGGCGCCGCGTGCTGATGGCCTACACGCACACGCCGGTCTGTCTGTGCGTCTGTCCCCCAGGAGGAGCTGCCGGAGCCCTTTGAGCATCTTCTGCAGAGAATCGCCCGTAGACCCAAGCCTCAGCAGTTCTTCGGATTAATGGGCAAACGGGATGCTGGTGAGATGGGCAGCCATCCCCTCCCTCTCTCTCTCTGAGCAACCTGCCCAGTGTCCTCACTCACTGCTTCTCAGAGCGCCCTGTCTCTTTTGCTCTTTGAGTAGAAATGTCCATCCTAAAATGGATATACCCCCGGGAAGCGACTCTGGCCCTCACCCCACTAACAAACGCACATGCCGGCTGAGGGAGGGTGAGCTCTTCTGTGCCAGCCCCATACAATTAGAATGACCCCAGTCAAGAGCAGGAAGCAACCTTAGGGGAGTGCTCCCTTGATGCAAGATCCAAACTGACAAAGGGGAGGGGAAGGCGTGGGGCCTCCCGGGGGTAGTACTCAGAATGATCTAAGCCCTGCAGAAATCCATTTTAGACCTTTGGGGTTAGATTAGATTTAGATTAGATTTAGCTCCCTACTGTCTCATGATAGAAATACTCAATTTCCTTGAATTCATCACACCATCAATGGAACGTGTAAACAGTTAATACCAATTCATCTTTTGTCAGATTCCTCAATTGAAAAACAAGTGGCCCTGTTAAAGGCTCTTTATGGTAAACATTTCTATAAATCTTTATTTTACGATTGTGAATGCACATGTAGGAAAAGTGAAGAAAGTCTTTTATGAGCTGAAATACAGATTCTTGATAATGCCTCTTTAGTAAAAGTAGAGATTTGTATCCCTCTCTCCTGGGGGTCCAGCTTGGAGATGTGTTTCTTGTAAGAAAACAGGTGGAGTGACCTAACAGTTACTATGTTAGGCCTCAAGGGTCTCAAAGTCCTAGGTTTGAATTTGTGGCCCATAGAAAGCACTTAAAAATATTCCTTTTGGTTGCTATTTTGTTTTTATCATTAATAATTTGGTTAGCATTTATGGTTCTGTTATATTCCTTAGGAGAGTACATGAGTGGGAAATGTTACATGTGTTAAAAATCAACTTATTTTATAATTCTCTTCTGAAAATATAGTATAGCATCTTTAAAATAAATCTATTGCCCTTGCTAACTTTCTCTTTCTTTCTCCTAGGACATGGCCAGATCTCTCATAAAAGTAAGTTTCAAATTATTTTGGCATTTACCAAATGCAAATTAGATTGAATTTCATTTTATATCTTCTTTTATGTTGTAACTTAGGACTGAACATGTTTAATTAAGGCAGTATAAGAATGGAGGAAACTCATATTAATCACGTCCAGAGCATGTTTTTTTAAAACTCTGTTTCTTAGACCTAGATACTTACAAAATGATGCATTATGTTAAAAATCCTTTAATTCCTAGCTAAACAATTGCTGAATTCCTGACCCACAGAAACTGTGAGATAATAAATATTTGTTGTTTTAAGCTGTGAGAGAAAGCCAGAAGAAATCCTTTAACTCCTATAAATTGTTAGTTTTAGATAAGAATTTCAGTCCAGGGGTCAAAATCCAACCAGAGATTCCTCTCCTTTTTCACCCCTCATCCTCTCCTATCCCCACCACTTCCACTGGAAAAATAAAAACAAAACAAAACAAAAACCAAGCATTTATAGGCATCTCTTAACATTTCAGTATGCCAGATCTCATAACAATATCTAGGGTAATCCAGCAGCCAATTAAGAAGATTAAGTAAATGAGTACAGAATCCATAGTAGAGGTAAAGATAGATAGAAATGCAGTTTTTTTGATCCCATCATTGAATGGGGAAACTCAATCTATTAAAGTACAATGAAACACTTCTTGGTGCAGTAGAGATGGCAGAGTTATGGCACTTGGCATTCATTAGATCCCAGTATCCCAGTTAATGGAACTCGAATTGATGGAAAGTCCCACAAGTCCATCTCAACCATATTTATTTACCCCAGGGTCCACCCACAACTCCACTTAGATTTTGGTCCACTGGTTGGCAAAGCAGGTCACATTAAAACAGCAGTCCAATTCTCAAATAATACAGTATAAAGCAAGAGACCTTTCCCCACTAGAGTTGAAATAGTAACCTTTCTCATAAGGCTTCATCTTTGAAAATATATAAATCTTATTTATATTTATGTTCTAAAGATTTGATTTCCAAAGAGATTATATATAGCAAACTTCTATGTAATGAAAATAAATGCACTCTATTAATGTCTAAATTAACATACCTTTCTGGTATTATTAAAAATTCAGTAAAATTAAGGGGCACCTGGGTGGCTCAGTGGGTTAATGCCTCTGCCTTCAGCTCAGGTCATGATCTCAGGGTCCTGGGATGAGCCCCGCATCAGGCTCTCTGCTGAGCAGAGAGCCTGCTTCCTCATCTCTCTCTGCCTGCCTCTCTGCCTACTTGTGATCTCTGTCTGTCAAATAAATAAATAAAATCTTTTTTTAAAATGCAGTAAAATTAAAATAGTGACCTGTTAGGAGTTTATAATCATCAGGTGCATGGATCTGACTTAACTAAGGTTCAGTTCCTGAGAAATACAACATAGTACACAAGGACATACACTGGATATTTCTGTCACCCAACTGTGAAACTGACTCCCTAAAAACCAAAACTAGCATAAATAACAGCAATATTTAAAGCATTGTATATAAACAGGTAAAATGTAATAAACTATACTTGCTAATATTTAGATATAGAATTAAGAAAAGTGCTTTCATTGTATTGTTTTAATGTCAAATGTAAGACTTATTACAAATCTTCATTTCTTCAGGCTCACCAAAAATTGAAATGGTTATATATTTATTATGTAGGCATATATTCGAAAGCTTGCTTTTCTTCGGTACTAGTTATAACAGTTTATTTCCTCAAAGACATACATATTAAAATACCCCTAAATGTATTTTTCCAGGGCATAAAACAGATTCCTTTGTTGGACTAATGGGCAAAAGAGCTTTAAATTCTGGTATGTATAAAACCATGACTGAAAATAGACAATATCTTAAATATCTTATTTTCTTTCTAAGGCATAGTTTTCACAGTACTAAAAAGGAATGATAAACTTAAAATGAGTACTTACGGTGAAAAAAAATATCTAATTGCAATAAACAAATCCAAGAATGAATTTGTAACTGATTAAGCTAATCTCACCCAAGATGCACCTTTCTTTCTCAAACCACCAGCCCTACCAGTGTCTGCCTGTTTAATCATTACCTAACCTGAATCCTTGGGCTAGTCTAGTACTTTTTCCCTTATATTTGTTACATAAGCCACACTGAACTTTCCAGAACTAAGCAGGGAGGGATTTGTGGGAAATAAGACCAATTTTCACTTACTACCAAGATCATTCGAAAAACTTATGACATTATATCTGGCAGTCTCCGAGCACAAAAGTAAACAAAACTAATAAATGCGTTTATACTTTATGAAGTTATAAAACCTCAAACTCGAAACATCCTGATGGATGTCTGAGAGTATGGGACTAACCCAGTGCATGCCAGTGCTTTCAGAAAGGAACAGGATCAAGTCATCCTGGGGGATTATGATCAGTTCTGGCTGTAAACTCTCACAGAGAAGGGGGGGGGCACAATCCTCATAACCCATCTTAATCTTCAACAAGTCCTTCCCTTGGCCTAAAGCCTGCCTATTTCCTTTCCTCTCTGTAGTACCCATCTTCTGTGTAAAAATGCCACATACCTATATCTGAAAACCCATTCATCATATCATTTTCAAGATTAAATAACCCCTGTATCATTTTCACAGAGACTGATTTTTTCTGTAAAGCACATTCAGGACTTTATAGCAATTAGCTTGGGTTCCTCAGTTTACCTTTAGTGAAAATAGAATCATAGTATTAATCAAGTAACTAATTAGAAAGTAACTAGCTGCCTTATCCATTTAGGGTATTTCAAGTTTCTAGAAAATCTGTAACTAAGAAGTGCTGGCTTAATTATCTGGAAAATTCATGCAAAAAATGATGTATCCTATCATTGTCCCTCTATGTTCCAAATTTAGACACTACGTTTGTATTTCTTTTTCAGTAACTTGGGGCTGCTCAAGTATAAAATTTGTTTTTCAAGTTTAAATTTTAAAGCAGTTACCAGTGTATCTTATGAAAAACTTTAAATTATTTTATTAATATGTATAATCCTCCAGCTTTTGGAAATGGAATGTAAATTTAAACCACACTGGTTTTACTTGTAGCAGAAGGGTACAACTAGCCCTTCTATAACTGTGGTTTTCTTGATAATCGTGTTAGTCATCAACTTTTTATTTCCAGAACTGATACAGGTTTCAGAACATGGCTAACTTTACAAATAATACAGATACTGTGCAATTTATACAGATTAAATGCCATTAATGTCTGCCAAGTAATAACGTAGTTCTAAATAGAATCACTATAATGAATCAGGATCAGTTTATGACACAATCTTCACTCCTCCATTTTAAGAAAATATAAAAGGAAAAAATTGGGCAAACACTGAGTCAGAGATCTTTTCATAGGATCAATGGAGGCAATGTAACTAACGATTGTGTCCTACAGTCATCTGATTTAACTTTTTGTGGCCACAGGCCCCTTTGACAGTCTGAGAAATCTAGAAACCTGCTTTGTAGAGAAACCCTCATTGGTTTATAAACACAAAAACGTACGTACAGTTTCAGATGGTTCAGGGAGCAGTTAACCAAACTCTGCTTCCCGTGAAAAGGATATTCTGTTCCAGCCAACAGGAATCCGACTGTGGTTACTTTACGTTCTCATTCACCTCACTTCTCTGGGGAGCGGAATCATGTTAAGCTAAAGCTTGTCAGGAACTAAGCTTGTGCTAGTCGTCCTCCTCCTGATACAAACAGAACAGGATGAGAAATGGACTGTTTCCATCCTTGAGTACTGCCGGGTTTGGGGCTCAGGCTGTTCAACCGCGGAAGCGCACACGTGATTGACGTAAAGCATTCAGTTTGTCTTGAACCCAGTGTTGGAAGCTAACGGGGCCCCTGCTCAGGACGGGAAAGGGAGAGTGAGCACCCTACAGCCCTCCCCTACCTCCTCTCTCAACAGATCGTTCTCACTGAGAAAATTGTTTAGAGAGGCATCTATGATTCCTACATACTTTCCACAGTGCTTTCTACTGTTTCTGTTAAATTCAGTATTTTATACAGGATATATGAATTTTAAAAAGCAGCATCATTTCGCTCAAATGTAAATCTAAGTATATAAATTAACTAAAATGATGAGTAATATACTTAAGTATTCTGATCACAGTAGTCTGATCCTTACCCTTTTGTGGTTACATACCTCTTCGAAATTGCATATAATAATATAATATAATATATAATATAATTTTGGCTTTTTTAAACATTCCAGTCAAAGCATTTAAATTACTTGTTAGCTATATGTTAAGTGCTTTTAGAGGGAGTGATTAATCTTTCACTGGCCATTAGGGTGCTGGGAGGTAAGTTATACTGTCATATGTGGATGGCACAATTGCTCTACCTACTGAAAATGAAGTTGTTTTTAGCTTCAATGACAATCCATCATTGCAAGGCATCCCCAAGATAGGAGAGGACCCCTATGCCATTCGGGACTCCTATAACAGGAACCAGCCAACTCTTTCTGTAAAGAGCCAGATAACAAATATTTTGGATTTTGTGAGCCATGCTGTCTCTCTACGTAGCCATAGACAATACTTAAATGAATGGGTATGGCCATGTTCCAATAAAATGTTAAATTTTCAAGAAAAGGTGGTGGGCTAGATTTGGACCATGGTCTGTAGTCTATTGACTCTGTCCTAGAATAAAAGCCTCACATTTTGCCTTCATCCTACTACTATTAGTACTCCTATACTTCAGGCATTATCCTTTCTATAAATCACCATGGGGGCGAGGGGGGTAGGGTTTCTGCCACTGCTTAAGAAAACTGTGAAAAATTAACACTGCAGTAGATTGTGGAACTATGCTTTGGGGGCCCAAGTATCTGACAGGTGGCCTCAGTAACCAAGGATTCTGTAGTTAGATCACTTCCAGTCAGGACAGAGACAGGCAAGACTGGAGGGTATGCAAAGAAAACTCTTAGAAATACTTCAGTGGAGGTGGGAAGAATCATTCAACAGTTTTTAATAAATTACAGTGTGTCTTGAAGCTTACTTAACTCTCTCAGTGCGTCCTCTTAAGAACCCCTCTGCCTTCTCTTTGTTCTCAGTGGCTTATGACAGGAGCGCGATGCAGAATTACGAACGAAGACGCAAATAAACCACCTCATGTGTAATTTATTGAGCCTCATGTGGGTCAGTGGCCAATGAAAGGTAACATGACACCTGCACCATGAGGAATAATTATTTATTTAATAATCATTGTTTTGAGTGGAAAACTCAAAAAAACTTTATTTTTCATATTGTGCCAATACGTGCTGTGAAAGTATGTTATAATTCTAATATGACCCCCTCAGACGTAGAAATCAGTGGTCATTTCTCAACAAAGCACAGTGTTCAGTGAAACAGAAATATGCTCTTCAAAGAAAGAAATCATCTTCGTTTCCTGGAAGCAGTCGCGTCAGCCACAGCTGAAGGAGAGGAACCTCACAGACAGGGTTGTGCTTCCTCTGTTTTCATGGTGGAAATGTGCTAAGATTTGGTATCAGAGGGTATCCCTGCAGCATGTGTCACGTGTTGTGACTTATATACAGATGTTCTACAAGTTTTCACGTGATTCTATGGTCTTCATTTCATTGTATAATGTGTTGTGATAGTTAACATTTTAAATAAAAGAAAAAATATCTTGAGAATTGGGTGTTATTCTTTCATTAATATTTCTGTCACACCAACACACATTCTTTTAGTAGATAAAATATGTTCGAAGCTATTTTGGCTGCTTAACAGTGAAACATAGAGCTACTAAATTTCTTCTTCTTAAAGTAAATGACTACAGTGGAATCTCAGTTCCTTTCTCTCTCTTTCTTCACACACACACACACACACACACACACACACACACACTTTTGGGGCTGGTGGGGTCAGTCATTTTGCATGAGATCCTTCATGAGGAAAACAATTACATTTTGGAATTCTAAGAATAGAGGGTAAGTTCTGTTGATGCATGCCCAAGATTCCCTTTTACAAATAGGATAATAATCTGTCTTAGAGATGCATTCCCCTGGTTACTGTTGGGTAAAACATCAGCACACTCCAATTGAAGCCCTGCTTGGAGCCCAGGTATAAATGCACCTGTGTGTGATTCATACTAGATTTAAGATACCAAACTCTCGCAAAAGATGATGCAGAAAGATGGGGGCTTATTGATAATAGGGTGTCACCCCTATAATGAAGACAAGAGCGCCTTTCTAGCATTTCTAAGGAGGCCTGTGAATTGTTAACACTCATTACGCTCCTCAGCTGAAGCATGTGCTTCAGGAATAAATACAGAACAATCAGGGGGAGGCTTTCATTTATTTGTTTAAGGAGAAGGATTAATAAGTGTCCTTGGAAATGTTTTGGGGTTACATAGAGGGGGTGGGACACTGACAAGTGTTACAAAGGCTCAGGACAAATATTGTTTAATGAACTAAAACTCCATGACCTTAGCCTGGATTGATGATTATTGTTGATCAATAGTTTGATCAATATGTTGATTAAAAATGGTTGAAACCACTCTGAGACAGAATTGCTAAAGCATATTTTAAGCTTTATATTTTTAAATAGTTTAAAAAAAAAATCTAACCAGTGTACGTGGCTGGTGTAGTTGGAGGACTGTCTCTTAGTCTTGGGGTTGTGAGTTTGAGCCCCACAGTGGGTGTAAAAATTACTTAAAAAATAAACCTTAAAGAATAAAACCTCTAACAATCTCATTTCCTTATTATACAATACATTGAAATATTACAAATTATAAATGATAAGCAAAATGGAGAAAGTCAGAGTCATCTAGAGCCCCACTCCCTAATAGTAATGCTTAATACTCTATTTAAGAATAATAATAATTGCAATGTATCAACTATATAATTTAATAAACCAGGATCAGAAGTTCTAACACAAGTATGTGAGAGGAGTCAGTACAGAAAGAGATTATTGGGGGAAATAGCAGAACAAATTAATATCTAACAATAAGATTGATTAAGCAAACTGGCCTACTGATACAATTGAATATTTTGCCATCATTTAAAATAGCATTATGTGTTTAGTGACATACAACAACATGTATAGTGTGTCGTTAGGCACAAAGCAATATTCCTACAGTATATATACATATATATTTCTGCATAGGTGTTATAACAAGAAGAAACAATGTAATGGATGAGTGTGGGGTTCAGAGTCGACTTGCATGGAGTTGAATCCTGGCTCCATCACTTGAATGGCAGTGTGATGAAGGGCAAGTCCCTTAACTTCTTTCTGCCTTGTTATCCTCATCCGTAAAGTGGATTAATGAATGATAGTATTCACCACGGCCCTATGCTACCATGGAGGGGATCCACTACAGAGCCTAGCTGAGGACTGCAGACCATGATACATGTAAAGCTTGGGGCTTAGTTCCCAGCACACAGCAAGTGAATGTTCCCTTCGCCATTGCCAGCTACTCTCCCAAACACCAGTGAGAAAATCAGCACTGTCTTTTTAGCAACTGGAATCTTTTTTAATAGGCACACTAAAGAAACAGCAGCATGGGGCGGTTTTTATATAGTTGCTACACAAATTAAATCTAGGCTTGTATGACAAACGGTTATGTTCTGCACCGGGCGCTGCTGCATTAGGAGTCCCCGTGGTCCCTTCTGTCTCAGAGATTTTATAAATCTCTGCCTCAAGAGCCCACAGTGCTGCATAACACCCCCTCTCCCCCATCATCGAGACTTCATTCATGCCTGCTTACCCTGCAGCCCAGAAACGCAGCGACAGCGTCAATAAGGAGAGGGAGAGGAATTCCTCTTGACGAGTGTGCTCAGGAAATATTTACTCTTACTTCCCCCTCTGTAGCATGGTTCCTTCAACAAAAATAAGCTTTCTTCACCTTTATTCTTGCTTGAGTATTTTATTCTGTTATGAAACAGCAAAAGATGAATCTATATGATGAAGTTACCTCAATACTTGCTATCGCTTTGGCTTTTTGTCTCTTTTCTCGTTTTGCTTTGGTTGGGTCAGGGATGAGGGCAAAAACAAATGACACTGAGTAATTTGAGGAGAATTGAATAAAGGGACGAATTACAAAGATGTAGGCAGGTTGTACAGAAGCCAGCAATGGAATGTGGGGCTTCAGCCTGGCTCCCCTGGGAGCTACTGCTACCCCAGGCCTGAAGGCCCAAGAGGAGGAAGAGAGGGTCTGTGTGTGCAGAGGACCACCTTGCAGCTGTAGTCTTCAGTAGGAAGACAGAGCCAACACAGGGTAGTCAGGTATGTGGGGGGGCAGGGAGTGGTTGGAAAGACCAGGGAATAAATATCTCACTCTCACTCACCTCCTGCTGGGCAAACCCAACTGCAAACAGAGGGCTTGGAGCCCTTGATGCTGTCAGCACCAGTAAGTGGCATAGATAGGCACCAGAGCAGGTGGGGAAAGCTGCTGGGTGCATTTGGAGGTAGAAAAGGAGGATGTCTGGGGTGCCTGGGTGGCTCAGTTGGTTCAGTGTCTCTCTTCATCTCAGATCATGATCTTGAGATCCTAAGATGGAGACTGTCTCGCTCCCACTTCAGCAAGGAGTCTGCTTCTACCTCTTCCTCTGCCACCTCACCTCCACTCTTGCTCTCTCTGTCTCTCAAATAAATAAATGAAACCTTAAAAAAAAAAAAGAAAGAAAAGAAAAGAAAGATGTCCAATGGATTATGTAGCCATTATTTTGAATCAAGACTAAGACGCTGAAATTCAAAGAAGAAAATTATAAAATAAAAATAAGACTTCCTCTGGACACTCTGTTCTATTGCCCTGGAACATAGTTTCATATGGACCCATCCAAACACACACAAAAAAGAACATTTTAATTTGAGCACATGCTGAAATCTCCTCTTTTAACACCAAGTCATTATGATTTATTAAGTTATTTTTTAAAAGAAATTAGTAAGTACACTGGAATTTGTGAAAAACAGAGTAAGGACTTTTGGTGGACCAGAGATTGTGCAGATCCTTAAGAAAGAAAGCACACAGAGAACCACAGTGGTAAGCCATGGCCCCAAGGAATCACAAAGGCTGCAGGAAAAGGTGCCAACCCCAGAATAGGGAACTGACAGCTGCAGGACACAGACTTCTCTTCAGCAACCCTGGGTGTTATAAGGTAAGGGAACAAAATCTAAAAATCTAAAAATTCTTAAGGAAATAAATATTTAGCCAAAATATCCTTTAACAATAAGCATGAATTTGTGAAAGAAGAAAAACCAACCAAACCTGCTAACGTAACCCTTTATTAAAATCATCACAACAGAACAGCTCAAGAAAGCTATTCTACTGGAGAGCAGACAGCCTCAGGAATTGCTATGTAAAAATGTAAATGTAATTGCTATGTAAAAATTGCTATGAATGTCAAAGTTTTGCTATATTCTGAGAATTATTCACTGTTTCGATTCTCAGAATGTCTGGGGGAACTTAGGCTGCATTAGTCAGGGGACAGGATTCAGGGCTTGCATGAGTGAAGCTAAAGCTTTAGTAGCTTTTAGTTTGGATTTAGTACAAGTGGTGAGGAGGAAGAGGGGAGGACCAGATCTTGCTTGAGTCAGTAGAATAAATTCAGCCATTCAGCTTCTTTCATGAATTAAGGACATTCTCAAACATATAGCACCTCAGAAAGTTTACCATCCTCATTCTTTGAAAGAATTCAGCAAGAATTACTGTGGGATATTATTTCAGCAAGAAGAAAAATAAATCTGGGAGAGGGTAATGAGTAAGAAACATGACAACAAAGTAATCATTTGAAACATTGCTGAATTGAAATTAGTGTGTGTTAAACCATCTGGAAATAAAACTCCATAAGATGTCAACATGTGAGTTAGTCTGGGGGAAAAGGAGAGTGTAAAAGGAAATAAATGCATGTTAAATTTCTTGTCTTGTTGAAATGAAGGGTAGGACATAGATGTATTTGACTCTAGATTTTTGAAAAAGAAAACATAAGTTTCTTATATGAGCTAAAAATGTGCACAAGCTGAACAAAAAAGAATAAATGAATGTACAACTATCAAAACAAAAGAGGGGAAATTTTGCAAAACAAAATCTAACTAAAAGAGGCAAGAAAGCCTTAAAAATTTTTTTTAGCAGAGTGCCTGGGTGGCTCCATCTGTTAAGTGACCGACTTTTGGTTTCAACTCAGGTCATGGTGTCGGGGTCCTGGGATCGAGCCCCGCATCCGGTTCAGTGCTCAGCCAGGAGTCTGCTTGAGGATTCTCCCTCTGCCTCTGCCTGGCTCCCCGGCTTGTGCACACATACATGCACGCTCACTCTCCCTCTCTGTCTAGAATGGGTATAAATCTTTTTAAAAAATGTTTAAAACAAAAGTGCCTGGGTGGCTCAGTGCGTTAAAGCCTCTGCCTTCAGCTCAGGTCATGATCTCAGGGTCCTGGGATCGAACCCTGCATTGGGCTCTGTGCTTAGTGGGAAGCCTGCTTCCCCCCTCTCTCTGCCTGCCTCTCTGCCTCCTTGTGATCTCTGTCTGTCAAATAAATAAATAAAATCTTTTAAAAAAATGTTTAAAACATTTTTTAGCAAATGAAAAAACTATGGTAAGAATAAGTAAAAAACCTATTCATATTTATGATAAATATGAACAGTTTTATGAGACTTCTAAAGACAAAGACTATCAAGTTGGTAAAAAAAAAATAAGATTATACTGAGTGAAATAATTCGAGCAGAGAAAGCCAATTATCATATGGTTTCACTTACTTGTGGAGCATAAGGAATAACATGGAGGACATTAGGAGAAGGAAAGGAAAAGTGAAGAGGAGGAAATTGGAGGGGGAGATAAAATATGAGAGACTGTGGACTCTTGAGAAACAAACTGAGGGTTTAGAGGGAGGAGGGGATGGGTGAGCCTGATGTTGGGCATCAAGGAGGGCATGGATTGCATGGAGCACTTCATGTTATATGTAAACAACGAATCTTGAAACACTATATCAAAAACTAATGATGCATTGTATGGTGACTAACATAACACAGTTAAAAAAAAAAAATCCATCAATTATTATTTACGAGAATCAAACCTGAAAAAAATAATGTAGAATTGTTGAAAGTAAAGAGATACTAAAAATAACCTGTAAATGTACTAACACAATGATTTTAAAGCAATATTACCAACAGACAAAACAGAATTCAAGGTGAAAATTGCCAGGGGAACAAGAAGGACACTTAATACTGATAAAAGACATAATCCGATATAACAATGGTGAATCTTTATAAATATGAGCTATGTTCAAAATACATAATGCAAAAGCTAACAGAAATATTTAAAAGTATTAAAAAGGTACACATCTTTAATAATCATAACAGACATCACAGTCTTTTGGTAAACAACAGATTAGTCAAAAAGTAAACAAGGGTAAGGAGAATTCAATAACATAATTAGGAGTCTTCCTCAAATAGGCATAGAGAATTAAGACAAGTAGACACACATAATTAAGAATCTTCATAAAATGGACATACTTTTAAAAAAATACATGTGGGACATTAGAAAATTGAGCAATATGACACAACTGAACTCAAAAACACCTAAAATATCCCTCTCATATAAGCCATAATCACATATGACACTGCCATAAGAATAAAAAAATCAACATGTTGCCAGAAAATCCATATGGCAAAAAAGTTTGAGAGAGACTCGCTCCCAAATAATTCTTAGGATAAAGGAAAAAATAAAGAGACAGCTTACAAAATACTTTGAACTGAATAACCGCAGGTTTATAGTCGCAGGTTTCCAAGACTAACCCTACATCTGAAGTTCTGCTAGGAAGACTCACAGGACTCAGCAGACAGCTGTACCCATGGCTAAGATTTACTACAACAATTTCATAAAGATACACTGTGGGTCAAAAGGGGAAAAGATATAGGTGGTGTCAGGAGGAATCTATGTGTGTGTTTCCTTATGCTTGCCTGCTCTCCCCCATGAGGGGTCACAGATGGTACACTCTTCTCCCAGTAACAAAAATGCAGCAATATGTGTGGGATGTATATATGACCTCTGTATCAAAACCTGGATATAGAATCAGAGAAATTCTAAGGAAGAAATTTATAGCCATAAGTGAATTTCCCCTCAAATAAAAGGGGGATGAAATTTAATGAAAGAGATTTCACCCAAAGACACTGAAAAGAACAACAAAATAAGTCCAATGAAAACAGAATGAAAGAATTAAGATTAAGCCAGATATTAATAAGACAAAGACAATAAGAACAAACACAAAATAATAGGTTTGATCAATACCATATAACCTAGTTCTTCAAAAGAAAAAAATTTCTAAGATAAAACTTTGGAAATCTACAATTAAGAAAAAAGAAACAGAAGGTAAAGCTTGACGTTGACAAGAAAACAACTGTGGGTACACAGGCGTTTGAAAATTTTTAAGATAATACTGTATAAAATTCTGTACCAATGAATGCAAAAATATCCACAAAAGGATATTTTTGGATATTACAAATTATAAATATTGAAATTCGTTAAAATAAATCAGTAACTGCGAAAGAATTTATAACTAAACTCATTAACTGCCTCCCACACACACACTGATACTCAAAAGACTATAGTGTATCAACAAAATATCAACTAAGTAGAATATCAACTAAAATTCCAGGAATAAAGGAGTGAAATTTTTCATCTTTTACAAACTGTTTCAAAACTAGGAAAGCAGGTCAGGTTAATGATCCAACACAATTAACAAGTTTAGTCTAGTCTTTAAAGAAAGGACTCAAATTATTCAGTAATACCGACCTAGTTCTAAAGACTCCCCCCTAAAAGTCTTAGAACTAACAAATGAGTTCAGTGAAGTTGCAGGATACAAAATCAACATACACAAATCAGTTCTGTTTGTATACACTAACAATGAAGTATCTAAAAAAAGAAATTAAAAAATAGCCCCATTTATAACAGCATGAAAAACAATAAACTATTTAGGAAGAAATTTGACCAAGCAGGTGAACAATCTGTATAAGAAAAAACTAATAAGATATCAATGAAAGAAATTAAAGAAGACACAAATAAATGCAAAGATATTCCATGCTCATGGATTTGAAAAATTAATATTTTAAAAATGTCCATACTACCCAAGGTGATCTAATAGATTCAAGGAAATCCCTATTAAAATTCTAATGGTATTTTTTTACAGAAATAGAAAAACAATCCTAAAATTGGTTTGAAACCACAAAGACTTCAGAAGAGCCAAAACAATCTGGAGAAAGAAAAACAAAGCTGGAGGCATCATACTTCCTGACTCTTATAACTATTTTACAAAGTTATAGTAATCAAAACAGTGTGATAGTGGGACCAAAACAGACAGAAGACCTATGGAAGTGAATAAAGAGCCCAGAAATAAATCCACACATATGCTGTCAACTAATATTTGACAAGGAAGCTAAGAATACTCCATAAGGAAACAATACTTCCTTCAATAAATTGTGCTGGGAAAATTGGAGAGTCACACGCAAAAGAATAAGATTGGATCCCTGTCTTACATGGCTCGCAAAATTACTTGTAATGCATTAAAGATTTAAATATAAAACCCGATATTGGAAAACTTCTAGAAGAAAACATGGGGAAAAGTCTCCTTGGTATTGGTCTTGGCAATGATTTTTTTTTTTTTTTTTTTTGGATATGATACCAAAAGCACGAGGAACAAAAGCAAAAATCAACACGTGGGACTACATCAAACTAACAAGTATCTGCATAGCAAAAGAAACAATAAAATGAAAAAGCGACTTACAGAATGGGAGAAAATATTTGCAAGTCATACATCTCATAAGGGGTTAATATTCAAAATATTTAAGTAACTCATTCAGATAAATAGGGGGGGGAAATGATTTAAAAATGAACAGAGGACCTAAATAGACGTTTTACAAAAATAAGGCATACAAAGGGCCAAGGCGCCCTTTATGTATTTATGTATTTCAAAAAGAAGTTCAGCATCGCCAACCATCAGGGAAATGTAAATCAAAACCACAATGAGAAACCACCACTCACCTATTAGAATGGCTATCATCAAAAAGACAAGAGATAGACAAATCATAAAAGACTCAATCTCAAAAAACAGACTGAGGGTTGCTGGGGGAGGGGGGACAGGAGAAGGTGGTGGGGATGTGGACATTGGGGAGGGTATGTGCTGTGAAATGTGTAAACCTGGTGATTCACAGACCTGTACCCCTGGGGATAAAAATACATTATATGTTTATTTAAAAAAAAAATTAATTAATTAAAAAAAAAAAGACAAGAGATAGCAAGTATTGGCCAAGATGTAAAGCAAAGGAAACACTGTGTACTGTTGATAGATATGTAAATTGGTATAGCCACTCTGGAAAATAGCCGGAAGTGCCTCAAAAAATTAAAAGGTGAACTATTGTATGATCCAGCAATCACACTTCTGGGTCTACACCCAAAGGGAATAAAACCAGGATCTCAAAGAGATATTTGCACTTCTGTGTTCATTGTAGCATTATTCAGAGTAGCTAAGATACGAAACAACCTGAGGTTCGTTTACAGAAGAATGGATGAAGAAAAGTGATATGCATATAAATAATGGACTATTGTTCATCCCTTAGACATGGACACCAAATCACCTGGCACTGTGATCTTGGACTTCCCAGCCTCCAGAACTGTGAGAAATAAAATTTCGTTGTTTGAGCAGATCTGTGGAATTCTGTTATAGCAGACTGAACAGACCACAACCATGCGGATCACAAATATCCAGAATGCTGGAGTCTTTAAAGGACAGCATTCAGCTCCTTGACAGATACATTTAAAAATTAAAGAAAATAGAGAGATATTTGTAGATGAGACTTAAGAGTCACATCAACCAGTTGGATCTTATGGACAGAAAAAAACTTTAAAAAAATTATGAAACAATCACAGAAGTTTGAACAATGGATATTTGATGACAATAAAAAATTGTAATTAATATTTAGATGTGATCATTATATTCAGTTATGGTTAAACAATATGTGAATCACAGTCCTCAACCTCTAGAGGCTCACAGCTGGGGGGGTGGGGGGGATTGGGGGGATACACAGGTGGAACAATGATTGAAATGCAAGAAGGCAATCACAATGACAAGTGAAAAGTATCCTAGGAATGCAGAAAGGGTATCACCTGGGAGGTTTGAGAGAGGTGAGTCTTAAAAAACAGGAAGTGGGGTGCCTGGGTGGCTCAGTGGGTTAAACCCTCTGCCTTCCTCTCAGGTCATGATCCCAGAGTCCTGGGATGGAGCCCCACATCAGGCTCTCTGCTCAGCAGGGAGCCTGTTCCCCCCCGCCCCCCTCCTGCCTCTCTGCCTACTTGTGATCTCTGTCTGTCAAATAAATAAGTAAATAATCTTTAAAAAAAAAAAAAAAAAAAAAAAAACAAACAGGAAGTTTGCCAGGGGAATTCGGGAGGAAGAGAGCTTGGGGAATCCGGGAGGAAGAGAGTTTGGAAGCAAGGAATAAATGTGAACAGAGACAAGTGATGTGGGAAACAAAGGCAAAAGAAAAAATTAAATTTCCTTACAACTTCCAGTCCATTGACAAGTCCTTGAAAGAGGCAGAGTGACATTCCTCTAGGAACTCAGCTGCTTCAAAATATAATACTTTGCTAAGGGCAAAAAGCATCTTAACTTAACATTATCCCAACCCCCCAGGATCCTGTGAGTCTACTTTAATATATAAAAAATTCCTTTTGAAACTTCCTTTATCTCTACCCCCCGACCAAGATGCATGTGGGCAATCATTCCCTGAGCATATGACCCACTGGTATACATCTAAAGGGTCTCATGACTAGGGTTTTACTAGACAGTAATAAATGACTGTTTCTTAACAACAGCTAGTCCCCCTCAAGGTCCTGGAAACCTTGCTTCCAAAATTCCTTAGAAACTTCCACTATCCCCAACATACTCCCAACTTGAAAGTATATAAAGTCAGAAAGTATATAAAGTCACTGTCATAACCCCAGAGTGCTCTTTCTGCCCACAGGTCCTATACCTGTGCTTTAACAAGACCACCTCTTTGCACCAAAGACGTCTCAAAAATTCTTTCTTGGCCATCAGCTCTGAGCCCCACCACTTCAAACCACATCACAAGTAGGTGTAAAAGAACGGGATGCCCTCCAAGGAGTGCAAATATTAGAGTCTGATCACAGCACAGAACAGGTGGGAAGAGACAAGTCTGGAGAGACAGGCTCACATGAGCTCACAGAGGATCTTCTTGCTTCCATACTAGCGCTAATGGAATATCTGGTTAATTTTTAATTATTTTCAGTGGTAGAGAAATGTCACCGAAGAATTACAAGTAGATTTCTCTTTCTAGAGATGAAGAGTTCGGTGCAGCTTGGGAGAAAATTTGCTTTTTTTGTTTGTTTGTTTTGTTTTGCTTTTTAAGAGAAGACAGGTCCCTGGTTCCTTTTTTTTTTTTTTTTAAAGAATTTATGTATTTATTCATGAGAGACGGAGAGAGTCAAAGGCGGAGGGAGAAACAAGCTCCCTGTGGGGCAGGGAGCCCAATGCGAGACTTGATCCCAGGAACCCCGGGATCATGACCCCATCCGAAGGCAGACGCTTAACCGGCTAAGCCACCCGGGCACCCGAAGATTTGCTTTGTCTCATAAACTAAACCAAATGGGTCATTTATCACCAAAATATTAAGGAAGCACCACAGTTGGACGAAGTCACGTGAAAGAATAAATACTGTTATCAAAGAAAAAGCTTCTTAGACTGTTTGAGTTTTCCAAGGGAAATCAGGAACCAACCACCGTATTAAGAAAAATGACTGCATCTCTGCCTGCCTCTGTGCCTACTTGTGATCTCTTTCTCTCTGTCAAATTAAAAAAAAAAATCTATTAAAACAAAGAAAAACTAATGCAGCAGCTTAGCTCTCAACACCATACAAATACAACAGGAGTTGAGGTTTTTGTGGACTTTGGATACAATGCGTCTTTGAGAAAACTTCACAAGCATGCCATCGAATATTTACATCTGCTGTTTCAATATTTGAGCCACTAATAATTTTCACAATAAGCATTGTTTTGACAATTTCGGCAATCTATGTAAGTGATCTTTTGAAACACTTGAAATAATAAATAAATAAGGTGACTCTAAGGGTATAGTAAATGAGATTGTGTTTTATCTTTTTCTTAGTAATCAGAAGCATGGGAAGAGTAAGTTTGGTTAAAAAAAAAATATATATATATATGTATATATATGTAGTCTTTAGACATTTTCTTTTTTTTTTTTAAAGATTTTATTTATTTATTTGACAGAGATCACCAGTAGGCAGACAGGCAGGCAGAGAGAGAGAGAGAGGAGAAAGCAGGCTCCCCACTGAGCAGAGAGCCCGATGTGGGGCTCGATCCCAGGACCCTGGGACCATGACCTGAGATGAAGGCAGAGGCTTTAGCCCACTGAGCCACCCAGGTGCCCCTAGACATTTTCTTAACCTTTAAATACAGCTGCTAACACTTTAATAACAAGAAATTGACTTCCTTTCCTCTCTCCCTCATCCCTCCCTTTTTTCTTTCCCTGTTTCTTTAGCAGAGTAGATATGCTTTTTTTTTTAAGATTTTATTTATTTATTTGATAGACAGAGATTACAAAGTAGTCAGAGAGGCAGGCAGAAAGAGAGGAGGAAGCAGGCTCCCCGCCGAGCAGAGAGCCCGATGCGGGGCTCGATCCCAGGACTCTGGGATCATGACCTGAGCCGAAGGCAGAGGCTTTAACCCACTGAGCCACCCAGGCACCCCAGTAGATATGCTTTTATACCACAGCTATGAAGTCACCATTTAGATGTTTCAAACTAAGAAACTGTGTTCTAATAAGGCAGATTAAATACACCTTTAGCAGAACTATGTCCTTTCAGGGTTAGCATTTTTTTTTTTTTTTTTTTTTGCCCCTAGAATTTCTCCACAACTCTGACAGCCCTGGGCCTGGAAAGTACCACTTGCTCTTGAAACCTGAGTGCATTCTTCTCATCAGATGCTTGTTCACAGGAAGTTCCTATGTTTGTGTCTTCACCTTGACAGCAAAGACTATGAAGAGGAACTGGCCTGTTGTGGGCATAACGTGAACTGGCTTGTTCTCCCACCCGTCGCATCATTTACAAAACAGGCCAGACTTGGGAGAACAGATGGCTGCCTGTAGTGCTTTTCTGAGCCATGGAATCTTTGGGTTGGAGTAGGAGATTTGCCTCCGTCTCCCTCTCCTCAATTTCTCTCTAAAGAATGGGTATTTCATTGACAATCTTTCTAGGACAACAAGGAAGAGTAAACTGTAGAAAGAGGAAGAAAGAATTTTCTGCTAATCAAGCAGACAAATAAAAGCACTCTGGAGATGGTCCTCAGTAGGGCTGGTTTGCATCTCACCATGGGACTAGGCGGAAACTCGGCATCTGGCTTGGGACCTGACAGTAGTCAGTTCTATAGTTTCTAAAGCTACTGTCTGATTAGATGTCACTGCCACAATGTCAGCAGTTTTGCACACATTAGAACCTAGTATGACTATACTCTGAGTGGTTTGTACCCTTGGAGCAAAGCTGGGGTGGCATCATACTGTGTTTTCTGTTTGCAGGAGAACCCAGACTGAAACATTAGCTGTACTATCACTTATACTTAATGGTAGACTAAAGATATTTTTGAACATTCCAAGTTTTTAAAAAAAGTGTGTCTTGCACAGACCCTTCCTCAAATATCTTAAGTGGTCATGCTTGATAAAAAAGAGTTAACAAAAAAGGAGTGTCTGGGTGGCTCAGTTGGTTAAGCCTCCAGCTCTTGATTTCAGCTCAGGTCATAATCATAGGGTCCTAAGATCGAGCCCCACATCAGGCTCTGGGCTCAGCTCGGAGTCTGCTTATCCCTCTCCCTCTGCTCCTTCCCCTGCTCTCTCTCTCTTTCTCTCTCTATCTCAAAGGAAGAAAGAAAGAAACAAAGAAAGAAAGAGAGAGAGAGAAAGGAAGGAAGGAAGGAAGGAAGGAAGGAAGGAAGGAAGGATTTTTTAAAAAAATCTTTTGTAAAAAAGAGGCAACAAAAAACAATAAGAAATATGAAAAACAAGCTTTGGACACAGCAAAGAAGTAAAAGGGATTTCCAAGTGAATTGCAAAGGTAGGTCTCTGGGTTGGAGCCATGACTGCAAAGAAAGAGCTTCTCTCTGGGTTGGAGAAGTGTTAGTCAACACGCAGACTATGATGCAAGTTGTCATCCCCGCTACCAATGTAAACACAAGGACTTCTTTCAAACATCTTTCAAACACAAGGATAGAACATTCAAGAAAACTGGCCCAAGTACCTTCTCTTCCAAGTCATGATGTCTCATTGGGCCAAAGGCAGTTTCTGCTTTGACATATTCCTGAGATGTGGGGTTAGGCCTCAGTGAGCTGCAGAGCAAAAGCAGAGATCAGCCCATCCCCCTGACCATATTTCTTCCTACTTTCTGGGTCTATCCTAATGTTCTGCTAAATTTCTTAATGTTTCCAGGACTAATTCACAGATTTGCCTATGGGTTTTCTAGAAATAGCAATATAAACTCCAAAGGAAGCTGAGACCAGCCCCTGACCCAAAAATTGTGCTTGGTGTATCTTCTCCTGGAGCCTTCATCTAACCTGGGCAATGTTCCCCCTTTCCTTGCACACTTGCATTCATTCTTGGTACTGAGTTAAAAAAGAGAGAGAGAGAGAAAAGTAAAATGAAGCAACATATTAGAGATATATAAGTAAGTATCAAAACTGTAATGAAGAACAAGGAAATGATTCACACAAAGAACACTGGTTTCTTTTGCTGGGGGAAGGATGGAGGTGCACACAGAACATTTCTTAAGTACTGAGCATATTCTATTTTGTAATGGGTGGGGGTAAATTACTTTTTGTTTTATAATTATTCTTCAAACCATATGTATATGCATTATGTATGCTTTTGTATGTATGCTACTTTTGATCATTTCATACACACACACACACACACACACACACAAAGTTATTAAAAAGTTACTGAATTCAAGACAAATCTCTATGGCTTTGTCATGGGAAACTCTTCCACCAGACACCACTCTTGCAAATTAACAGCAGAGTGATGTGACCAATGCTTGTCTTCCCCTTCTAATGAGCAACTTGTCCCTCAAAAGAAGAATGAAGCAAATGTGTGTGAGCAGGTTGAGAGCTCTAAGTCCATTTCACGAGTATTGGCTAACAGCTCACAAATTCCTGGGCAAACCCATAAAATTAAAATAAAATCTCCTCCTTTTGCCCCATGTCCTTGAAACAGAAAAAACATTTGGAGTCAAATGAAATACCAGGGCACCTGCATGGCTCAGTCAGTTAAGCACACCACTCTTAATTTTGGCTCAGGTCATAATGTCAGGGTCATGAAATGGGACTCTCTGCTGTGCCAGCTTGATATTCTCTCTCCCTCTCTCTGCCCCTCCCCTACTTATTTTCTCTCTCTCTCTCTTTCAAAAAAAAAAAAAAAAAAGAGTTAAATGAAATCTCTTCATGACCAAAATGATTTATAGTAAAATAGCTCAGGTTTGTAAGAAAGAAAAGAAGTCATCTCTTGGGGGACACTGAGGTGGCTCAGTTGGTTAAGCATCTGCCTTCAGCTCAGGTCACGATCCTGGGGTCCTGGTATCAAGCCCCATGTCAGGCTTCCTGCTCAGGGGGAGTCTATTTGCCCCTCCGCCTGCTCCTTCTCTCTTTCTCTCTCTCTCTCAAATAAATAAATAAATAAAATCTTTAAAAAAAAAAAAAAAGAAGTCAGTTGTTGGGATAAAAAGCATAGGAAGAAGTTAAAAGGTGAAGAAAGAGAAAAATAAACCTGACTAAAAGTGACGGCTCCTCAGACATTTCCAGCAGACATCCTTTCTCCTCCTGCAAACTTCATGTGTGCTAATCTGAATTCTTTGAAAGATTTACCTTTACGATTGCTTTCCTCCAAGCTGGTTTAGACACATGCAAAAAATTATTTTCTAAAATAAAAACAGAGATATAATTTCTAATCATTGCTTTATTGAATCATTATTTGGAATAAAGAAGTATTTAAGGAAGTTAAAAAAAAAACTTCTACTGCTATTTGTGAAATGGTATTCCTTCATAATATAGATTAACAGCCTCTTACAAGTAGGTGTGGAGTCTGTTAAGTAAATATATCATTCTGCATTTGCAGTACCCCCTCCCCATCTCAATTCTGATTCAACTATGTTAGGCTATAAATATGTATTCCATAATTCCACAGAAATATTTTTTGATTTTTTTTAAAGTTCCACTCCAGTGGCTCTGTTGACATCCAAGTATTTTATGTGACTCCCACACATCATGATGGAAGTTGGGTTTGTGTTGTAACATTTCAGAAAGGTAAAAATTAAGTTACATTACTTGAGCGTTAGAAAGTTTGATTCATTCACTCGCTCATTTATTCACTCACTTTTCCCTTCATTCATTCATCCCATGTCAATTGTCTCTTGGTTGTAAAACCTTGGGATAAGTGAATTAGACAATGGCACTGACATCAAAGCACCCATTATCTTATAAGAGGTTGAGATAAGCTCAAATGAGTAAAGTATAGCAATTGCCATAGAAAAACACAGATAAAGTGCGGCTAAATGTGATGGCAGACGCCATCTTGCTTTGGCTCTCTGGTAATCCTTTGCACCTCAAATGGTGCTGGCTAAGTGCTCGAGTTCGCTGAATGGGGGAGCGGGAAGGAAGGAACAGAAGAGACAGTGGCACAGCATACAGTCTTCAGTGATAGAAAGATCTGGCTAAGGCAAGACAAAAAAGGTAAGTTTCAATTACCAAGGTCACCCTAGTGAGTCTTACTTGGATTGCTCTACTTCAGTTCTTTTCCAGTTCAGCAGAAGAGCCTCAGCCCCAAGCCTCCCTTTCCACAGTGTCCTCTCACAATCACCTGAAAAATCATCCATGAACATAAGGGCAAGTGAAGTTGAAAAGTTGAACTATGATCCATTCACCAAATGGTTTAGGCACTAGGTCCACGATATCAACATTATTCAATACACAAACTATCATTCAGTTGCCATCGTAATCTGCATCAGCGCTTCTTTTTTTTTTTTTTTTTAAATATTCACAATGGTTACATTTGTATCCTTTAAGAGTGGCTTTGATATTTGGGAGTTCCTCCACTGATAGTTCCTCCACTTAAATGTACAAATAGATCATTCAGTAACGTGATTCTTGAATATCTTAAAGAGAATCCACAATTACAGAATGTTTGTTCTGCTTGATGACAAAACATGTAAAGGGAAGAGAAGACTTGTTACCTGGTTACACTACTATCTCAATCAAGCAAATCTTCAACTACCCACTATAAGGTAAAGATGTTTTGTGTTTTTTTTTCAGCAATGAACATTGATTTTTACTTTAATAATTTGGTTTTTAAATTTTATTTTATTATCATAAGAACACTTAACATAAGATCTACCCTCTTATCAAAGCTCTAAATGTACAATTACTGTTGATTATAGGTATGATGTTGTACAGCAGATCTCTAGGGCTTATTCCTCTTGTTTAACTGAAACTTTATGCCCATTGATTAGTAACTCATTTCTCTCTCCCTCCAGCTCCTGGCAACCACCACCATTCCACTCTTTGATTCTACAAATTTAACTAGTTTTTATTTTTATTTTTAATTTTTTTAAAGATTTTATTTATTTATTTGACAGAGATCACAAGTAGGCAGAGAGGCAGGCAGAGAGGGAGGGAGAAGCAGGCTCCCCGCTGAGCAGAGAGCCCGATGATGCAGGACTCGATCCCAGGACCCTGAGATCATGACCTGAGCCAAAGGCAGAGGCTTAACCCACTGAGCCACCAAGGTGCCCCTATTTTTATTTTTTATTATGTTAAGTTAGTCACCAACTTGGAACACTACATCAAAAACTAATGATGTACTGTATGTTGACTAGTTTTTAAAAAGATTTTATTTATTTATCTTGGGCAGGGGGGACAGAGGCAGAGGTTGAGAGAGAATCTCAGTTAAATTCCATGCGGACTAGGGCTCGATCTCACCACCCTGAGATGATAACCAGATCATGACAAAAAAGCAAGAGTCAGATGCCTAAACAACTGAGTGATCCAGGTGCCCCTAAATTTGACTATTTTAAATGTCTCCTGTAAGTGAAATCATGGAGTGTTTGTCTTTCTGTGACTGGCTTATTTCACTTACTGTACTTATCCTCAAGCTTCATCCATGTTGTAGCATATTACAGGATTTTCTTCTTTTGTAAAGCTTGACAGTAATCCATTGTGTGAATATACCTCATTTTCTTTATCCATTCGTCTGTTGACAGACATTTAAGTTGCTTCCACATCTTAGTTCCTGAGAACAGTTCTGTAATGAACCTAGGAGCGCTTATATCTCTTTGAGAGTCTGATTTCAATTCTTTTGGATAACTACCCATCAATAGGATTCCTGAGCCTATGTCAGTTCTATTTTTAATTTTTTGAGGATCTTGATACTTTTTTCAATAGTTCTACACAATTTTGCATTCTGACCAACAATGTGCAAAGATTAGTAATGTTGTATTTCTCAAAAGCCCAGTGGAACTGAAGTACTAACAACCCAACCATTGGAACTTCTGACTTGCCAGCAATTCAATTAAGAGCTTGAAGTAAGATCAGACTAACAACTCAAAAATCTTACTATTTTGAAGAGTTATGTTATAACAAACAAGCACATCAGGAGAACTAGAATTTTTTATTAATAGAAAACATGCAAGTGCTTCTGAACCATAGAAAATGTCCCTAGGCGCCTGGGTGGCTCAGTGGGTTAAGCCTCTGCCTTTGGCTCAGGTCATGATCTCAGGGTCTTGGGATGGAGCCCCACATTGGTCTCTCTGCTCAGCAGGGAGCCTGCTTCCTCCTCTCTCTGCCTGCCTCTCTGCCTACTTGTGATCTCTCTCTGTCAAATAAATAAATAAAATCTTAAAAAAAGAAAAGAAAATTTCCTTGCAGGACATCTGGGTGGTTCTGTCAGTTAGGTGCCCAGCTGTTGGTTTCAGCTCAGGTCATGATATCGGGGTCGTGGGCTTGAGCCCCATGTCAGGCTCCGTGCTCGTTGCAGAATCTGCCTGAGATTCTCTCTCCTTATCCCTCTCCCTTTGCCCCTCCCCCTGCTGTCTTTCTAAAATACATACATACATACATACATACATACATACATACAATCTTAGGAGAAAGAAAGAAAAAGAAAATATTCTTGCAAAATCTCAAAGAGCAGATGAGCCCCTCCAATATAATGCCCACCAGTAACATATGCCATGGAACAAACAAAGGAACACTATTTTTAAAAAGTGTAAGATGGCTCAGAAAGGGATTTATATATACTTTCCCTTGAATCAATAACACGATATATTATTAATGCAGTGTCATAGATTAGAAAATATATGCCAATGTCTTTCCCTTAATGTCCAGGATAAACTATTTTATCCATGCCCTCTTTCTATGTGATCTATAGATTTCTTCCATTATTCTGGAATAGTCAAAGAAACTCTGTGTTCTTTACCATTGACCCAGAAAATAAATCAACCTGTAGAACATCTCAAATTTTGGTAGTTTAAAAAATATACGTTCAGAAAGTTCTATGAACTACCAATAGTGTAAAGAATATTTAAAAGCCTTTGTTGTTTATTTTAAAATGTACCTCTCATTTTCCCTTTACTTTATATCTTAGATTGTCAAGATTTTCCTCAAAGTTGCCATAATAATGTATGAGATAATGTCATGTCCCCTCACTCTTCCAAAATGTTACAAGAATTTTTTACAGGTTTGTGGATACCATTTTTTTTATCTTAATGGAAAAAACATTTCCAGTCAAATGTTTGTTCAAACATTTTAAAAACTAGTGAAACTTAAAAAAATGATGTTTTGGATGAAAGGCAAACAAAAATAACTGACTGTTAACTATAGAGAACATGGTTACTGGCTGGGGGATGGGGGAAACAGGTAGTAAGGATGAAGGAGGGCACTTGTGATAAGCGCCAGGTGATGTATGGCAATGCTGAATCACTATATTTTACACCTGAAACCAATATTACACAGTATGTTAACTGTACTGGAATTTAAATAAAAACTTTAAAAAGGAAAAAACTTTAAATGTTCTTTCAATTAGTCATTTATGTAATAATGATAAATAATTACCACTCATTTTTAAATAAACTGGAACTATTTTCTTGTGTGATTCATATTATAAATCATGAAGACAAGCGGAATGATATATTTCAGTGGTTCTCAAAAACAACTGCACCATGAGACCATGATGCATGGCATTCAGAAAACATCCCAGCCGACAGGAACCCAGATAAAGGGCCGCTACACAGACAGGGCATGCCGGAAATTATAAATAGTTCCCAATAATGCTACCCTCGCACTCAACAACGTATGCAGGATGGTAAGTAAATCAAAAGTGATACTGTTTCTTTGTACCTTAACTTTTCTCCTTTTTAAGTTTCAAGACCTTAGAATTTTAACTACTATTAATAGCAATTTGTTGTGACTCGCCTTACGTCTGCTGTAGACGCACCAATATTTTATTGTAGTTGTTAATATTGTTCTCTGTCATTTGTTAGTTCCTTCAGTTGAGCACCCTTCTTGTGCCACAGTTATTGAATGTCCACCAGACTTCAGGCTCTGTGATGGGCACCAGCCTTTTATAGAGACGAACACGGAGTCCCTAAGCTCAGTCTGTCTCTTACTGATCATCCACTGAATGCCTGTGAATGTTGAATTGCTGTTTTATGCTAGATTTCTACAAATGACAAATTATTAAATGTTCTTTATCTTAATTCAAGATTCACTGCAATTTTTAAAATTACTGAACATCTTCCTTATTTTACTTAATATGCATTTACTGAACACTTATAAAGACGATGGTAGAAAATCTTAGGTTTTAAGAAGATGGATCAGAAATGAAGCCAAAGGTTTTGGTAAAGATGGCAGTTTCCATGTACAGTGTGTTTCCCCCCCACCCTCCAAAACTTACTGAAATGAAGGGAAGGGAGGATATTCTAAGTATAACTATAATATTCTAACTTACCTTCCTAACCAAGAAAAATTAAAAATGAACCATACAGCTCCTCAATAAAATGAATTGAGACAAACACTCAACTATCAAGTGAAAAAAAATGTGTTTTGTTCAATTTCTAGCTATTAGAATACCAGAGAGCCCCAAATCATCTAGCCTCAAACCATCTTAAAATATTTTTAAGAGGAAAAATGGTTAAATAAGCTTTTACATTAATGAAAGATGCTGCGAGAAATTAAGGTAAGTCTTGTGAGGCTGGTAACAAAGTAGGAACTCCAGCCTGGGAAATAAGTTTGCAGTCCAGTGACCCAGAGCACTCTAGTGGTTCTCAAAGTGTGGTTCCTGGACCAACAGCAGCAGCATCACCTGGGAACATGTTAGAAATGCAAATTCCTAAGCCCCTTCCTAAACCTACTAAATCAGTAACTGGGTGTTAGTTCAGCATCAATGTTTAAACAGAACTACAGTGATTCTGAAATTACAGCATACCTCACAGTCCTTTAAAGGGCTTGTTAATTTCTGCAGTACTCTGGGAATCAGCTGCATTGTTAGACATTCACAATCTAATGCCCATCTCAGAACTACTGGATTGGAACCTGTAGTTTAACAAGATACACAGGGGCCTTGTGAATCTTTGAAAGGGGTAGGAGGGATGGGGTGCCCGGGTGATGGACACTGGGGAGGTATGTGTTATGGTGAGCCCTATGAATTGCATAAGACTGAGGAATCACACACCTGTACCCCTGAAACAAATAATACATTATATGTTCATTTAAAAAACTGAGTGATCTACACCACTGTTTTGCAAACTTCTTTAACCCACAGAAAATTTTTCTTTGTGACACAGTACACACACACTGCAGTAGGGTCAGGCCTAGGAGAGGTGAGTAAAGTGTGCAGAGTGGAAAATTTTAGGAGGTAGTCACTATCAGAGTCCACTGCACTTGAATGAATGTGTGAATTGGACTATGGAATATATGTATTTTTGTTTGTCTACCTTATCATTTTTTAATTTTTTATTTAAATTCAATTTAGTTAACATATATTGTATTACTAGTTTTGGGGTAGAATTTAGTGATTCATCAGTTGCGTATAACACCCAGTGCACATTATTTCAAATGCCTTCCCTGAAGCCCATCACCCAGTTACTTCATCCCCCACCAACCTCCCCTCCAGCAACCCTCAGTTTGTTTTCTATAGTTAAGAGTCTCTCAGGGGTTCCTGGGTGGCTCAGTGGGTTAAGCCTCTGCCTTCAGCTCAGATCATGATCTCTGGGTCCTGGGATAGAGCCCTGCACTGGGCTCTCTGCTCAGCGGGGAGCCTGCTTCCTCCTCTCTCTCTCTCTCTGCCTGCCTCTCTGCCTACTTGTGATCTGTCTGTCAAATAAATTAAAAAAATCTTTTTAAAAAAGTCTCTCATGGTTTGTCTTCCTCTCTCTTTTCATCTTATTTTAATTTTCCTTCCCTTCCCCTACGTTCATCTGTTTTGTTTCTTAAATTCCACGTATGAGTGAAATCAGATGGTATTTGTCTTTCTCTGGCTGACTTATTTCATTTAGCATAATACCCTCTAGTTCCATGGTTGTCTGCATTATTAATAAATCCACAATAAACCTGAGTTATTTCTATAATTTATAAAAGAAAAAAATTTCCTCCTAGTCTCCAAGAATAAGAAGGGGAATATGTGAAACAAATACTAAGACTCTTCTTAAGATTGTTACATTAATAGAAGCCCCAAATCACAGTGTGATAGGCCTAGGGATATTATGATATAGGATTTTAATCAGGAAATTTTATTCATTTATAGGAAACCTGGAATCGCTGAGTGCAATGAAGGATCAGTATCCATTAAGTTGTAGCACAAAACCAGTTTATTGAAAGTCAGGAAGCCTGGCTTCCACAGCAATACAATAACCATGGCGTCGTTATTCTTTCTTGGCACTGAGTTGGTATGAGGAACATCTCACATGTTTTTGTGCCTATGGCAGTGGCAGAAGAGTCTTACCCTGAAAATAAATTGCACATTCAGTCTGCCATGTAGCAGAGACAATGTATCCTGAAAGGATCAACTGATCTGTTTTTGTTTTCTTGTTTTTTATGGATTGCCCTTGTTTGCTTTGTTTTAAATAAAATAAGGTGAGGTTGATTCTCCTGAAGATGATAGAGCTAAATATAAGACACATTTAACTTTTAAAAAAACTTATATTAATAAGTCCCTCAACTAGGGCTAAACCATCTGTAACAAGGTTTTCATGTTTGCTCAGAACGTGGAACCCAAAGGTTTCCATGAGTGCCCCAGGGGTGTAGCATAGGTGACCCGGAAGTAGGAACAGAAAGATAAAACTATATTTTTCCTGAGCACTATGGCATTATTTCCAGAAATTGCACTTCCTCTTTCTCCCACAATACTGCAAGCAGATAATGGAATTATTCTTTCAGCAATAATTTTCATTTTTGCCAGTCATAGTTAGAAGTGGCCAGGAGGGAATTGTAGAAGTGTTTGAACTAGAGAAACCAGATAAGATCTCAACTAATGGCTTCATTTATGGCTAAGGAAGCTGACATCCAGAGAAGTCATACCACCCGTCAGTGACAGCAACGCTGCGAGGAGAAAGCCTTCTTCCTCTCAGTCTTCGAGATAATTATTTGGTTAGTTATAGGAACGTGACTTACTGGCTTTTCTTAAATTCAGGTTAGAATCTGTCTTAGTTGCTATTGCCGTACCACAAACAACCACAAACGTGGTGGCTTAAAACCACTCCTGAGGGTATTAAGTGCTCACAGAGCTGCAGGTCAGAAGTCCGTGCACAACATGGGGGAGGGGTCCTCGCTCAGGCTCTCACAGAACTGAAATAAAAGTCTCGACCAGCTGCATCTTTACCTGGAGCTCCTGCGGTTGTAGGAGAACTCAGATCCGTGAGGTTCCAGCACTGAAGTCCCCACTTCCTTGCGGATTATCCTCTGGCCTCTGCTCTGGGAAGCTGCCTGGACTCCTTGCCATGTGCTTACTTAATGCTCAAAGCCCACAATGAAGAATCTTTCTCGTGTTCGATCCCTCTCCCATTTCAACCTCGCCAGACTTTGAACACCTGTCTCTAGGAAAAGCCCCATTCCTTTTTTTTTTTTTTAAGATTTTATTTATTTATTTATTTATTTTTGAGGAGGGGGATGGGTGCACACACATGAGTCGGAGAGGGGCGGGGGTGGGGAGGGAGAGAATCTCAAGCAGACTCCAAGATGGGTCCCAAGTCCCTGATATCATGACCTGAGCTGAAATCAAGAGTTGGATGCTTAGCCGACTAAGCCACCTACCAGCCTTGGAAGAGCACTATTCCTTCTAAGGCCTTGCCTGGTTAAGTCAGGTCAGATAGAATAATCTCCCTTTTTCAAAGCCATGTAGCATCACCTAATCATGAGATTGATAACCCACCGTATTTACGGGTCCTTCCCACACTCAAAGGTTGGAGATCATCCTAGAGCATAGCCTCCCATTGAACCCTTGGGGTTCTGCTGTATGGGCCTGCCCTAGTACTGGCCCAGCTGGGAGCTCCACTGAGCAGAACACCACAAAGACAGAAGGGGGCAGATCATGCCTTATGCCGCATTTCTGAAGGGCAGCAGGACTAAGATTGTGGCCGTGGAGATTAACGAGCTACAGAAGTTCTTGCTCACTCACCAAATCTAAAAAAATAAAATAAAATAAAAATTCTGGAGGTTTATAGCCTTATGTAGAGAGTGGTATCCAATCTAAATAACATGACCTTATTAGGGGGAAACAGGAACACTTTAAGTTTCTGTTTTAAGATGCTATATATCAAGTCTTCAGAATTACGCTCAGTTCTGATTCTCCCTTTCGTCATGAAAATAAAAGTAATAACAAATAATGGTTTTGCATATTGGAAGGACAAATGCTCCATCTATGATGGGGCCTCTTTTTTGAGCTCAGTCAAAGACGAACTCATTACAAAGACCGAAATATATTGCACGCTGCTGGCGGATGTCCCATCTGACCATTTCCATGCCTACGGCCATTTCAGATGTTCTCCTTTTTTTCTGGACCCCACCTTAGCCCCTCAGCAGTGCCCCAAGGTCCATTTGATATGCCTTGTAGTTTTCTCTTGATAACCAGACATGATGTACTGATCAAAGGAAAAGTGCTGAAAAGAAACTGTTAGCAACTGTGCTGGTGAGGTGTGGGGGAAGGGAAGTATTCTATGGTCCTGTGATTCCATCTCAGTCTTAATGAGCCTGGGCTTCTTGGCTATGAGCTGATTCAAAAGACTTCCTCCATTTTTCCCTCCCCAGTCAGATGGTACAGGATGGCTAACGTGGGCTAGAGTTGCCTATTTCCCTTTCCCCAGGCTTTGGTAATATTCCAGTAAATTAGGCTGTGGTTAGTTTCCCCTGTGGGCAGGCTTTGTTGAAAAGAACAGGGTGCTTTGGTGGATTTCAAAACGGCACCTTTCCCCTTCTTGCAGCTAGAAGCACTAGAGACTTTTCATCTGTTATTTACTTTGGGAACGTGGTCAAACTCCTGAAGATAAATCTCATAATACTGGCGAGGTCTCCTGTGACGAGGTCCTCCTGGAATGTTTACCTCTCAGACCTATCTACACGGAACCTCCATCAATTCCTCAGTTCCAGCGCTGGTTTTCCTTCCCCGGCACTGAGTTGCGCCCAAGTTTTTGCGTCTGAGAGACCACCCAGGAGCCAAGCACGGATGCAGTCACAGGAGGGTTTATTTGACAAGCTTAAGCTTGGGCCCAAGTATACCCGACACAACGGAGTAGGGACTTGGACCCTGAGGTGACATGCTTAAGCTTGGGCCCAAGTATACCTGATGCAGCGGAGTAGGGACTTGGACCCTGAACCAGATTACAGTCAGAGTTTTTAAAGGCAGAGTAGGGGTGGGCTCAGCGGTGGGTGAGAACAAAGGGGATATTCAGAAGGACTATCAGGGTAAAGAAGACTGTCAGGATATTGAAGGCCTGGTTACTATCAAGCCAAGGCCGTTTTTCCTTCTAATGAGGCACTAGCATGAAGACAGTTTCCTGGTGGAATGTCACATTCCTCCTATTAAGCATCCTTGTTAGTGAGATTTAGCACTGGGACATTTGTAAACCGAGGGAGACTCCCGTCTTGCAGGATTGTGATTTTTTACAAGTTAAATATTTGTTCACATATACTACCGAGCGGAGGGGAGCGGGTGGACAGGGAGTGCAAGGTGCCAGCTTTTGCTTTGCCAAGATGGCTGTACTTATGTCAGGGCTAGACTCGAGGTGGGTACAGCCTTGTTTTTCTTGGCCTCCACAACTGGTTCCTGCTCTGGTTTCCACTCAGACTCCATCAGGTAAGGTGTGATTCCCTGTATTTTTGTCTCCAATTTGGAGACATAGCCAGTGTCAGGAACAAAGTTGCTCTTCCTAAAATACTTTAGGTATGATATATTACACACATACACACACACACCCCAAAATTTTTACTTACAGCATGGACTTTTTAAAAAAATTTAATTTTTTGAGAGAGAGCAAGCATGAGTGGGGGGAGGGGTAGAGGGAGAGGGAGAAGCAGGCTTCCCTCCGAGAAGGGAATCCAGGCCAGGGTCGATCCCAGAACACCTGCATCATGACCTGAGCTGAAGGCAGACGCTTAGCCAACTAAGCCACCCAGGTGCCACAACATTGACATTTTAAAGAAGTAACTGCCACTTGCTTAAATAAAAATCAGATATACAACTACGTTTTCAGTTTGGATTTCTGATGCCAGCTACACTCTTCCCGCATCCATCTACCGAACTCTGTTCCAATTAAGGATCTGGTACCAGCAACAGAGGTTTTAGTTTGAATTTAAATTATGTGTCCTATTCTCCGAGGGTAACTTCACTTTAAACCTTAAAACAAAAGTACAAGGAATGGATTGTCCACTGTTGTAGACGCTTATAGTATCAAGCAGCAGGTGCGGAAAGGTGTTAGAGAGCAGGAGAACAATCCAGATAGACCTGAAGCCATAGAATGTTTGCACCGTATGAGACCAGCCCTTCATAAACTTGGCTTTTTGTACTCCAATTTACTTTTAAAACACAGAAAAACTCATACTTTGGTTAAAGTTTCCAGTGACTCACATTTCTAAATACACTGTTTTATTTATAGGTTGTCCTTTCCTCTTTCATTCCAAAATGCAGGGCTTCCCCAACATCTTAATCTTCCATCAAATATCAGAAATATTGCCTAATATAATTAATTATATATTAAAATGATTTTGTTAAACTGACATGCTTTCTCAATGGCTGATTCTTATTATCACCTGTTTACATAGCTCCATCCAAAGGAACATGTTATTGAAATGGAAGAGGGATATTATTATGGTGTTTGGCTTACAGCAGGCAAACACCTAAAAGCTTCTCCAACAAAATGCAGGATCGATACTTAAGATGACAGCCCATATTTGGAATATGCTATAAAACGCTTCTCTTAAATTACACTATGTAGGTGGGGTGCTATAAAAAGAATGTTTTTCTTTTTGTACAACGAGCATTGCACAATGTACAATGTTACATTATTTTGAATTTTTAAAAAGCCTTTTTGTTTTAAGAAAAAGCCATTCATATACTAAGTATTTCTTGTCTCACCCAAGTGATTATATTTATCCTTAATTAAGGATATTGTAATTGTAATTTATAATTTGCAATTACAAATTACAATCTCAAAGTCTGAGGCTGTTTCACTTAAAAAAAAAAAAAATACAAGCCACTCCCCTTAGAAAATTAAACGACCAAGGTAAATTTGGATCACTATGAGTGGTTTTATCTAAATAGTACTAATATTTGGTTTCATCCTGGTGCCAAAAACATGTAGACAAACAGTCAGTAAATGCTTATTTAGCTATATAAGATACAAGATTTTCTGTTCTTTTCCATGCAGTATAGAGATGCCAGTTCTCTGTTCCCAATACTTAAGTAGAAGAGACAAAATAAAGACCTCAAAGACAAAAGGGGGCAGTTCATGCCTAATGCCAAACAAGTAGGAACTGGCCCCACAAAAGTTCATGGAAGAAAGATCCCATAGGAAGGGTTTATTGAATGAACTTTCTCTTTTCTGTGTGGTGTTAAAGGGTCTGCTTTATTTTTAACAGACATGTATACGTTGATATACTCAGACAGCATCTGTAGAAGAGATACTTGTCATTTTCACCTTTCTATCACACAGAAGCTACCTCTTCCCCTACCGCAGACACAGAAATCCCTCCCACACAGCCCTGCCAGCAGCACCATCAATTCAGCAGCATTGGGAAGACCGAAGGCGGGGGGAGGGATGTAACCTGCCTGCCAGAATGCGGTGGGCCGGGGACTCCCCACTATCCCCAAAACTTAGCAGGCATCTTGGCATACCGCAGGTCTTTAATAAAGATGAGCTTCGCTAATTCAGTGGCTTAGAATTCCGTTCTTGCCTAGGTATGAACCATTTCTTTGCTTACAAACTATAGCATTTTATTGCTTCCCAGGTCCAACGAGGGATATCATTGGGAAAGTTTCACTGGTTGGGGGGCATTAAGAGCAAAGTCGTAAGAAGTCAAGGAGAGAGTGGAATACAGAAAACTAAAAAGGCATAAAGCTGGAGGCCACAAAATGGAAAGGGAACGCCTGAAATATGTAGAGCAAATTAATGGCATCAAGATCAAGTTAAGCTGACTTAAAATCTGAGGGGAGTTACTGCTTTACCTAATGGGTGCCTTTTGTTAAAATTAGAAAGAATATCTTGTATACAAGTATGTACAGAATACATTTGTACAATTTAAAGACTAGTAATAAACACTCATATTCCCAGCACCCAGGCAAGAAATAGAATAGTACCATCCCTAAAAGCCACTCCATGCTCTCCCTGATTAAAACCCCTGACCATTCTTGGTGGTAACCATTATCCTGAAATGGAAATTATTCTTTTTTTTTTCCCCATTCATTAAAACCTACATGTCCTTACGTCTGAACATTCATAATGGAATGATAATGTGTCTCTTCAATAACTAGCTTCTTTCATTCAAGTTTCTGTTGATGTATGTACTAGAGTGGATTCATTTTCACTGCAGGGTAGTATTTTACTAGATAACCATTTATTCATCTTACTGTTTATGGGCACTTGGATTTTTTCAGGTTGTTTTGTTTTTTTTTTTTTTTTCCTATTACAAACAGTGTTGCTGTCAACATTCAAGTACCTCTCTCCTAGTGCAAGTGTGCCAAAGACTCCTGAGAGTATATACAGAGTAGCAGAAAGGCTGGGTCATACTCAATTTTACTAAGTAAAACACACTGGTTTTCCAAAGCAGTCACACCAATTTGTGTTCTCACCAGCAACAGACAGACAAGAGTTCCCACAGCTCTACGGCATTCTCAGTCTTTCTAACTTCTGCCAATTTGATGGAATCTCTCTGCAATATTAAATAGCACTTCTATTCTTTTGATCATTTTCTCTACTGACTTGGCTGCCTTCTTCTTTATTCTTGTGAGTTCTTTACATATTCTGGATCCTAACCCCTTGTTAGTTACCCATGGTTTTGAAAATATTTTTTTCCAGTTAGTGGTTTATCTTGTCCCTTTTTTGATATCTGCAAGTGAGAGATAATCCTGGTTAGGAGTGAGGAGTGGGGAGTTAGTGATTCATTGGGGAATTAAAAAAAAAAAAAGAAATCAAGAGAGGTTAGAATAAGAAGCCATTGTAGAGAATAGAGTCGATTTCTACATAAAGTTAGAATAATCTGAGCCAGTCAGCATTTAAATATAAGCAAAGAAGGAAAAAAATGATACTTAAGTGTTTTCATCTAAAAGCCTAATCCACATTATTTAATTTCCATTAAATGCAATGCTTACTAACATTTTCAAGTTAGCTATTTTAGGGGAGGGATTTTTTATTAAACGAAGAATTTTTTTTTTAAGATTTTATTTAAGGACATCTGGATGGCTCAGTCAGTTAAGATTTTATTTATTTATGTGAGAGAAAGAGAGAGAGTATGAGAGGAGGGGCAGAGAAAGAGAGGGAGAAGCAGACTCTGCACTGAGCAGAGAGCCCCACTCCGCTCAATCCCAGGACCTGAGACCATGAACTGAGCTGAAGGCAGATGCTTAACCAACTGAGCTACCCAGGCACCCTTTAAAGGAAGAATGTTTGCCTGCACCTCAGATGTTTTCTGGAAGAAACTTACAAAAATTCATGGCAGCATATTCATATTGCTAATTTATTTTTGTGGGAATAGACGAACCCCATGAAAGCAATACCCTCATGTCTAAACATAAAATGTGACAGTGGCAAATATCCTGTGACTTAAGGTTTGTATTTTATTGTTTCATTTTTATCCCATTTCTTCATGGTAATGAGCATTATTTTTCTATTTTTCATTTCTTAGCCTTCTCCCAGCTCCCTTAAAAATGTTTATGACATCACATCATTAGAGTCACACATTAATTCACAAATATTTTGAGCAACCAACAAGTATCAAGTTCTCTGCCATCACTTATAGTAAAATAATAAATAAAACTGAGCAAACCCCCCCCAAGAAACTTACACCTTAACAGAGAGCAATACAATAAGATAAATCTCACATTCTGTGTGAGAACAAGGTGCCATGAAAGCAAATAAAAAAGACATCCAACTCAATCTAGTTCAATCTCATTGCCTGATTCTGAAAGTTCTCCCATAATGCTTTTTAAAATTCATGCAACCCCAGCACCTCTGGCAACCGCTGATCTTTTCACTATATCCAGTTTGGCCTTTTCTAGGATGTCATACGGTTGGAATCACAAAGTATGTAGCCTTCTCAGACTGGCTTCTTTCACTTAGCAAAATGCATTTAAGATTCCTCCATGTCTTTTTTGGTGACTTAATAACCTATTTCTTTTTATTGTTAAATAATATTCTCTTGTCTGGAGGTACTACAGTTTGTTAATCCATTCACCTATTGAAGGACATCTTGGTTGCTTCCAGGTTTGGGCCATTATGAAAAAAAGCTGCTATAAATGTTTGTGTGCAGGTTTTTGTTTGGACATAAGTTTCTAACTCATTTGGATAAACTCCAAGGAGCTCTATTGCTGGATCATGTGATAAGTGCATACTTAGTTTGGCAACAAACTGTCAACTGTCTTCTAAAGTGGCTATATCATTTTGCATTCCCATCAGCAGTGAAGGAATGCTCCTGTCACTCTTCATCTTCACCAGCATTTGGTGTTGTCAGTATTTTGGATTTTTACTGTTTTAATAGGTGTGTAGTAGTATCTTGTTGTTTTAAGTTCAATCCCATTTCTGCTTCAGAAAAAGTAATTGCATTCTCTGACAACAAGCTCTTCATATTATACACAGCAATAAATTCCAAATGGATTGAGGACCAAATGTAATGATTGAAATTAAAACTTTAAAACTTTGGAAGATAATTTAAAAGAATATCTTTATGATCCTGAGGAAGTAAAAGATATATTACACAAGGTTTAAAAAAAAAAAAAGCAACACAATTCAAAAGGAAAGATAAATAAATTCAACTACATTAAAAATGTCTATTTATTGAAGACCTCATAAATGAAAAGACAAGCCACTGATCACTATGCACATAACTAAAAAAGTGTTAGTAACTAGAACAAATAAATAACTCCTACAAGTCAACAAGAACCCCACCCACACCCCCAGCAATGACCTCGGAAAACTTTAGATGTACAAATTCTATGGTCTAGAATTTCAATTCTTAGGCATTTACCTTAGAAAAACTCATGCATATCCGTCAGCAGAAGAATGAATAAAGAATTGTGGAATATTTAGTCAGCAGAATACTATACAATAATTAAAATGGCTTAATCTCAAAAACACAATGTTGAGAAAATGTTAGAAATTTTTTGAATGTTGAGAAAGTACATACCCTTTTATTAAAATTTTAAAATATGCGAAGGAGTCAAGATGGCAGAGAAGTAGCAGGCTGAGACTACTTCAGGTTGCGGGAGATCAGCTAGATAGCTTATCTAAAGATTGCAAACACCTACAAATCCAACGGGAGATCGAAGAAAAGAAGAACAGCAATTCTAGAAACAGAAAATCAACCACTTTCTGAAAGGTAGGACTGGCGGAGAAGTGAATCCAAAGCGATGGGAAGATAGACCGCGGGGGGAGGGGCCGGCTCCTGGCAAGCGGCGGAGCAACGGAGCACAAAATCAGGACTTTTAAAAAGTCTGTTCTGCTGAGGGACATCGCTCCAGAGGCTTAACCGGGGTGAAGCGCACGCGGGGTCTGCGTGGCCTCAGGTCCCGCAGGGTCACAGAAGGATCGGGGGTGTCTGAGTGTCGCAGAGCTTGCAGGTATTAGAACGGGGAAGCCGGCTACAGAGACAGAGCCGAGGAGTGAGCTCTAAGCTCGGGGTTACTTTGAACCGGTCGCAGGCTCGGTCAGCTCGGAGCGCGGCCGGAGGCCAGGGTGACGGGAGTAATTGGGCGCTGTTCTCTGAGGGCGCACTGAGGAGTGGGGCCCCGGGCTCTCGGCTCCTCCGGGCCGGAGACTGGGAGGCCGCCATCTTCATTCCCGTCCTCCGGAACTCTACGGAAAGCGCTCAGGGAACAAAAGCTCCCGAAAGCAAACCCGAGCGGATTACTCAGCCCGGCCCCTGGTAAGGGCGGTGCAACTCCGCCTGGGGCAAAGACACTTGAGAATCACTACAACAGGCCCCTCCCCCAGAAGATCAACAAGAAACCCAGCCAGGACCAAGTTCACTTACGAGGAGTGCAGTTTCAACACCAAGGAGAGCAGCGGAATTCCAGAGGAGGAGAAAGCAAAGCACGGAACTCATGGCTTTCTCCCCATGATTCTTTAGCCTTGCAGTTAATTTATTTTTTTTTTCTTTTTCAATTCTTTTTTCTCTTCTTCTGCTAAATTTTTTTAACTTTTACCCTTTTCTTTTTTAACGTTTTTTAACAAGTTTATCTAATATATATTTTTTTTCCTTTTTATATTTTTTCATTATTGGTTTTCTTTTTTTATTTGTTTCTTTTTTCTTTTTTCTTTTTTTTTCTTTCTGAACCTCTTTATATCCCCTTCTCCCCACCCCTCACGATTTGGGATCTCTTCTGATTTGGCTAAAGCATATTTTCCTGGGGTTGTTGCCACCCTTTTAGTATTTTACTTCTTCCTTCATATACTCTTATCTGGACAAAATGACAAGACGGAAAAATTCAGCACAAAAAAAAGAACAAGAGGCAGTACCAAAGGCTAGGGACCTAATCAATACAGACATTGGTAATATGTCAGATCTAGAGTTCAGAATGACGATTCTCAAGGTTCTAGCCGGGCTCGAAAAAGGCATGGAAGATATTAGAGAAACCCTCTCGGGAGATATAAAAGCCCTTTCTGGAGAAATAAAAGAACTAAAATCTAATCAAGTTGAAATCAAAAAAGCTATTAATGAGGTGCAATCAAAAATGGAGGCTCTCACTGCTAGGATAAATGAGGCAGAAGAAAGAATTAGCGATATAGAAGACCAAATGACAGAGAATAAAGAAGCTGAACAAAAGAGGGACAAACAGCTACTGGACCACGAGGGCAGAATTCGAGAGATAAGTGACACCATAAGATGAAACAACATTAGAATAATTGGGATTCCAGAAGAAGAAGAAAGAGAGAGGGGAGCAGACGATATATTGGAGAGAATTATTGGAGAGAATTTCCCCAATATGGCAAAGGGAACAAGCATCAAAATACAGGAGGTTCAGAGAACCCCCCTCAAAATCAATAAGAATAGGTCCACACCCCGTCACCTAATAGTAAAATTTACAAGTCTTAGTGACAAAGAGAAAATCCTGAAAGCAGCCCGGGAAAAGAAGTCTGTAACATACAATGGTAAAAATATTAGATTGGCAGCAGACTTATCCACAGAGACCTGGCAGGCCAGAAAGAGCTGGCATGATATATTCAGAGTACTAAACGAGAAGAACATGCAGCCAAGAATACTATATCCAGCTAGGCTATCATTGAAAATAGAAGGAGAGATTAAAAGCTTCCAGGACAAACAAAAACTGAAAGAATTTGCAAACACCAAGCCAGCTCTACAGGAAATATTGAAAGGAGTCCTCTAAGCAAAGAGAGAGCCTAAAAGTAGTAGATCAGAAAGGAACAGAAACAATATACAATAACAGTTACCTTACAGGCAATACAATGGCACTAAATTCATATCTCTCAATAGTTACCCTGAATGTTAATGGGCTAAATGCCCCAATCAAAAGACACAGGGTATCAGAATGGATAAAAAAACAAAACCCATCTATATGTTGCCTACAAGAAACCCATTTTAAATCCGAAGACACCTTCAGATTTAAAGTGAGGGGGTGGAAAAGAATTTACCATGCTAATGGACATCAGAAGAAAGCAGGAGTGGCAATCCTTATATCAGATCAATTAGATTTTAAGCCAAAGACTATAATAAAAGATGAGGAAGGACACTATATCATACTCAAAGGATCTGTCCAACAAGAAGATCTAACAATTGTAAATATCTATGCCCCTAACATGGGAGCAGCCAACTATATAAACCAATTAATAACAAAATCAAAGAAACACATCAACAATAATACAATAATAGTAGGGGACTTTAACACTCCCCTCACTGAAATGGACAGATCATCCAAGCAAAAGATCAACAAGGAAATAAAGGCCTTAAATGACACACTGGACCAGATGGACATCACAGATATATTCAGAGCATTTCATCCCAAAGCAACAGAATACACATTCTTCTCCAGTGCACATGGAACATTCTCCAGAATAGATCACATCCTCGGTCCTCAATCAGGTCTCAACCGGTATCAAAAGATTGGGATCATTCCCTGCATATTTTCAGACCACAATGCTCTGAAGCTAGAACTCAATCACAAGAGGAAATTTGGAAAGAACCCAAATACATGGAGACTAAACAGCATCCTTCTAAAGAATGAATGGGTCAACCAGGAAATTAAAGAAGAGTTGAAAAAATTCATGGAAACAAATGATAATGAAAATACAACGGTTCAAAATCTGTGGGACACAACAAAGGCATTCCTGAGAGGAAAATATATAGCAGTACAAGCCTTTCTCAAGAAACAAGAAAGGTCTCAGGTACACAACCTAACCCTATACCTAGAGGAGCTGGAGAAAGAACAAGAAAGAAACCCTAAACCCAGCAGGAGAAGAGAAATCATAAAGATCAGAGCAGAAATCAATGAAATAGAAACAAACAAACAAACAAACAAACAAAAAAAAAAACAATAGAACAAATCAACGAAACTAGGAGCTGGTTCTTTGAAAGAATTAATAAGATTGATAAACCCCTGGCCAGACTTATCAAAAAGAAAAGAGAAAGGACCCAAATAAATAAAATCATGAATGAAAGAGGAGAGATCACAATTAACAACAAAGAAATACAGACAATTATAAGAACATATTATGGGCAACTCTATGCCAACAAATTTGACAATCTGGAAGAAATGGATGCATTCCTAGAGACATATAAACTACCACAACTGAACCAGGAAGAAATAGAAAGCCTGAACAGACCCATAACCAGTAAGGAGATCAAAACAGTCATCAAAAATCTCCAAACAAACAAAAGCCCAGGGCCAGACGGCTTCCCAGGGGAATTCTACCAAACATTTAAAGAAGAACTAATTCCTATTCTCCTGAAACTGTTCCAAAAAATAGAAATGGAAGGAAAACTTCCAAACTCATTTTAGGAGGCCAGCATCACCTTGATCCCAAAACCAGACAAGGATCCCATCAGAAAAGAGAACTACAGACCAATATCCTTGATGAACACAGATGCAAAAATTCTCACCAAAATACTAGCCAATAGGATTCAACAGTACATTAAAAGGATTATTCACCACGACCAAGTGGGATTTATTCGAGGTCTGCAAGGTTGGTTCAACATCCGCAAATCAATCAATGTGATAAAACACATTAATAAAAGAAAGAACAAGAACCATATGATACTCTCCATAGATGCTGAAAAAGCATTTGACAAAGTACAGCATCCCTTCCTGATCAAAACTCTTCAAAATGTAGGGATAGAGGGCACATACCTCAATATTATCAAAGCCATCTATGAAAAACCCATCGCAAATATCATTCTCAATGGAGAAAAACTGAAAGCTTTTCCGCTAAGGTCAGGAACACAGCAGGGATGTCCGTTATCACCATTGTTATTCAACATAGTACTAGAAGTCCTAGTCTCAGCAATCAGACAACAAAAGGAAATTAAAGGCATCCAAATCAGCAAAGAAGAAGTCAAACTATCACTTTTTGTAGATGATATGATACTCTATGTGGAAAACCCAAAAGAAACCACTCCAAAACTGCTAGAACTTGTACAGGAATTCAGTAAAGTGTCAGGATATAAAATAAATGCACAGAAATCAGTTGCATTTCTCTACACCAACAAGACAGAAGAAAGAGAAATTAAGGAGTCAATCCCATTTACAATTGCACCCAAAACTATAAGATACCTAGGAATAAACCTAACCAAAGAGACTAAGAATCTATACACAGAAAACTATAAAGTACTCATGAAAGAAATTGAGGAAGACACAAAGAAATGGAAAAATGTTCCATGCTCCTGGATTGGAAAAATAAATATTGTGAAAATGTCTATGCTACCTAAAGCAATCTACACATTTAATGCAATTCCTATCAAAATACCATCCATTTTTTTCAAAGAAATGGAACAAATAATCCTAAAATTTATATGGAACCAGAAAAGACCACGAATAGCCAAAGGAATATTGAAAAAGAAAGCCAAAGTTGGTGGCATCACAATTCCAGACTTCAAGCTCTATTACAAAGCTGTCATCATCAAGACAGCATGGTACTGGCACAAAAACAGACACATAGATCAATGGAACAGAATAGAGAGCCCAGAAATAGACCCTCAACTCTATGGTCAACTCATCTTCGACAAAGCAGGAAAGAATGTCCAATGGAAAAAAGACAGCCTCTTCAATAAATGGTGTTGGGAAAATTGGACAGCCACATGCAGAAAAATGAAATTGGACCATTTCCTTACACCACACACGAAAATAGACTCAAAATGGATGAAGGACCTCAATGTGAGAAAGGAATCCATCAAAATCCTTGAGGAGAACACAGGCAGCAACCTCTTCGACCTCAGCCGCAGCAACATCTTCCTAGGAACATCGCCAAAGGCAAGGGAAGCAAGGGCAAAAATGAGATTTTGGGATTTTATCAAGATCAAAAGATTTTGCACAGCAAAGGAAACAGTTAACAAAATCAAAAGACAACTGACAGAATGGGAGAAGATATTTGCAAATGACATATCAGATAAAGGGCTAGTGTCCAGAATCTGTAAAGAACTTAGCAAACTCAACACCCACAGAACAAATAATCCAATCAAGAAATGGGCAGAAGACATGAACAGACATTTCTGCAAAGAAGACATCCAGATGACCAACAGACACATGAAAAAGTGCTCCATATCACTCGGCATCAGGGAAATACAGATCAAAACCACAATGAGATACCACCTCACAACAGTCAGAATGGCTAAAATGAACAAGTCAGGAAATGACAGATGCTGGCGAGGATGCGGAGAAAGGGGAACCCTCCTACACTGTTGGTGGGAATGCAAGCTGGTGCAACCACTCTGGAAAACAGCGTGGAGGTTCCTCAAAATGTTGAAAATAGAACTACCCTATGACCCAGCAAATCTTTAGGTATTTACCCTAAAGATACAAACGTAGTGATCTGAAGGGGCACATGCACCCGAATGTTTATAGCAGCAATGTCTACAATAGCCCAACTCTGGAAAGAACCTAGATGTCCATCAACAGACAAATGGATAAAGAAGATGTGGTATATATACACAATGGAATACTATGCAGCCATCAAAAGAAATGAAATCTTGCCATTTGCGACGACGTGGATGGAACTAGAGGGTATCATGCTTAGCGAAATAAGTCAATCGGAGAAAGACAATTATCATATGATCTCCCTGATATGAGGGAGAGGAGATGCAACATGGGAGGTTAAGGGGGTAGGAGAAGAGTAAATGAAGCAAGATGGGATTGGGAGGGAGATAAACCATAAGTGACTCTTAATCTCACAAAACAAACTGAGGGTTGCTGGGGGGAGGGGGGTTGGGGGGGTGGGGTTATGGACAGGGAGGTTATGTGCTATGGTGATTGCTGTGAAGTGTGTAACCTGGCGATTCACAGACCTGTACCCCTGGGGAAAAAAATATATGTTTATAAAAAATAAAATTAAAAAAAAATAGAGGTAGTAAAAAAAAATTTTTAAATATTCAAAATGATAGTATATATTGTACATAAATATCTGTGCATGTCACACCCATAGAACAACATTACTAGTAATGATAAACATGAAATTCGAGACAGTCCTTTGCTTACTCTGGAGATGGGCCTCCGCAGTCTGTATTGTGTTCTTTCTTAAGCAGAGTAAGGAGTATACAGGTTAGCCCCTTAATCCCCTTTTGTACATCCAAAATATTTCTAATTAATTTAATTGAAGGTTAAGAATCTAGGGGCACCTGGGTGGCTCAGTGGGTTAAAGCCTCTGCCTTTGGCTCAGGTCATGATCCCAGGGTCCTAGGATAGAGCCCCGCATCGGGCTCTCTGCTCAGCGGGGAGCCTGTTTCCCTTCCTCTCTCTCTGCCTGCCTCTGCCTACTTGTGATCTCTCTCTGTCAAAAAAAAAAAAAAAAAAAAAAGAATCTATTGGGGGGGAAGGAAGAGGGAATACTTAAAATAGAATGCTGTGTGCAGGACAGGGCTTCTGAGGGAAAGATTCTTCTTTAAGAACTTAGATAAGGTGGGGTGTCTGGGTGGCTCAGTCGGTTAAGCATCAGGCTCTTGATTTCAGCTCAGGTTGTGATCTCAGGATTGTGAGATGGAGCTGAGTCAGGCTAAGTGCTGGGCGTGGAGATTCTCTCTTTCCCTCTCTCTCTGCCCCTCCCCCCCCAAAAAAAACCTAGATAAAGTCCTTACAGTGTACATGTCACACTCAGTGTGGAACCCTTCAGCTGTGACCATGCTCCTGCCTTCCCTTGCAGCATTGACCCTCCTGACCTAGAGCCTCTCTCCTCCTTCCTGGCATTTGCCCTTGGGTACCACCAGCCCCAGCGAGCACTGCCCCCCTAGCTCTACTCAGCCACTCTCACACCACAGCTTCTCTGCATATCTCTGCAAAAGGGTCCCCCCACACCCCCGAACCGGCTATTCCCACATTTCTCCGGTATACCTCAATTTCACGGCATGTGGCAGGAGCCATTTTTTAAGGACATTTCTGAAACGATCAGTGACATGGCATTAATAAAACATCCATCCCAGCACGGGCATTACTGACAGTTCTCATTACTGAACCTCAGGTGGTATCTGCAGAGTGACTGGCTTTCTTGAATAGTCCTTGTTTCTGTACACAGCTGGCTCTCCCACTTGATATTCTGCTTAAATACCTACAATTCTATGTTTAATGGTTAAGTGCAAAAATGCTCCAAGTTTTATTGCCACCACTGGAATGATTTTCCTGCCCTCTGTGCTCAATACCCAGAGCTGAAATAGCATTTGGTAAAATGATACCACACTATATCATCTTTAAGAAGTTTTTTGCTGCAAAACACTCCTCCACGACTGCCAAAGGATGTTTTAGTTTTTGAAAACATCTGAATTCCATGGAAATTGGCAAGGATGTCTCACAGGGAAATTTTTGATCCTAGTTCCTCAAACAAGGGATGTGTCACACCCAATGGGCACAGAGAAAGAGAAGGTAACCCCAAACTGCAAAACAATTTAAAATACAACAGCAAATGGTTAATGGAGAAAAAATGAAAATGAAGCTTAATAAAGAAGCCAATCAAAGGATTGGGATCCCCCCCCAAGGTTAAGGTCACTACCAAGTTAGGTTTTGGTACATCACCAACCCCAACCCCAACCTCACACCCAACGTCCTTTTCTGTTCCTCTTCTCATTCCCAGCTTCCTGCTGTATGAATTACCACAGTTGGGTTCTGGCCTTGCTCTTGCTGAGCATTTATTAAGTACCCAGAGTCTGTCCTTCCCTTTCATGCCACCATCAAACCCACCTGTTCTGTGTCCTATCCACAAGGGTTCATTCCGTTTTCTCAATGGAAACTTGTCTTCTCTAAAGGTACCATGAGAAAGGATGGCTCCCCATCACAGGTTCATGGACGTGCCCCCGAGCTCTAATCCAGACAAATGAATCGCTGAGTGTGAAATTTTACACTCCGTAAGAGGCATTTAGGGGAGACGTTTAGGTGCTAAAGGGGTTTTATCAGGTTCCCGACATCACAACCCCTGTGTAACTGAGAACTCTATCTGTCCCTGTGGCTATGTAGTAGGTCGACTTGCAGGGATGGACAGAAGCCTACTTTGTCTTCTTTTCTTTTTTGTGGTTGTCACCCCAAGCAAACCTGGATTGTGCCAAGTTACAGGACAAGATGGAACAAGCAAATAGACTTGGTCTCCACACTCTGCCTTTAACTCAGGTCCCAGACTCTGAGCCCTCATTGGAGGCCACACCATGCTGTGGTCTACTACTTGGCTTTCTCTTTGAGACTTTGCAACTTTGGGTCTGGTGTATCAAGCCTGTACCATATCAAGCCTGGTTCAGGACCCCCCATGTCCATATCTTATGTAGGTGTTCCAGGTATTTATCCAATCCCATTCAGGTGTGACCCTGAGACTTCTCTGGTGTCAACCTATCAAGCTGGTGCTTCCCGCTGGCACTGCTGAGCCCCCATCTCAAGCCCTGATAGTGGATCTCAGTTCCAACTTCAGTTCTGTCTCTGACCTAGTGCTCAAGGTGAGCAAGGCCAACCCTAGACCTGAGGGCAAAAAATGTTTACCTGCACAGTGATTATGTGTGTGATACCATTTGAGGGGCCATTGGATAGGAAGATGGTGAGGAACCCACACCCTAGAGTTGGACCACTTGAGTTTGATTTCCCCCTCCATTACCAATATATTAACTGTTTGACACTGGGAAAATTTCTTAACCTCTCGAAGTTTTCCTTTGTGGGAATGGCCATGGCACTTACCTCCTAAGATAATAGTTAAAATTAAACATAACCTACAAAGACTGTCTGGTGGTCAGTGCATTAGCTAATGCTGTCATTATCACTACAATCAAGTGTTATAGAGCCTGTGCTTCCACTCTTAGAGATTAACCTTTATCAGCCCCTCCTCAGACCCATTATACTGATTCAAAGCAGGTTTTTGGTGACAGCCAGAGAACTTTATTCTTGAGAGGATGGCAGTGAGTACAAGGAAACCTGAGGGTAGGAGTTGGTGGGAAAATTTGAAGAAAACAGTATAGATGGGGAAGGAAGCACAAGAGATGAATTTTGCTAATTTGTAGCTGTGCCTGGGCACAGAGTGTGTGCCCAGAATGTGTATCTCCTACTGGGGAAGAGAGTGGAGCCTGTGTGTTGGCTAGGTTACTATCATGATACATCTGTGTCGAGTAACTCAAGGAGGTCCCTTCATAGGGGAGATGCGCTATGGGTGCTGTTAAGTAGAGCACACTCTAAAGAGTGCCCCCTGGAGTTGTGTGATACGATGGCACTGACCTGACAATGTTTGCCACCCCCTCAACAACATCCTTTACACACCACCCCACTCCCCTCCCCTCTGTGTAAAACCTTGCTCCAAAGGAAGAATGAGTGATGTAAGCCAATGGTTCTCACCTAGAGTGATTCAACTCCCGGGGACATGTGGTTGTCACAACTGGGCAGGGGAGGGGTTGCTACTGGCATCTCATGGGTAGAGTCCCAAGATGTCACTCAACATCTGACAGTGCATAGGACAACCCCCCATGGCAAAGTATCTGGCCCCAAATATCAATAGTACTAGGCTTGAGAAATCTTTTTTTTATTTAAATTCAACTAATTAACATATAATGTATTATTGGTTTCAGAAGTTGAGGTCAGTGATTCATCAGTCTTATATAATACCCAGTGTTCATTGCATTATGTGCCCTCCTTAATGCTTGTCGCCCGGTTACCCTGTCTCCCCACTCCTTTCCCCTCCAGTAACCCTCAGTTTGTTTCCTGTGATTAAGAGTCTCTTATGGTTTGTCTCCCTCTCTGGTTTCATCATGTTTTATTTTTCCTTCCCTTCCCCTATGCTCTTCTGTTTTAGAGAAACCCTGTTCTAAGCTAATCATAGTAGTTGTTTCTCCTTGCCAGTGTTGAGTTCAGGGACCCAAACATTCTTAAAGTGAAAAATGCTTGGTATGCAGAGGTGGAAAGTGAACAAGAGTAGAATTTCACATATTGGTTGACGTGGTGAGGATCCAAGACTCCACAGATGAAACAACCTCAAGATTATTAATTATCTCCATCCTTATTCCTCCCTTTAGGAATTCACCAGAAACTAAGTTTTATATCCATTTCACCCAGGTCTAAAAGGAGTAGGAAAGCTAACATTTAAGTTGCCTTTCTATATTTTATAAAGTATATTTTATTTCTAGAAAAAATCCATACTCAGCTCCCTATAAAAAAGCACCCCTCTTCCTAAAACCTACGTATACATAATCTTGGGATATGTTTTGTTTTCTGTCTCCTGGCTTTCCTGGGACTTGCCCCTCATCAAGAACTCATCCCTACCCTCTTCTAAGCACTGTCCCAGGCCATAAGTTTCTCAAGGAAGATTCTCCATCTTCCCCACTTGTTTATTCCTCATACCTAAAACAGTTCTTGGTACACAATACGCACTCCATAAAGGTTCATTGAAGGACTGAATGGGTGAACATATAGATGAATATAATCTGGAATTTTGTTCCCCATTTATTCTGCTGTTTTGCTCCTAAGAATTACTAGGCGTCTTCATTTTTATACATCTACTGGTACCTGATATCAAGTGTGACTTCAGTGGATCCATTTCATATTTTTTCCTAGGACATTTTCATCTGTCCCCTCAGATTTTTATTTAACGTGCTTGTTAGTGAGTCTCTTAGCTATCATCTTCTTCCTGAGCCTCACAAAATCCACAGAAGCCCTTGCCAGCCTCTCTTTTATCCTCCTCATGCTGAAGCTTGTTTTCTCCCTCCGCACAGTGTTGGGGCTGCTCCCGCTGCCTGGGGAGGAAGAGCCTGTCCCCGGGCTGCCCCAGCCCCAGCAGATCTTTCACCTGCAGTGACTTCAGACATGTCTCCCCATCTCTGGTGGCTGCACCCGGACTTTCCACCCACCGTAGCCTCTGGGCTGGATCTCCCCACAAATCCCAGGAATCCCTTCTGTCTGGTTTATATCTTGAATGATTTCCTCCATCCTGTCTTGAAAACCCTTCATCCTTTCTAATAAGAGGAGAGAAAGATGTTCCTCTCTGCACATGCAATTATTTTTCCTATTTTGGATTCTCTTGCAATCCTACAGAAGAGAATAATACCCTGTGTTAGCACCACCCTCTATCTCCTCAAATAGTCTGTGAATAGTATTGTTTGGAACCAGGTTTATTGCTTAAATTGAGAGCTCATTTTTAAATTTTTTTTTTTATTTTTCATTAACTTATAATGTATTATTAGTCCCAGGGGTACAGGTCTGTGAATCGCCAGGTTTACACACTTCACAGCACTCACCATAGCACATACCCTCCCCAATGTCCATAACCCCACACCCTCTCCCTAACCCTCTCCTCCCTGCCACCCTCAGTTTGTTTGGTGACATTAAGAGTCTCTTATGGTTTATCTCCCTCCCAATCCCATCTTGTTTTATTTTTTTCTTTTCCTACTCCCCAAGCCCCCCACTTTGCATCTCTACTTCCTCATATCAGGGAGATCATATGATAGCTGTCTTTCTCCGATTGACTTATTTTGCTAAGCGTAATACCCTCTAGTTCCATCCATGTCATCACAAATGGCAAGATTTCATTTCTTTTGATGGCTGCATAGTATTCCATTGTGTGTATATATATATATATATATATATATATATATATATATATATACCACGTCTTCTTTATCCATTCATCTATTGATGGACATCTAGGTTCTTTCCATAGTTTGGCTATTGTGGACATTGCTGCTATAAACATTCGGGTGCACGTGCCCCTTTAGAGCACCACGTTTGTATCTTTAGGATATATACCCAGTAGTGCAATTGCTGGGTCATAGGGGAGCTCTATTTTCAGTTTTTTGAGGAACCTCCACACTGTTTTCCAGAGTGGTTGCACCAGCTTGCATTCCCACCAACAGTGTAGGAGGGTTCCCCTTTCTCCACATCCTCACCAGCATCTCTCATTTCCTGACTTATTTTAGCCATTCTGACTGGTGTGAGGTGGTATCTCATTGTGGTTTTGATCTGTATTTCCCTGATGCCGAGTGATATGGAGCACTTTTTCATGTGTCTGTTGGCCATCTGGATGTCTTCTTTGCAGAAATGTCTGTTCATGTCCTCTGCCCATTTCTTGATTGGATTATTTGTTCTGTGGGTGTTGAGTTTGATAAGCTTTTTATAGATTTTGGATACTAGCCCTTTATCTGATATGTCATTTGCAAAATTTTCTCCCATTGAGAGCTCATTTTAAAACTGCTTAATCAGGTTGGGTTAATAAATATATATGTTATTTTCACTTTCCTTGACCACACTAGGTGCTAGGAGATTTGACCAATCAAAAATAATGCACATAAATGTTGAAGTTAAGGAAAACTTAATGCAATGCATGATATTACAAGTAACTGTTGAAGGGGCATCTGGGTGGCTTAGTTAGTTAAGCGTCTGCCTTTGGCTTAGGTCATGATCCCAGTGTCCTGGGATCAGTCTTGCATGGGGCTCCATGCTCAGCGGAGAGTCTGCTTCTCTCTCTCTCTCTCTGCCCCTTCCCCCGACTCATGCACACTTATGTTCTCTCTCTCTCAAATAAATAAATAAAATCTTAAAAAAAAAAAAGCAAATAAATAGAGAAAATGGCCCCAAGTCGAAGAAATACTGACTTGTGCTCTGTACATCAGGTATGAATGCGATTTCTAAGTGTCCATGTCTTTGTAAAAACAGTGACTTGTTCCTTATTTTCCCCCATCTAAGGAGTAGGGGATAGTTTTGCTTTGATAGAAGCACAGGACACACATGGTATAATAAGGAGTCTGACTCCTTTTTTTAGGTTTGCTGATGAGTTGTAAGCCTCTTTCACGAGTGTCTCACATCTGGGCACACTCAGAAGAAACCCCGGATGCTCCTTCTTTTGGCTCTCTGAAAAGTTGAGCTCCGGAAGTTCATGCTTGCATGGAGGAAAACTCACCACAGCCCTGCCCTCCAACCACCATAAAAACCCCAAGTCGGTCTCTTTTCCTGGCATCCTCAAGCCCTGCTCTCCCCAGAGAGTGTCATTATATAATCAATAAACCTGTTACAGCCAGTATGCGGGTGTGGCATCATCAGTCTTGACATCAAAACAAAATTTTACGTGGAGTCCATTCTGCTTCTGCAGAGAGGACTAACAACACATAGTATATTGGAATAAAAGAGACATATTACCAAGAAGTAGGGCCTTCTGCAGTGGTAAGGCAAAGGGAGGTCACTGTTGGTGGCAGAAATTCTCCCACAAAGTGATCTAGTAAAGCTAGAGAAGATGTAACGTATTCAATGTATCCCTGCCCTCCTCCCAGCCCAGATACTATGAAATTAACAAATGTCTGCTCTGAATGTTGATGACCATCCCGGAGTCTGGCCGGTTTGGAAAAAAATCAAAAAGAAGCAAAATGTGTCTGCTCCTCATTGCTGCTACATAAAAGTAGGAGAGATCCAGCCAGAAGTGCATAGTTGGGACACATATGTTACAGGTGGGATCATTCTGTCAAAGCAGAAAATTTTTCATGCCACCTATATTCTGAGGTTGTTATCACCCTCAAAAAAACTTCACAAAAAGTATCCATCTCTAAATGAATGTAGGACATTGCTTGACTGTAATGCCTCATCCAGTTAGCAGGTTTAATGAGATGAATACCACAGGCCAGCAATCAACCTTATCAGATTAAAATCCAATTTGCCAACTGAGACAGAAGTGTTCATCAATTTCATAAACATGTGGAAGAGAAAAATTATGTTTGTCATGCTGAAATATATAGGACACTGCATTTGACAAATGGGAAAAAATGTTGTCAATATCTTTCTCTGAATTAAAGGAAAAACTTTAAAATAACACGTTCCAGGGGCACCTGGGTGGCCCAATGGGTTAAGCCTCTGCCTTCAGCTCAGGCCATGATCTCAGGGTCCTTGCATGGAGCCCCGCATCGGGCTCTTTGCTCAGCAGGGAGTCTGCTTCCCCCTCTGTCTCTGCTTGCCTCTCTGCCTACTTGTGATCTCTGTTAAATAAATTAATAAAATCTTAAAATAAAATAAAATAACATATTTCATTCCCCCACTAAAATACTTTAGGATCAGTGTATGAGCTAATGTGCTAAGAAGACTGAAGCATGTTTTCCCTTCCCTTCTTCTTTATCACGTTTTATTATTCTTATTTCCTCTACATCTTAGAAGTCAAGAATGGAATAAATAGCCGGAAGGATGGAACTTCAGGGAATTATTCCTGTCTGTGCTTTGTAATTTCGCAAGCCATTCTACATCTGGTATTCATTTCCTGCTAGTGGTTGAACGGATGTCTTTAATGTCTCTTTACAGATGAGAGCCCAGGAGACAGGTAGGCAAAACCTTTAGCACTGATGATCATCAGCCAGCGGTTACACAGCGTCATTTATGATCGTTGACAAGAGACAGACGACAGGAGGCTGGGGTGGGTTAATCCAGAAAATGTTACACTTCCTGCCAAGTTGCAACTTGCCTTCTGGGACAGAAAGGCTTATAAGAGCAGAGATGGGACTGTTTGAGTAATTTTTTAAAACTTACATTAATAACCAGTAGTATTGTGTTTTATTCACTCTAGGACTAATATGCTACTTAGGACATAGTAGGGGTGCCTGGGCGGCTACTTCAGTTAAGCAGTTAAGCATCTGCCTTTGGCTCAGGTCATAATCTCACCATTCTGGGATCCAGCCCCATGTCAGGCTCCTTGCTCACAGTAGAGTCTGCTTCTTTCCCTTTCCCTCTGCTGCTCCCCCTGCTCAAGTTCTCTCTCTCTCTCTCCCACAAATAAATAAATCAAATCTTTAAAAAAATGAATGAATAGCATTAGAATCATTGGGTATTTTTGCTGACCACCAAAGCTTTTTTTTATCTTATTTCATCTTCACATACACTGATGAATAAATATTGAGATAGCTAAGTCATTCTAATTGAAAAATTAGTATGGCCATCGTGATCTGAATTATGATAAAGGAACAATGCTTGCTGAAAAACTGTTAAGAACATTTGCATATATTTCCCTGAATACTCAGGAAAGAGTTTTTTGAGCTACATTCCCAGTCTGGGAGGTACTTGGTCAGGGGATTTTCTTATCTTTAAGTTTATTAGATATTGCCAATTTTCTCCCAAAATGAAGGTATCTGTTCAAATTTCCTCAATCTGAGTAAAAGGTTTTCATCAATCCATATCTTTACGAGCACGGGGCTTATCGTGCTTTTTAAATTTTTGCAGTATGTTAAATACAGGGGTTTTTTTTTGCATTTTTTTATATATAGTGAGGCGGAGAATCTTTTAACGTTTTATTGGTTTCTCAAGTTTAATCTTCTGCTCCTCTGTAAATTATTTCATACCTTTCCCATTTTTCAATAAGAGTTTTTTAATCTTCTTCCTGTTGATTTGTAAAGTCCTTTTACATCCTGAATACCAACCCTCTGTTGGTTGTAAACACTGGAATTATATTCAATAGGTTGTCTTTTCCACTTTCTTCAAAAGCTTTTGATGCAGTGTTTATTTTAATATAATTCAACCCATTGATCCTTTCTTTCTTAATCACAGCAGCACTGTTTGTAATAATGGGAGAAATCAAAACAACTTAATACATCACCAGGAAAATGGAAAAATGAACAAATAAATTCAGATACATTCGAACAAGGAAATGCTACGCAATGGGAAAAGAATTGGAGGTACACACATCAGCATAGACGGATCTCACAAATAAAACACTAACTGAGAAAAACAGGTTGAAGACAATAAGCAATATAAATATATATAAGCTTTAAAAATTTTTAAATGAACATAAGGCCTAAAGAAATACATGAGAATACAAATTCCTAAATCAGGTTTATCATTTAGTTCTTGTATATTTTTCTACTTTTATCTTTGAAATTATAAATTACTGAATGCATAAGTATCTATGTCTTTCTTTGTTGAGCCAGGTCAGTCATCTCAGGAAGTCATGTTGAAGAAACACACGGTGGGTACTGATCCTCCACAGATTCCTAAGAGAGTGTCTTCCGAGAAGACATGGTTGAGTTCATTGCCAATGCTCAGCGAAAGATGATCACCAATGCTATGTCATTTTTATAGACATTAAATGATGGATCCCAGATACCGCAGATAATCAAGTTAGAACCAACCCCACAACATGATTTTTGGTGTCAAGGGTGCAATTAACATAGATTTAATCACTCAACTCTCCAGTTAGACAAGCAGGCCAAAAAATATAGGAGTATAAGGAGATTAAAAACTGTTTATTTATTTAAATTTCATTTGAACACAATTAATAGAATTGCAGAGGATTACTTTGGCAAGCTGGCACATCACGCAGAGCTTTAATGACTCCCAGTGCCAGGGCACAAACACTTCTAGAAACATCACTGATCTTAGCATTATCAGAGAGCCAAATGCCACTGCCCCTACATATGGCTTAAAGAAGATAGTTGTTGTGAAATGAAATGTGTTAATTTCTGACACAGGAGGTGGTGTTTTTTGATGTATTAATCCTCCCTTTTGAAGAATAAATTCTTCATTTCTAGTCTTCAGCTAGGGAGGAAAGACATCTGCTTGGGTGAAGAAAAGTTCCTTAACCAAAGGTCAACCTTTTCAATATCAAGGTCAAGGGAAACATAAGGACATTAGTAGGAACAAGGAGGCTATCTGATGATTCTCTAAAGCTCAGGAACACTTTAAACACCTACTCTTTCAGCACCCTAGACAACATTTAGATTAATTTCATCTACATATACTTTACATATATCCATTTTTTAAAAGATTTTATTGAGTTACTTGACAGAGAGATAAAGAATACAAGCAGGGGGAGCAGCAGAGGAAAAGGAAGAAGCAGCCTCCCCACTAAGCAAGGAACCTGACATGGGGCTCAATCCCAGGACCCCAGGCTCACGACCTGAGCTAAGGCAGACACTTAACTGACTGAGCCACCCAGGCGCCCCACATATATCCATTTTGATAACTAAATACCAGCTCTGTTGTAGTTTGCTGGACCATGTGGCAAAAACCCTTCATGAAATTGAATGAAGACAAGCTACAGGTCGATGACCATTTTGGTCACCGGCTCTGCGCATATCCCCAAGACTCAGAAGCTCCTTCAGGACTTCCTCAGAAGTAAGAATTTAAGGTGGACTTTACACACCAATGAGGCTATTACTTATGGTAGAAGTCTAGGCAACCATCGTAGTTGAAGAAAAATCTGACTATGTCTAGGGTTTAGGAGTCAATGTAGCCCTTGTTGTTCCCTGGTGTTTTAACTGCTGATCTCACCATACTGTAAAGGCACAAACTGTCTTTATCTTTAATGATCAGCCTGATATGCTCATTCACGTCTATGAAGCTGAATGGGCAATAACCAAGAATAACCATATGCTAGGCAAGTTTGAGCTCACAGATGCATCTTAGATTGAAGACACATCTGATATGGGTTTCTCCAGCCTCTTCAATATGTAACTAAATACAAGAATATAAAAAAAAGAGGCCAAGATTATGACAAAGGCCATTGGGTCAAGGAAGATATTGAGCAGATAACCCAGAAAGATGAATGAAGAGACAAGTTGTTCCCCCAGGAACTTCTTCAAATCCTTGTATTCATCATGAAGACCAACGTAGAAGTTGAAGAATATCAAGGCAAGATCAATAATGATAACAAATAGACAATTCCTAACTAGGGTCACAAAAACAGTCAATTAGCTAGGCAAGAATCATATTGCTGAGAAGGAAAAATATATGCATAAAAAAAAGAGATAGAAATGATCTGAAACCCCATCATTCTCAACTGTATCAGAATGTCAGCAGCTTACCAAGAGGAGTGTCTAGAAGCATCCTTAGGGCAGAACTCTTCATCTACATGATGATTATAGATTCCAGTCTTTCCTGGACATTCTTAGTTTATGCCTGTTATCCTGAGCTAAATATTAATAGTACTACCTTCACTTTAAGGGAGTCCCAGTTTGAAGGATAACTTATCTGGTCACTCCTCATTGTGACCCACCATTGAAGAGGCCAGTCAGACCAGAGAACAAAAAGAATATTCTATATAATCACAAAATCTGTAGGATTCACATTTGTGACGAGAAATCCTATGAAAGTTTTTTAAAAATCCTGTATGTACTTGGGTATAAATAACTTAATGGGCATTATGAATGCTTGATTGTGGGGAAACAGAAAAAGTGAATACATTGCACTTGATGGTTCTGAAAACAAGCGGAAAACATAATTCATATACTGAAGAGTAATGCTAAATGGGCAACATCTAAAGTAGAAATATTGTATAACAAATGTTTTATAAGGAACCAAAAAACAACTAAATGAAATACAGCACAATGCTAAAAGCAGTTGTCCTTGGAGTAGAGGATTAGAAGTGATTGCTTGCTTTCTTCCTTGTTTTTCTGTAGTTCCCAATTGTTTTACAGTAAGCACATATTGCTCTTATAATCAGAAAAAGACTTATTTAAATGTTCAGGGAAACTCACAAAAAAGCAAAGCATAGCTGCAGAATACAAGATAAAAGACTGACAGTGAAAAGATGAGCAAAGAGACATTAGGAAAATTCAAACCACAACTTGATTGAGACACCTGACAATGTAGAATTAAGGCCACAAAGCATTAAACAAGAAAAAGAAGGGCAAGTTTTCATGCTGAAGGCCACATCTACAAAAGCCATAATATATCTTTGTATGCAAATAACAGAACAGCAACCTTCAAACTCAGAAACCACAAGGAGAAGCAAGAATAAACTAAAACTTAATAATAATGTTATTTCCCAAGCTTACCAAACAGGGAACACTCCTAAAAATCGACCATGTATTAACTTCCAAAGAAAATTTCATGAAGTCTCTTGAAGTAAAAATAATCAAAAATATTATGTAATCATGGTGCAATAACCAGAAGTTCATAATAAAGTTCTTAAAGATCCTTCTGCATGGAAATTTAAAAATTCAATATGACACAATTCTTGGGTCAAGGTAGAAAAACAAACTGAATTTGCAGAAATCTTAAGAAAGACTGATGAGAATACCATATATCAAAATCTGTAGGGTGCAGTTAAAGCAGTGATAGAAGGAAATGGATAACAACAAATATCGATAAAATGAAATAATAAAAATTAATGTAATAGCCAACTCAAAAAAATTTTAAAAAATGAACCCCCACAAAAAAGTCAGAAAGGCTAAATTAACAAAAGTACAAATTAATGTCAGTAAAAAGAACACTTAAAATGGAGAAAAGGTTATTTGAAAAGATCAAATAAATTGACAAACCACTAGCTAACCTCATCAAGAAAAAGGGGAAATTTCAAGATCTTCAAGACATATACCCAAAATAAGAAATTTCAAGGTGAAAGTAACCATCAAAACAGGGAAAATTAAAAATCCTAGGAGATTACCTCACAATTGTATGCCAATGAACAAACACTTTGAAAACCTTGAAGAAATTAATAATTTTCCTGGGAAATTTGATTTCCCAGCAAATTTTTTTTAACCCCAGCAAAGTTTTTTAAAAATGTATTTAAACATATCACTTCTCTAGAAGAAATAGCAAAAGCAAAACAAAAACAAAAACAAAAACAAAACCCAAAGAACTATCCCTATCCCATGAAAGCACAAGTCATTATAAGGGAAATCTACCAGCCTTCAAAGGGGATAATATCAATCAATTTTAAATGTGCTAACATATAGATAAAGATGAAAATGAAAACTTCTAAATTTTTTTTACTGAACTGAGAACAACATTCATGCCAAAACCTGATGAAGGTTATACACATACACATACAAGAAAGCCACGGACTCCTCCCTCTTATAGCATTGCAAAAACCTTAAATCAAATATTAGCAAACAAAATCCAACAGCAACTTTTACAAACATGTCATAACGAATTAGAGCTTATTTAAGAAATTAAAGGAAATATTATTATTGGAAGATCTATTCATATAAAATTATATGAAGGGATTGAGGGAGAAAAGACACTTGATCTTCTCAATGAATGCTGAAATTTATTAAACAAAAACCTAAAACCCTTTCTTTTTTTTTTAATCATTTTTTTTAATTTATTTTCAGCATAACAGTATTCATTGTTTTTGTACCACACCCAGTGCTCCATGCAGTCCATGCCCTCTCTAATACCCACCACCTGGTTCCCCCAACCCCCCACCCCCCACCTCTTCAAACCCTTCAGATTGTTTTTCAGAGTCCATAGTCTCTCATTGTTCACCTCCCCTTCCAATTTCCCTCAACTGCCTTCTCCTAACTCCCCATGTCCTCCATGCTATTTGTTATGCTCCACAAATAAGTGAAACCATATGATAACTGACTCTCTCTGCTTGACTTATTTCACTCAGCATACTCTCTTCCAGTCCCATCCATGTTGCTACAAAAGTTGGGTATTCATCCTTTCTGATGGAGGCATAATACTCCATAGTGTATATGGACCACATCTTCCTTATCCATTCGTCCATTGAAGGGCATCTTGGTTCTTTCCACAGTTTGGCAACCGTGGCCATTGCTGCTATAAACATTGGGGTACGGATGGCCCTTCTTTTCACTACATCTGTATCTTTGGGGTAAATACCCAGTAGTGCAATTGCAGGGTCATAGGGAAGTTCTACTTTTAATTTCTTGAGGAATAGCCACACTGTTCTCCAAAGAGGCTTTACCAACTTGCATTCCCAACAGTGTAAGAGGGTTCCCCTTTCTCCACATCCCCTCCAACACATGTTGTTTCCTGTCTTGCTAATTTTGGCCATTCTAACTGGTGTAAGGTGGTATCTCAATGTGGTTTAAATTTGAATCTCCCTGATGGCTAGTGATGATGAACATTTTTTCATGTGTCTGATAGCCATTTGTATGTCTTCATTGGAGAAGTGTCTGTTCATATCTTCTGCCCATTTTTTGATATGATTATCTGTTTTGTGTGTATTGAGTTTGAGGAGTTCTTTATAGATCCTGGATATCAATCTTTTGTCTGTACTGTTATTTGCAAATATCTTCTCCCATTCCGTGGGTTGCCTCTTTGTTTTCTTGACTGTTTCCTTTGCTGTGCAGAAGCGCTAAAACCCTTTCTAATAAAACTTAATAAAATATACAGTGAAACATACTTCCTGAACAGGAATTCGTGTTTCATACGTATGTCCCAGTGCATATACCCTGGTTGAATATACCTCAAGAAGAAGGGAATGAAATGTCATTTTATAAATAATGAAATTTGAATATGGATGAGATATCAGGTAATATTAGGAAGTTATTGTTAATTACCTTTGTTCTAATAACAGTGTTGTGGTTATCTAGGAGAATGTCTAAGAAGATACATACTGACGTATTTAGGGAGTGAGTTATCATGATTTTGAAACTTAGTTCCAAATTACTCAACAGAAAAAAAAAGTATGTGTGAAAAATGCTAACAATTGTTGAGTTTGGTTGGAGGACATAGAGATGTTCATTGCACTATTCTTTTGACATTTCTCTTTGAAATTCTTCTAGTAAAATGTTGAAGATTAGATGAAATTTATCAGAATAGTACTAACAGTACCTTTACAATGTACTTTTCTCTCTAACTACTTTTGTTACACTCTTTTCAGCTCCAAGGATCAGAGATCCACTTAAGTTGCCTGGAGAAAACGATTTGCAGGGATGCAGTGGAACTGGATCTACGATTGGAATCCAACATTCATGGGCACTCAACTGGCTCTAAGAACTTTTGCCCTGACTGTGGCCCTGGGAGGGTCCACCTCATAGCTCTCTGTAGGTCTCCAGTCTCCTCAGTGTTTCTCCTGCCCTCTCAACTCTCCACCGACGGACTTCCTTTATTATCCTGACTTTCAGGTTGTCACATCTAGTAAAGTTCCATCATCCTCACTCCTAGAAATCTAATTCAAAGGCGTGCTGGCTAAAATACAAAATGGTATCTACACAAGGCTATCCATTGTATGATCATCTATACTAGGATGATCAATTTTATTTGTTTTCACAAATAAATTTTATTTGTTTTCACAACAAACTCCCTTCAAAATGAGACCAGTCTCTACATTCTGATGCAGAGTAATCTCCAGGTTACTTTGTAAAGTGAAAAAAGCTATGTATAGTATACTAATTATGATGTGCTTCCTTTTTGGGTAAGAAAAAAAGGCACACATAAATATACACGAATATACATATTTATTTCTATTTTCATAAAGAAACGATGGTAGGATAAATGAAAAATTGGTTAAAAAACAAAACCAAAAAAAAAAAAAAAAAAACACTCCCCTGCAGTGGAAGAAAAGGGAAAAAAGGATGTCAGAGAGGGGAGCAAGCTTCCTGAAATGTAACTTATTCTCTAGTTTTCCAGGCTTGCTGGAGCCTGGGTTGTGAATGGCAGAGTGGCATCTATTGGCCAAGCAGGATAGAGGAGTCAGTCTGGATTCTGGATTCAAGGAAGGGAAAGAGCTTCCATCTCTCTGTAGACAGTGTGACAAAGAGCAGGTGGCCAATTTTAGTCTGCCATTATGTCTCAGAAAGTGGGACAACCTGACATTATGTGTTTCATAAGGTGATGTGTTAAAAAGTATGCAACAGTAACAATATAGCAATCTTTTTTTTTTAATTTTTTATTTCTTTTCAGTGTAACAGTATTCATTGTTTTTGCACCACACCCAGTGCTCCATGCAATCCGTGCCCTCTCTAATAACCAACACCTGGATCCCCCAACCTCCCACCCCCTGCCCACAATATAGCAATCTTGTCTTAAAAACTAAATCCAAGCCTCTCACTCCCAGTTTCTGACCATTTAACGGACAGAAGAAGTTAAACACCTTACAGAAGCAATCAGCCAAATCCAGGCTATGGGATGTTCTATAGAACAAAAAACCACAGTAGGGCTGTTACAGAATAAATAAAAGCAATAAGAAGGTTTTGTTCAGATTCTGATTCAAACAAACTGAACTGTAAAAAGACATCTTTAAGACAATTGGAGAAACTTGAATATGGACTGGGTATTAGATGAGATGAAAGGTGACAGAATGTGCCACATCAAAATATAACTGTAGGAGTTCAGGACATGCCACCCCAATGTATGCTGCATTGGTATATTGATTATTTTGAAATGTAAGCCTTAAAAATTGGCAAATACCAGGAAGGGCTTTCTCTGATCTCCCCTTATTTGCCTCAGTACAGATCTTCCAAAAGGAACTCAAATGTCACATATATAGTCTTGGGAGTTTCAGCAGGTAGAGAGGATTGACTCTTTTCATAGGAGAGGATACCAGACTCTGACAAACAGTCACAAACTATACCCCTCATCTATTTTTTCCAAGGACCCATTCGTCTTTCCTAAAATCCTTTTACTCTTTCCCTTTTCCTAGTTAAGGTGGTGTTGAAGTCTGAATTCTATGCCACCTAGGGGAATTAATCATCTTTCCCTGGATCTTTCCCATGTAAATATGAAGTAAACATGTTCATAAATTTCCATTTGTTTTTCTCTTGTTAATCTGTCTTTTATTACATGGGTCCCAACTAAGAACTCAGAAAGGTAGTGGGAAAATTATTTTCCTCCCTCAGACTATTAAATCTGTTAAAATGTAAAAAAAAAAAAAAAGTATAATGAAGTATTTAGAGGTGAAATAACATGACATCTGAGATTTGTTATACAAACGTAAGAGAAAGAAGTGGGAGATGGATAAGAAACAGTGAAGAAAATGTTGAACCCCTTCCTTTTTCTGGGCATTTTTCAGTTACCATCAACTGGCTTTTGGGTGTTACTTGGTTCAGAATCCCTGAGTTAGTAAATATAATTGACTCTACCAAGCTGCTGGCCACTGTCTGAAGCCTATGGCTTCCTTATCTGTGGGTTTACTCCCCACTCAGCCTGTTTCCAAAGAGCTGGGAGGAATAGGATATAAGTTCAAAATAACCTGGTCACCTGGGCCTGCGTGGCATTTCCTTAGAGTGGAAGCGGCTGGGAGGGGAGAAGTAGACCCACTACTTATCATCTTCCTGAAGGTGGGAGAAACTGATCTCTGAATAGGATCAGGTTTGCATACTCCAATTCAATTTCAAGAACAACAATAACATGTCTTTGACTCACTAACTTGGCATGAACCCCACATCTATTTGGCTATCATCTCCTTTGACTACTCATTGCTCAGGAGTGAATGGGAATCAGGAATTACCCTCATACTTTTATAGCAGAGGCAAGTGGTAGAGTGACTTACCCAAGACACAGAGAAGTTGGCTCTAGAGGAAATAAATGAATTGTACTTTTGAAAATCAACTAGACTGCATCTCCAGGAGATTGTGTTGCATTAGAAGCAATTTTCAAGGTAACTCATGATTACTCTTTTTTTTTAAGATTTTATTTATTTATTTGACAGAGAGAGAGATCACAAGTAGGTAGAGAGGCAGGCAGAGAGAGAGAGAGAGAGAGAGAGAGGAGGAAGCAGGCTCCCCGCTGAGCAGAGAGCCGGATGTGGGGCTCGATCCCAGGACCCTGGGATCATGACCTGAGCCGAAGGCAGAGGCTTTAACCCACTGAGCCACCCAGGCGCCCCACTCATGATCACTCTTAAGTACCAACCACCACCACCCTTTTTAAAATTTCTTTTAAGACTTTTCTATGGAAGATCATCATTGCCAACACGGGTGGGGGCTGGAATAGTAGGAAATGGGTTGGAGAGTCAGAGAATGTCCTGTTTATGAAAGGCCTAAAGAAAAAAGAGTTTAGAATTCATGGTTTTGCTGAATGTGGTGACCAAGAAGGTGAAGTTCTTAAAAGAATGGGGCAAGTTAAAAAGAGAAAGGCTGATGAAAGCTGGGGTACCAGCTAGGAAATTCAGTAATAAAGACCTGATCTACAAAAAGCAGCAGTGGAAAGGTCGAGAATGCAGAATATCCGAAAGCTATGCCAAACTGAGGCATTATTTATTTTGGTGACCCCAGAGTTAGGGGATAGAGGAGAATAAAAAGTCAAAGATGACCTGAAAAGAATTTGACTAAAATGTAATGCTACCCCAGACAGTTACAGAATAAAATAGGAACACCAGTGGAGTAAAGGCAGCCACTCAACCAGCCTCTAATTAGTAAGAGTTGGGTAAAAACATATCTTAAAGGCAGTAACTCTGTACCAATTGCATAGGTGTACAAAATGCTCCAATTCCTTTATTAACATCTATTGAATTGTGAGAAAGGTGGAATTCAGGAAATTCACACAACTTTCACTATTTGGGGAAGCTAACTCTGGGCCCAGAAATTTAATCTTGAAATTAATTTATTTTTACCACAGTTAAACGCCAGGTGGGCTGGGAGTTTAAGATATCTGTAAATGTATTTAATCATTCTGGCATTTTCTTCACACCACTGATTCTGGAAGTTTTACTGGCAGTCTAATAATCTTGGCCATGGGAAAGTAAGTAAAATTTCCTTTAAATTATATTTACTGTGAAATGTTTTAATTGCCACGGTTAAAATTCAACTGGCAATGAGACTCATTCCCAGGTTTGAATGCAAATTTGACAGTCGAGTGATTACCCCAGTTAATGCCATGACTTGCAGAGAAAACAGAAACCTAATTGCATCTGGAAGCCAATGTATTATATCCCAGTGACAGCATCTTCAAACAGTGATAATCCGAAAAAATTATAGACTATTTCCCAAGAGAAATGGCTCCAAAGGTACACCTAGCTCTTTAATTTTGTAAACACATGTATCTCACTTCAATTTGACCATCACCTAAAAGTTAACTCCTTGAAATTGAGAATGGATCTCTCTGTTATCAGCTTTCAATCTTGGCTACATATTGAAATCATACAAAGAACTTGAAAAAAAAGGGGGGGGCACTGATACAAGAATTTTAGGTGTCCCCCAAGTGATTCTAATGTGCAAACAAGGTTGAGAATGTCTATTCTTAATGATTCTTTGAAAGATTAAATTTCTTTTCATTTTTTCACAATTTCCTAAAGTTAGGAAAGCCTTATTAGAATATATCACCAGTATGGGGAAAGAGGAATGAGGGAATGAAGAAAAAATGATGGAGGGAATCAAATAAACAAGAAAACAATACAAAAACCAGAAAAAGTAGTTTTTCTGGGAAGTAGGGGATCTCGAGAGGGAGAAAATTATTTAAGCTCCTTTTAAATGGACAAAGCCAATACCGAAGACTACTCTGTATCAGAAATGTTGAATCTAAAGGAAGATGAAATTGTTCAGCATTTTAGGTAAAAATCTCTTTCCCTTTGGCAGAAAAGCTATTTACTATTGGCTTTCTTATTATTTGATTGGCTGGCCAATAGTTTTGATTTTCTTAAAATGAGTATTTTGCTGATTTCCAGCCTTGACTTCTACTTTTACTGTGATCTTCCATGTTCCTTTTCTTTACTCATTAGGCAACAAAATACAGAGGTTTGTTCCAAGTGGAAATTTGAGACTACCCTAGAGGATAACAGAAGCACTAAATATAAGAGCCTGGGTACCTAAATCATCACAGGAAAAGCTGCCCATCAAACATACTTTGGACTATGAAAAAGATAAAGTATGTATTATGTTAAGCAACTGAGATTGGGGTTTGTTTGTTACAGCAGCTAGCTTTACTTAACTTGACAATGTACAAAGTGACTATCCAAATCCAAAGATTCCCATTCTGTACAGGTATTTGCCAAAAAAAAAAAAAAAAAAAAAAAAAAAAATATTTTTAAAATAAAAAAAAAACAAAAAAAAAAAAATCCTTAATGAATTTAAAAGAGTTCAAAACATGCAAAATGATTTCTGACCAGAATGGAATTAAATTAAGAAATCAACAACAGAAAGAAATATGGAAAATGCCCAAATATTTAAAAACTGAAACACATCGAAGAAACTCATGGATTAAAGAAGAAGTCAAAAGGGAAATATGTGTTTTGAACAGAATGAAAATAAAACCACATTTCAAAATTTGTAGAATGATGTTACAGCAGTACTTAGGGAGATGTACAAAACATTATGTTATAGTTATTTCTTTAGTAAATCAGTATCTCATCTCTTCAATTCTGTTTCTCTCTTGCTCATTATTTCTTCCCTGCCCATGTGAAGATGGAAACTATGATTTTTATCTTCTTTGTCTTACCACTAACTATCATAATTTACCCACTAAATAAACATGTATTGAGAGACTACTGTTGGCTTATAATGCTGGTTTAAGAGTAAGTCTTGATAAATAGTTCCACGTCAATAATGAGAAAATTTTGGCTTAGAGAAAGAAACAAAGGAAATGAAGAAAGTCAGCAGCTCCTCTGTTCAGATAGCTTTGTCAGATAAGAACATTTCATATTCAGGTTCATCCACTTTATAATCTCTTTTTTTTCATTCATAATCTTGATGTTCATTTTCCTCTCTTTTAAAAGAAGAAGTCATAGAATTACAAATCTAATGTCATTGCATTTAATGCACAGATCTCTGGTATCTACAAAAAGAGCTTATCTCCTCCAAGTACATCCAGTAAGACTATCCAATGTCTGTGCGTTTTCATGAAAGTACAATGCTTTGGATTTATCTTTCTAACCTAATGTGTAATTCTGATGAAAATAATAGTGTATCGGCACTGAGTTTGTCTTGAAGTCCTTCCTGCTCAAGTGGTCTGTCTCATAACTGGAGTAGTTTGTGGCAAAGCAGAGCTATCTTCACTCAGTTCCTTTAGCCTCAGAGGAGAGAGGGGGTATCCCCAAAACATCCATTTTCATCCCTTTGTAATGTGTTAGAAAATAACATGTCTGGGTACCTCACTTTAAACTTGTTTGTGTTTCCATCTTCTCCGAACTCTCCATATTCAGACTCTGTGAGTGTACCCACTTGAAAGCAAAACTTCTCTTGAAATGCCCTATATTAACCCCTTCACAGGTAAAGCAGTACCCCATGACCCTGAAAGAATGATTCTCATCACATTCCCACCCCTTTATGATGGACAGCCCCCTTTTGAGTGGACAGGCACATGATTTCTATTCAATTCCCTGAACTGTTTTAGCCGACTCTTCCCAGTTTTTTTCAGCTCCATTATATCTTATGACTTTAAAACTGCACATATTATCCAAGAGCTCATGTAAGAGGAAGGTGGTGTTTGCAGTTTGAGTCCCATTGTCTTTCTCATGATTCCTTCCATTTGGATGGCACTGTTGTCTGCATTCCAGAACGTTATCTTGCCAATGTCTTCAAGGAATAATCACCCATGACCGCCACATCCTGTTTTGGAGCTAAAACCTAAAGCTCAAAATTTATCATAATTTATATTTTGGAATCTCATTTTCTAAGGTGTATTACTTAAGTGTGGCCACAATAACAATTCCTGCTCTTAAACTTTTTTTTAATCACTATTTAATGTTTCTCATATGTCAGCTTAATAACCCTTTTGTGTTCCGCATCTGGTTGCCTAATATTTTAAATGACATCATGTTAAGCATATAAACTGAGCTCCCTCCTTCCAAGGTACTATGTGAATCTTACTAATTTTTATCAGAACACAATAAACCTTGCCATTAAGATAGCACTTTGGATAGAAGCTGGGTAGAACCAACCCTTTGTATTCAGAATGACAAGTTAATAATCACTGCCATCTGCGGGCAACAACAACAATAAAAAAAACTGGCTTCTACCAACTTGCTTGATCAAAGGCAATTTCAAATGAACAAAATAATTATATTTCCAGGGAACAATGCATTCACAGATAAAAACAGACTTGGTTATTTCCTGCTCTCCATATTTACATTGGAATGAACAGCACCCAGAGCAAACAGAAGAATAATATTGAGCAAAAACAGTTCCATTGGCAATCCTGAGGTCACAATCTTTACTTGAGAATGTAGAATGGAGAGCAAGACGAGGATGGGGATAGATGTGTCCCCCAGTAGAATTATTTTGTAACAGTACTACTCTCAGTTGACAAATCCATTTCATTTATTTCAACTTCCTCTGCTGAATATCTGTCTGGTGCCCATACTCAGCTCAAGCCTATATTACCTATTATTAGGGCAGGAAATTGATGCATTCCAATTATTTGTTTGCATTGTTTTCTCCATACTAGAGAAAATGTTGGAGAAATATTTGGAGAAAATATTACCATATCAATAGGAAATATGTTTTGGTATAATGTTTTTAAGAAGATACATTTTTTAAGACATATCCTTGGGTGATAGTTTAATCCGGTATTTCCAGATGAGAGCCTCTTTTGGCATTCAGAGAAAGAAAGAGAGGTACAATGTATCTCTTGTAGAGACAGCATATCTTGTTTTTCTTTGCAAACTCATACCTAGCATGGGGCCTGGCACATAGAGTTTGTATTAAGAGTGTACCAAGTCAATCAGAAATATAAGTGAATAATTAACAAAGGACCATGAAAACAGTCACTAAAATATTTATTGCTTATTGGAGCTGGAATTAAGGATTTTTCATCTTTTTTATTATCTTTATTTTCTGGGTTTATTCAATGAATATGTATTACTTTTGTACTTTAAAAAAAAGTGTGGGAAATCATAGAGAAAGCCTCAATTTAGTTAGAAATTTTTAGATCTTAAAAGGGAAGTTTATTACACATGCTGTAGGAATTTTGCCTTTATTTATCATGATCAGCAGTTTCTTGGCCATAATTTGAACTAATAAAGTGCCTATTCACCTGCTGGGGAAAAAGTGTTTCACTACCCTCCTCTGATATTTCAGAAAACAATAAGGCTCTGAATCATCCCCCCTCATAGGAAGCAGGAACAGGGTAACGGGGAAAAGATCTCCTGGGAACACCGAAGAGAACAAGATTCTAGCACCAGTTGTGTTGTAATTCTGAAGTGGGGGAAGTGTTACAGAAATGATGTTAGGCTCTTGGATTGTTATGTTTGCAGCGGTTCTTATTTGAAGTGGTATGTATCTTACGTCAACTGACCTCAATTTTATAGTTATAGTTTAAGGGACAATTTAATTGCTTTCATGAAGTTGTAACATTTGTCTCTGTTTCAGTCAATTCCCTGTCTGGAAACAATCAATGATCATCTAGGACTATCAAGCAAGAGTCCCACCTAGTGGCGGCTCATTTAATATGCACATAGCTCCTGAGCACTGGAGAGAAGGAAGAAAGAACCCACAGAGATAATATTGCTGAGATTGGGCTGGCCAGTACACTGATTGTGAAGACTCCCTCCTACCTAGGATTTTAGATTCCAGAAACGTGACAGTTCCTGTCAGCTCACGAAACGTAGGTTCCTGAATCGCTACTATCGCTACCATATGTTACCAAATATGAAGTTCTTCTGGAAGATGTGGTATAGATACACAATGGAATATTACTCAGCCGTAAAAAGGAATGAAATCTTGCCATGTGAGACAACATGGATGGATCTAGAGGCTTAGTAAAGTAAGCCAGAGAAATACAAATTCCATATGAATTCACATGTGGAATCTAAAAAACAATACAAATGAACAAAAAAACAAGAAGTGGATACATAAATATGGAAAACAAACTAGTGGTGGCCAGAGGAGAGGAGGTGCAGGAGGGGTGGGTGAAATAGGTGAAGGAGATCAGGGGGTACAAACTTCCAGTTACAAAATAAATAAGTCGGGGCACCTGGGTGGCTCAGTGGGTTAAGCCTCTGCCTTTGGTTCAGGTCATGATCCCAGGGTGCTGGGATAGAGCCCTGCATAGGGCTCTCTGCTCAGCGGGGAGCCTGCTTCCCTCTCTCTCTCTGCCTGCCTCTCTGCCTACTTGAGATCTCTGTCATATAAATAAATAAAATTTAAAAAAAATAAAAAAAATAAATAAGTCATAGGGATGAAAAGCACAGCATAGGGAATATGGTCAATAGTATTTTAAATTTGTATGGTGACAAATGGTAACCAAGTGTGGGGAGTTTTTCATAATGTTTATAATTGTGGAATCACTGTTGTACACCTGAAACTAATATAATATTGTATGTCATACTTCAATTAAAAATTAAAATGATTAAAAAATTAAATGTTCTTTGGAGATGACCATTCATCTCTCATGACATCTTCTTCTTTTTTTTTTTTTTTTTTTTGAGAGAGAGAGATTGAGGGAGAGGAACAGAGGGAGAGAGAGAGAATCTTGAAGCAGGCTCCATGCCAGCCCAGAGTCCAGGCAGGGCTCCACCTCACAATCCCCAATATCATGAGCTGAGCCAAAATCAAGAGTCTGCTGCTTAACCAACTGAGTCACCCAGGCATCGCCATCACATTTTTTGGTACAACCCAGCCCAAAGCACTGGTTTCAGGGAGTCACTGTCCTCTCATTCACTTATTCAATCACTTCATGAACATTTATTTAGTGCCTCTAATTCCCAGGAAATGGAATTAAACACTGAAAATGTAAAGATGATTGAGCTACATTCTGGAGCTTAGAAGGAATTCATAATCTGTCATGCGACCCTGCACTGGATAATCTGTGGTCCGCTCAAGCACCAGCACTGTCCCCTTTAAGGTTTGCTCTAAAAAATCCCCTTCTCAGGGATTGGAGCTTCCTGTAGAAGGAAGTTGCTGGAGATTTGGGAACAGAAAGAGGAGCCCTATACTGTAGAGGCAACTGCCGCCAGACTCTGGAACAGAAGAGGGATTCAGAGCGGCTCCCTGCTGAGCTCTTGGGGACCACCTGGGTCACTGTGGTGCCCAGAGCACAGGAGAGTGCTTCTCGGAGTGCGGCATCTTCCTGGTGAGTTTCTGAGAGCTGCCCTGCCTGTGACTTCCTGCCAGGTCTTCAGAGTTGGCCTCCCTCCCCTGGGCTCCCCCACCTTCATGACTTCTTCAGCTCTTCCAGTAGTCAAAGAAGCCTCTTGTTCCTGTAGCAAATCCTGTAAGCCCAGAAAACATGGAATGGCTTGTCTTTTCTTGCCCGAGCCCTGATTGGTTTAGTCACACAGTGGGCTAATCCTGTAATGACTCAGGAATATACGAGGTGTTGATGAGAACTGAGTGGTAGAAAAGCATCCCAGCTTTAGAAGGACCAGGGAAGGCTTCCCAGAGAAAGTGGCATCGAGATAAGTCCTAAAGGTGAAAAGAAATTATCCAGTTTTAAAGGAAGACATAGAGACTAAAGTATTTAGGGGGAAAAAAACAGGTTTTGGAAAGACTAGCTAACTAAAATAATAATGTTTAAAGGAAAGACAACAACAAGACTGTAAGTTGCCAAGTATGCAGTTAGTGTGTTGACCGAGCATACAATGGCAATGTTCTCACATGAGTATCATTCCTGCAAAGCTCAGGACAGATTTGTAGATATCAATGTGGCAAAGTATAGCAAGGCCGTTGGTACTTCATCTACCGTATCCCCTGAAATCAGATGGGCCCACAAAACTCCCCAGCTGCTGGGAAAGCTAGCTGCTAACAGCTGCAGTTTCTCCAGAGAATTACCTTCAGCTGATGAGAGCTCACGCACCTGAAGTGCCTGGAAGGTTTTGCCTTCCTTGAAGGGCATCAGGAGCCCGGGGCTGACTGATATAGGCAGACCAAAGTCTGGTCCCCTTGCAGAAGGGTGGGATAACTTTGTGGTGCCATACACTTTCCCAATGGGAACAAGCTAAAAATAGACATTAGGAGAAACTTTGCCTTTGCTTAGCTTTCTTCTTGTCCTATCCTCTGCTCTCCTCGCTTCCTGGTATGTGCCAGAACTGTAGAAGTTTGAAACTACTTAAACATGAAAGACAAGGCATGTGCTAGCCTAATTATGCCATAGCTTCTGGCAGACTGTGCAAAGGGAGTTTAGACTTTATCTACTAAAGCATGGTCTTAAAATGTTTGATTGATGAGACCATCAGTAAAGAAATTGAGAGCATGCTATACGGATGTGTTTGTTAGTGTACCAATATGTCAAACATTTTGTAGATGATGAACACAAATTTTTAAGAGATAATTTTTTTTAAAAGATTTTTATTTATTTATTTGACAGATCACAAGTAGGCAGAGAGGCAGGCAGAGAGAGAGGAAGGGAAGCAGGCTCCCTGCTGAGCAGAGAGCCTGATGCGGGGCTCCATCCCAGGACCCTGGGATCATGACCTGAGCCGAAGGCAGAGGCTTTAACCCCCTGAGCCACCCAGGCGCCCCGAGACAATTGTTAAATAGAAGTTCTATTTTTCTTGTATTCCTATAGATCAACTTGCACATCATTTTAGGTGGCATGCTCTGCTTTGGGCCCCATGGGGGCAGAGAGTAGGGTTGGCCAACTTTGCATTTCACACCTGTGATCCCATTAGGCTTCTCCTCTTTAGGTGGATGATGTGTAAGTCTTTGCAGGAATGCGTCTAACACCTGCTCTTGAAGAAGGGGGAAGCAGAGGTTAAAGGATTACTCTGTTTCCTTTCCTGATGGGCATCTTGCCCAAGAAACACACACACACACACACACACACACACACACACACACACACACAGAGTCAAGCAGATCTTTACCAGAATTTCCAGCGAGAAAATAGAAACAGTAGGGATGTAGGAGATGGGGATGGAAAATCAATGTCCCTGCCTCTCACCTCCCCCAAACGCACACATGCACACACGCTTTCTAGCTTTTTCATCCTTTCTTCCTTAAGAAAGCACTGACCTCACTGCCTAAATCTCCTGGCTGTGACCATGGTGTCACCCCCTAGACCACTGAAAAACACCGTTTGCATTTTCTTTCTGTGCAGGTCTTTTTTCTTTCTTTCAGGTCTTCCTCCCAATACCTCCATTTTGCTAGACTGCTACTCTTTTGGCAAAAAGTAGGCAAGTCTCAAAACTTCTCTTGGGTCATATCCATTCTTACAGTCTTTTCTGTTGCTTCTATCCCAGCCATCCTCACTCTTCTCCTCAATGTTGCCTCGAAGCAGAGGATCGGGAGAGATTTTGAACCTGAGAGAGAGCAGAGAAGAGATCATTTGGCCAGTCCTATTCCCATTATTGTCCGCTTTTGTTTTGCTCTAGTTATCCCCTAGAGTCTGGAAAAGAAAGCCTCAGACATCTCTCACAAGCGTGAATCTCTTCTCCCGAGTGCCGCAGGGTTCAAGGAGGAAATTGTCACCTCCACAAATAGCATCACTTTGACCTCATTAAAATTTATGGAACTGGGAAGACAGTCTAAAATGGAGCCCCTCATACACCTAAACGATCAAAAGCTGTAAATCAAACAAATACAACTCCGGAATATAATATGTTCCATCTGCCTACCTTGACAAATACAGTGCCGTAGGTCAAAATTGAAACACGGACTGACTTGTATGTCCTGGAAGTTGTTATGGTCGTAGGTGGTGGTGTTTGTGTCTTTCTCGAACCTTACAAAGCCAGCTTTCTTCCATTAGCCTGATGGTGGTATCTGTCTTGCCTGTTGCTGCCTCCTAATTCTGTGACTGTTATTTTAGCAAAGTCTGTTCATATGGATTTCTCTCAACCTCAACTCTCTGGCTCTGGTGATAAGAATATTTTGTTCCTCCTGGCATAGAAAGAATCTCTTTCACATGGGAGTTTTATCTCCTTCTTTCAGAAAGAAAAAGGGAAGGTCATGATGTTTTTAAACCTGCTGTTTTTTCGAATGCATTTAGCTCAAAACAATCTTTATGTTAAAATGGCATATTTTGGGGTGGCCTGTTTTGGTCCCCTTCTTTCCCTCCTTTTGAAACTCCTCCCAGGGAATCTCCCAGTCCAGAAGCTGAGTTCTTAGATTGTTACGTGTCTCACTGAGCTGGTCTCTTAGTCCTGAGAAGAGGTCCGTTCAGTCAAACAGCTGTGTCTTATTTCAGAAGGCCTGTCTAAATCAGGCCTGGGTATGGTGTGAGTAATCAGGCATTTTATGAGGAGCATTTCTATGGAAACAAAAGAAAAGCAAATGTTCATGATTAGAAGAAACTACCAGCTCAGTTTTGATTTCAGAGGGCCATCAGTCAAGAAGGTTTTTAGATCTTGGGTTGAAAACTTCTTTAGACCGTAAGACAAGGACAGGCAGTGGCAACCCGATGAATTTTCTTTGGTTTGCAGGGTGAATGTTTCTGGGAATGGTATTGGGTGCTCTGATGAACTTTCTGAGTGGTTGAGGTGCCAGGAGGGGTAAAGGTTGTTCCTATATGATCTGTTGTAGGGATTTCTTTGAAGTTCCTATCCTGTCATTCAGCATCAGTTGGCCTGACTTCAGAAAAAAGGCAGTCGTACTTCTCAGTGATGTCAAGTCTGGAGGATAAGAGGAAAACTGGAAATGTTACCTACTGACAAAACGCACAAATGGCAGGAGACAGTTTCCAAAGAGGAAAAAAAGTTCGAAGTCCGTGACCATGACACTGTTCAACAAACCACAAGGCTATGCTGTAGTTTTTATTGAAACATAGGATTTGTGCCCTGTGATCACTCCCGGTTTTATGAAAGATAATCTAAAAACTAATCTGTTTGCAAAATAAGTCTAGTCTCCTTAAAGTTCTTCTGATGATTTACATAAGTGAAGCAACAATAGTGATGTTTCTGTCCTATATGCTCCTTTTAAGTCTGCTTTACTGGAACTTTTCTTGAGGAATCTCAGATTGGACTTTTAAGAGCCTTTTGAGGCTAAGAAACTACATTAGGAACATGCCACCAGACTTCACTTTCATTACCTACAGATTGGGGTGAGTCCTTTAGGTTTGCAAGACATTTTGAGGTTCCTGAGCCTGCCAGGCAGTAGCCTCTACAAACCCTTGAGGCTGAGAACCCGTAAACCAAGTACCAGGACAGTAGTCCAAGAGTGTTTTGTAAGCATTGGCTCCATAACCTCAAAAGCCGTTTCTTAATCTGGTCCTATCTGATTCTGTGCACATTGTTTTCAACTATGACATTCCTGTCAGAGCCTTGGTAATATAACTGATGCTTCCAATTGTGTCCTGTTATAAGGGGAACAAATTTTTATTTAACTTACGCAAATTTTTATATTTCCATGAAAATAAGAATATTCAATAAGGACTTCTGAATTCAAGAGGAACCAGCTAGGGAGAAAAATAAATGTTTCATTTTGTTAACAAAGGTGTAGTCTACTAAATTGTTGCAAGTTACAGTTAGCTTAAGTGAAAAGGAGAAAAAAAAAGGTTTCCTTAAATCTGGAACACAAAACACTAAAGAACCCATAGTGTTTCAAACAAAGAAAAACCAGTAGAAGGTATCATCATCCTCATCAGTTCACTTAGTCCCATGTAATCTCTTTTCTTTTTTTTTTTTTTAATTTTTATTTTTTTTATTTGACAGAGAACAAAAGCAGGGGGAGCGGCAGGCAGAAGGAAAGGGAGATGCAGGCTCACTGAGCAGGGAGCTCCATCCCAGGGCTCAATCCCAGGACCCTGGAATCATGATCTGAGCTGAAGGCAGACTCTTAATGACTTAATAACGGAGCCACCCAGTGCACCACCCTCACCCCCCAACCCCCGCCCATAATCAACTCTTGCTCTGCTTGACCTGGGTTAGCAGTTTTCCGAATTCTTAGGTTTCTTTATTAGAATCCTTGAAATTCCCAACCAGTTCACGGGTGTGATTTTGAGGTTATCAAGAACCTGGACACTGTAATAATTGTCAGAGACCTTTCTATGTTATCTCTTTTAAGGTGGGGCGCTTTTTGCCTATGGTTGATGGCAAAAGCCTTCAGAAAAGCATCAGAGTAAAACAGAAGTTTTTGAATTTCAAGACTCAAAAATAGATATGGTTAAAGATCTGGTGAGGGTTCATTATAATGCAATTGACAAAGAAATGTGGTTATTTTTTTGGCATACAACTTCCCAGATAATAACTGGAATCATTTATTACCCAGTATAAAGACTTTGACATATTTCTGTGAATTTGGATATAATTCAATTTGCATACAACATAATTTCTTTTTTATTATTTCTTTTTTTTATTTATTTATGACAGAGACAGAGATCACAAGTAGGCAGAGAGGCGGGTGGGGGGGGAGGGGAGATGTGGAGGTGGGGAGAAGGCTCCCGCTGAGTAGAGAGCCTGATGCGGGGGCTCCATCCTAGGACCATGAGAACATGACCCTAGCCGAAAGGCAGAGGCTTAACCCACTGAGCCACCCAGGCGCCCCTAATTTATGAAAACTTTATATTGGTAACAAATGCCCATACAAATATAATGTAAAGATTTAACATTACTTCTTATTTGACAGTGTTTCTCATGTATTTGAACATATTAAATAAACCTAGTTAGTTTAAATCTCTCTTCTTTTTTACAAAGTCAGAGAACACACTCTTCTAGGATTTTCCAGGGACCCTCTGGGCAATCTTGAAGTCAGTTTGAAGTCAAAAATAGTTTACTTACAATTTGAATTGGGAAGTTTGTCAAAAATGTCAAAAGACTTGAACACTTAATCAAGTAAGATTACAGATCACTGTGAAACAATTGTTAGCTATCTATGTAACAAAGTGATAATAGAAGATCTCAAAGGTAAGTATTGAAGATTACATGATTGTAAAGAAAACCTTAGCTCTTTCAATATTGAGAAGACTCTGTTGTCTCAAATTATCAAAGACCCAATAAAGACAACATGAAGCACAGGAAATTATTTTGATAAAATTTTCTACATTTTCTACGCAGATTATTCAACAGGTAAAGAAAGTCTTTTACAACAACCTAGGAAAACTTTGTTGTTGTTGTTTTTTTAACTAAAAAAGGAAATTAAATTCTAGTGTTGTGTAGACAGAGAACTGATATTGAACCTCATTTTTTGAAAACCCTTTTAATAAATTCATTAAATTTTAGTTGGCTTGACCACACAAAACTCTCTTCTCTCTCTTTCTTTTTATATCCAGTTAGGTTTTTTGTCCTTTATTTTAAACAACCTTAAACTATCCTTAACTAAAACAAAATGACTCAACTCTTCCCTAACAAAACAAATTCTTTATGCCTCCTATTTTCCCTTACCACAAACACATCACATTTTTCTTGAAACTTTATATATGGTTTCTTTCCTCTACCTTCATTATTCTTGGTAGTTTTATTTACATATATTTATTAGAATTCCCTAATTTCCGGTGAAAACCAGGAATTAAGTAGTTGTGAACTGTTTCTCATCTATCAGCATTCTGTAGTAGATTACCAAATTTATGAATAAGCTTTTCTTAATTTCAAGAGGTATGTGCTTCCTCATAGTACAATTTTTCAGTGTGGTGAAAAACATGTTTACTGATAGAAATATCTTTTCTCTCTCAAATAAGAAGCCAAAGGTAGGTAAACTATACATTTAGCAATTAATATTTCAGCATTTTATCTTATTTGGAAATGATCTAGATAGTCAGTGAATATCCATCATTTATTTAATTTAGTATAACTGTAAGATTTCAAGTTACCAGATTTAATTTAGTATAACTGTAAGATTTCAAGTTACCAAAAATATTTCAGAAAATATTTTTATCTAAACACATTGTAAAAACACAATTATTGTTGAAAAGTTCATTTATAAACTTTATCCTACCTACATTTAATTTACTTGTTTTTAACCATTTGCTTGAATTACTCATGAAAATTTCATGAGACATTAAAGCTGGCCATGGTCTCCTGTGTGTTCTCAGTGAATTTGTCAAAACTTTTGCGGGGGGAGGGATGGGGAGCTATCAGGGCTATGTAGGTTTCAAGCTTGCTTGAGTGTCTTTGGCATTTCTTAATTTTTTTAAATGGGTCTCATAGGTGTTAATAGGATATTTGCTTAGGATGAAAGCTAACATTTCTTTTAGATAGAAAAGCCAAAGTCTTCAAAGGTATACCTATTTCTTAATTTTTGCTGTTAGTCTGATCTCTGCCACCTACCCTTGTCAAGGGAATCTTTAACCAGCCAAGGCATTCTCTTGTGTCTTTTTCTTTTTCTCCCTCTTTCTCAATCTGATTTTCTCATAGGTGTTAATAGGATATTTGCTTAGGATGAAAGCTAATATTTTAGATAGAAAAGCAAAAAAAAAAAAAAAAAAAGCCAAAGTCTTCAAAGGTGTACCTATTTTTTTTTCTTTTTTTCTTTCTTTCTTTCTTTTTTTTTTTTTTAAAGAAAAAGATTTAGTTGTTTTAGAGAAAGAGCAAGAGAGAGGGGTAGAGGGGCAGGGGGCAGAGGGACAGAGGAGGCCGGAGGCAGAGAGGCAAAGGGGCAAAGGGACAGAGGGAGAGAAAGTCTTAAGCAAACTCCATGCTGAGCGCAAAGCCAGACACAGGGCTTGATCTCACAAGACTGAGGTCACAGCCCTGAGATCATGACCTGAGCTGAAACCAAGAGTCAGATGCTTAACAGACTGTGCCACCCAGACACCCCAGAGGTATATCTATTTCATTGTGATTTCAAAGCAATAAACCTTTCTATGACTTAACTATGGACACAAGAGGCTTCCTTATAGAAGAGGCAAAGCTATAGCCCCATCCAAGCTCCAGAGTTGCTCCTGAACAATAGCTTAAGAAAGTAAAGACCTTCATTGTCACAGACAGTAAGAATAGTTCATGTTTGTGATAACCTCTCTCTGGTTCTCCCATGAACATGATGGTCCAGTCACAGACCTGCTCGACTATGATACTGGGTAGGCAATACTAGGATGAGACTTTGTAAGAGCTAACAAGGCAACTAAGGTGGAGATGACTAAGGCCCCTTATTGACCGAGACCCCTTTATTAAGACAAACTCCCCTGAGAACTAGCATGGTCTGGCAAAGAGAATTCCACTCATCATTTTGTGTTCAGGGTGCCCTGCCAGCTAACTAACCATCTGATACAGGTCCAATAACCTGTGCACCCCAGCTATGGAAACCAGAGAGAACATTCTCGTTAGTCACAAAGCCATGCTCCAAGGACATTTCAATTCTGATATCGATTCCCTTGTGGGGGTCTTCTCCCCATACAACCGAGCAATTCTCTAATTCTTTGTAGACACTGACCAACTGTCCCACAAATGTAACTCAACTCTGACACTTTCCACCTGAAGATGGCATCAGATCCCACAGATTAGGATCTCTGTTCCACAAGACCGCCCCCCACTTCAGATACCTGTCCCAAATTCAGATTGTTCACCTGTAGTCTGACTGATCAGCTATAAACCAGACCCCATGACCCCCTCCTTGAGTTTGATGAACTTGCTAGAATGGCTCTCAGAGCCAAGGAAACTTATTTTCTAGATTACCAGTTTATTACAGAGGATAGCAAGGATATGAATCAATAGCTAGTTGAAAAAACACATATGGCAGGGTCCCAAACTCAGATGCCTCTATCCCCATGGAGTTTGGGGCATAACACATGGATGCATTCTGGTTCACCGACCCGGAAATTGTCTGAACTCTGTCTTTTTGGATTTTTATAGAGGCGTCATTACATAGGCACAATTGATCAAGTCAGTGACCTTGGGCAATTGATTCAACCTCCAGGCCTGTTCTCCTCCCTCTGTGTGGGGGGAGGGTAGGACTGAAAGTTCTAATCCTCTAATCACTTGCTTGGTGCCCTGGTAGCCAGCCCCCATCTTTAGGTGTTTTCTAAAAGTCTCCTCATTCACATAAACTCAGGTGTGCTTGAAAGGAGTTTGTTATAACCATCAAGACACATTTATGGCTCTTCCTAGGAGATCTCAAAAGGAAAACATACAAATTTAATCTTACTTGTCCGTAGCAGTTTCCACAAAAAAATGACCCCCAAACCAGAAAGGCACAAGTGTTTCTATGTACGAGGTTGAGCAAAGAGTAGTTAGAGATTGTGAAAAAGGAACAAATGTCCTGGGGAGACTAAAGGAAGATAAGAGTTATTTTGACAAAGTCTGTTTGTACCTATTTTTCTCAACCTCAGCGCTCTGACTCGCCTGATAAGAATGTTTTTCTCTTCCGAATATATATAAGGAGGGCAGCTTTTACCCTGGAGTATCCTCTGCTGCTTTCAGGAAGTTAAAGGAAAGGTCAGTGTGATCCTCTTACACCTGCTGTTTTTCAAGTTACGTTTAGCTCAAAATAATCCCTTTGACGGAAGTGACCTATTTTGAGGGGCGTCATGTTCTGCCACCCCTCAGTAGCCCCGCATCTGTCACAAGGTCTTAAATACAGACTGTTGAAGGCCTAACTGAATGAATGAGTAAAATAAAACTACAAAAAAAAAAATTCCTTCTTGTAGTTAACAACATGCAGGACTTCGTATCTAGAAAAGTAGTCAGAAGGTCGCTGATCTTTGTGTTATTTCATACAGATTAATGTATGATTAATTTATACCGATTAATGTAGTCCATGGGACATGTTTTGTTTGGCTTGAAATTATTAAACGTTTTAATCAACATTTAAAAATCAAGGGATTTTTCTCCCATTTTATTGAGATGTATGTGACATGTAACACGATATTTATAGTTGTGCAATTGTGATTGTGCACTATACGATGAAGTACAACTGTATATTATATTACAGAATACAATACAGAATACAGTTGTGCATAACATAATGGCTTGCTGTACGTATATATTGTGAAATGGTTATTGCAGTAAGATTAGGCAACATTCCTCAATTCACCTAAGAAAAAAGTTCAGATTTACTCTCTTAGCAAGTTTCAAAAATACAATATGCTATTATTAATTATAGTCACTCTGCTACTACACATTATATTCCTGGCACTTAATCAGCTTATAACTAAAAGTTTGTACCTTTTGACCGTCTTCATTCATTTCTTCCCACACACCCCCATCTCTTGCCTTTGGTAACCACCCATCTGTTCTTCTAAGAATTTGATTTTTATTAGATTCCACATATAAATGAGATCATACAGCATTTGTTGTTTGTCTTGTTTCACTAAGCATAATGCCTTCCAGGTCCTTCTATGTTACCAAAAATGATAGGATTTCCTTCTTTCCTGTGGATGAATAATATTCCATTGTATATATATATATGTATATATATACCCCCCGATTTCTTTTCCATTTATCCGTTGATAGACACTTAGGTTGTTTCCATACCATGGCTATTGTAAATAACACTGCAGTGACCGTGGGAGTATAGACAACTGTTCCAGATAGGGATTTCCTTTCTATTAAACATATAACCAGAATTGCTGGATCAGGGTAGTTCTATTTTTAATTTTTTTATAAGCCTCCACCATGTTTTCCATAGTGGTTCCAACAGTTTATATTCCCACCAACAGAGCACCTAAGAGTTTCTTTTTCTCCATATCCTTATCGACACTTCTTATCTCATCTTTTGATGATAGCCATGCTAACAGATGTGAGGTGGTAACTTATAATCTTGATTTGCATTTCCTTGATGATCAGTGATGGTTGACACTTTTTCAAGTCCCTGTCAACCATCTGTCTATCTTCTTTGGAACTCTGTCGATTCAGATCCTCTGCCCAATTTTTAACCAGATCGTTTGCTACAGAGTTGTATGAATTCTGTATATAGTTTAGATATTAACCCCTTATCAGGCAAATGATTTCCAAATACTTTTCCCATTATGTAGATTGTCTTTTCATTTTATTAATAGTTTCCTTTGCTGTGCAGAAGCTTTCTAGTTTGATGTAGTCCCTCTTGTTTGTTTTGGGGGTTTTTTTTGCCTGTGCTTTGGGGGTCTTATCCAATAAATCATTGCCAAGATCAATGTCAAGAATTTTCTCTCTGTTTTTTTCCTAGGAGTTTTATGGTTTCAGGTCTTACAGTGAAGTCTTTGATCCATTTCAAATTGAATTTTGGGAGTGGGATAAAACAGTGGTCCACCTTCATTTTCATTCTTTTGTATGTGGATATCCAGTTTTCTCGGCACCTTTTATTAAGAGACTATCTATCCTTTACTCATTTTTTCTTGGCTTTCTTGTTAAAACTTAGCTGATTATATATGTGTAGGTTTATGTGTAGTCTCTATGTATGTTTTTATGCCAGTACCTTACTCTTTCAATTACATTCCCTCGTGATACAATTTGAAATCATGAAGCGTGAGGAGTCCAGCCTTGTTCTTCTTTCTCAAGATCACAGTGGCCATCTAGGGTATTCTGTAAGTTCAAAAGAAATTTAGGAAAGTTTTCTCTATTTCTGTGAAAACTACCATTGGGATTTTAATTGGGATTGCATTGGATTTGTAGACCACTTTGGGTAGTATGGATATTTTTACAATATTAATTTAAGAACGTAGGATATGTTTTCATTTATGTGTCTTCTTCAGTCTCTTTCATCAGTGTCTTAGAATGTCCTGTGTGCAGGTCATTCACCTCCTTATTTAAATTTATTTCCAAGCACTGAATTGTTTTTAACGTGATTGTAAGTGGGGTTGCTTTCTTAATTATTCTTTTAGATTGTTTTTAGCATATGGAAATGGAACTGATTTCTGTATGTTGACTTTATATACTGCAAATTTACTAAATTTATTTTAACAGTTTTATCATGAAGTCTTTAGGGTTTTATGTATATAAACATGGTATCTGTGGGGACTATTTTATTTTTTTTCTTTCTGATATAGATGTTTTTATTTCTTTTTCTCGCCTAATTGCCACAACTACGATTTTCAGTACTATGTTGAATAGAAATGGTGAGCGTGGGCATCTTTGTCTTATTCCTAATCTAGAGGAAAGGATTTTCGCATTTCATTATTGCACATGATGTTAGCTGTGTGCTTGTTGTATGTGGCCTTTAATGCTGAGGAACATGACTTCTTACTCAATTTGCTGAGTGTTTTTATCATAAAATTGTATTTTGTCAGATACTTCTTTGTGTTTATTGTGATGCTCATATGGCTTTTATCCTTCACTTTCTAATGTGGTCGCAACCACGCTGATTGATGTGAGGATGTTGAATTTTCCTTGCATCCCAGGGATAATTTCCACTTAATCATGGTGAATGATCATCTTAATATGTTGAATGCAGTTCAGTAATACTTTTTGAGAACTTTTGCATCTGTGTTCCTGAGGGAAATTGGCCAATAATTATCTTTTCTTGTAGCATCCTTATCTGGCTTTAGTATCAGGGTAATGCTGGCCTTATAAAATGAGTTTGGGTGCGTTTCTTTCTCTTCAAATTTTTGGAAGAGTTTGAAATGGATTGGTGCTAATAATTCTTTGAATGTTTGGTAAAATTTACCACTAAAACCATCTAGGCCTGGGCTTTTCTTTGTTGGGAATTTTTTGATTGCTAATTCAATCTCCTTACTAGTAATTTGTTCAAACTTAATATTTCTTCACAGTACAGTCTTGATAGGTTGTGTTTTCCCAAGAAGTTACCCACCTATTTATTCTAGGGTATCCAGTTTGAAAGTGTGTAATTATTCACAGTAGTGTCTCATAATCCTTTGTGTTTTTGTGGTTTCAGCTGTAAAGTCTCCTCTTTCGTTTCTGATTTTATTTGAGTCCTCTATCTTTTTGTCTTAGTTAACCTAGCTGCAGTTTTGTTCATTTTTTCTTTCAAAAAACCAGCTCATAGTTTCATTGCCATTTTCTGGTCTCCATTTCTTTATGTTCTGATCTTTATTGTTTTCTTTGTTTTGCTTCATTAAGCTTAGTTTGTTCTTCTTTTTTAGTTTCCTGAGATGTAAGGTTGTTTATTTGAGATCTTTCTTTTTTCTTCTTCTTCTTTTTTTTTTTTAAGATTTTATTTATTTACTTGACAGAGAGATCACAAGTAGGCAGAGAGGCAGGGGGAGAAAGAGGGGGAAGCAGGCTCCCTGCTGAGCAGAGAGCCCAATGCAGGGCTCAATCCCAGGACCCTGAGATCATGAGATCATGAGATCATGACCTGGGCCAAAGGCAGAGGCTCAACCCACTGAGCCACCCAGGCGCCCGTCTCTGTTTTTTCTTAGTATAGGTGTTCATTACTAGAAATTTCCCTCTTAGAAGTACTTTTGTAGTACCCTATAGGATTTGAAATATTGTGCTTCCATTTTCATTTGTTTTTAGATTTTTGTTTATTTCCCTTTTGATTCTTCTTTGACTCGTTAGTTTTTCAGTAACACGTTGTTCAATCTACCACAATTGTGAACTTTCCAGCTTTCATCCTATCACTCACTTCTATTTTTACACCATTGTCACAGGAGAAGATACTTGGTATGGTTTTAATCCTCCTAATTTTAGTAAGACTTGTTTTGTGGCCTATCATGTAATCTAACCTGGAAAATGTATCTTGTGCACTTGAGAAGAGTGTGTCTTCTGCTGCTGTCGGATGGAATATTCTGGTATATGTCTGATAGGTCCATTTGGTGAAAAGTGTCATTCAAATCCATTATTTCCTTATTGATTTTCTGTCTGGATGATCTATCCGTTGTTTAAAAATAGGATATTGAATTGCCCTATACTGCACTTCTGTCTGTTTTATCCTTGAGACCTATTAATAGTCATTTTATATAATTTGGTGTTTTAATATTAGGTACCTAGATGTTTACAATTGCTATATCTTCCTGATAAATTGACCTTAATTATTTATATAATGACCTTTTTAAAAAAAATTCCTATTACAATTTTTGACTTCCTGTCTTTTTAAAGCATATTTTCAGTATAGTTACTCTTGTTCTCTTATGGTTTCCATTTGCATGGATTATCTTTCTCTTTCCTTTCATTTTCAGCCAATGAACATCCATAAAGCTTAAGGGAGTCTCTTACAGACACCGTATAATTCATTCAGTCACTGTGTCTTTTAATTGGAGTATTCAAGACATTTATATTTTGCATAAATTTTGATAGGTAAGAACATACTACTGCCATTTTGTTAATTGCTTTCTGATAGTTTCATAGTCCTTTTGTTCCTTTCTTCATATCTTGGTCTTTTTCTTTGTGAGTTGGTGATTATTTGTTCTAGTGTGCTCTGGCTCTTTTTCTTTATCATCTGTGTCTCTTACAGGTTTTTGCACTGTGGTTACCATAGGCTTTTATAATACATCTTACAGTAACAACCTTTTGTTTTAAGCTAATAACAGCTTAACTTCAATTGCATTAACAATTTCTACTCATTTACATGCCCCCCACAATTGATGTTGGGCCACCAATTAATATCTTTTTTATATTGTGTATCCATTGATGTGACATTATAGTAATTATTTTAACACTTTTGTGTCTGAACCTATATTAGAGTTTGAAGTGATTTACTCACCACCATTGGAGTATTAGAGTTAAATTTGGCTATCTATGTTTCTTTGCCAGTGAATTTTATATTTACATATGTTTTCATGTTGTTATTTGGTGTCCTTTCATTTCAGCTTTAACTCCTGTCAGCACTTTTTCTTTTTTCCTGGCAGGTCTATTGGTGAGAAATTCCCACAGCTTTTATTTGTTTGGAAATGTCTTTATCTTGCCTTTATTTTTGAATGAGAGTTTTGCTGGACCTTTCATAAGTTTTTTGTTGTTTTTTTTTCCTTTGAGCATTTTGAACCTATCCTTCTACTCTTTCCTGGTCTGTAAGCTTTCTGCAGATAAACCTACAGATTGCCTTATCAGGATCCCTTTGTATCTGATAATTCTTTGATCTCTTGCTGTCTTAAAAACTCTGTCCTTGATATTTGAGAGCCTAATTATAAGTGTCTTGGTGAAGATATCTTTGTGTTTAGTCTGTTTGGGGGAATCTTTGACCTTCACTTACCTAGATGCCTATATTGCTTTCTACATTTGGGAAATTCAGCTATTTTTCCTTTAAATTAGATTTCTTCCCTTTCTCCCTCTGTTCTCTTCGTAAAATTCCCATAGTATGAATATTATTTTACTTGTTGGTTTCCCATAATTCAGATAGGCTATCTTCACTCTTTTCCTTCTAATTTCTTGAATTTCCTCCAACTGGGTAGAATCAAGAGATCTATATTCAAACTCATGGATCCTTTTTTCTGCTTAATTGTGCCTGCTGTTGAAGTTCTCTGTTGCATTTTTTTTTCATTGCATTCATTGTGATTTTCATCTCCAGAATGTTTTTTTTTTTCCATTTCTTCCCTGTTTCTATTTTATTTTGTTCATGACTTATTATATTCTCATGAATCTCACTGAGCTTTCTTAAAATAATTATTTTGAATTCTTTTCCGGATAACTCACAGATCTCCTTTTTGGGGAGATGAGGTCAGTAACTAGAAAACTGTTGTCCTTTGGTAGTGTTCTGTTTTCTGACTTTTTCTTTCTGATGGTTTTGCTTTGATGGGTACAGTCACCTCTTCCAGCCTTTTCATACTGTCTCTGGTGGAAAAAGACTTTTCACTTGGGGGGTGGCTGTGAAGGTGTTGGCTGGGTGGGATGCAGCATCTTTGGTTCCTGAGAAGGTAAGTGGCATAGTCTCCATGCAGGTTCATCAGCTGAGGATAACATTGGTCAGGCTATAGGAACTTTCTGTGGCCAATACTGTGGAGGTCCCACAGGTGTCAGAGGCAAAGAGAGCTATGGGAGCATCAGAAGCAAAAGCTTCTGGGATCTTTCTGTTCCTTTTCTTGCCCCTTTAAGGACATTCTAGTCAAGGGGACCCTTCTCAGCACCTGGCCTGGCCTGTTGGTGCTCAGAGCAGTATCAGAGCCAGAGTCCTGGGCTCAGGCAACATGGAACTACCATAGCACCCCAGTCCTGGAGCACAGATGTGCTTGCTGTCAGTGTGGCACTGGTAGCTAAGGGGTGGGCATGTATAGGTCTTCCGTGAAATCAAGATCTGGGGACTTGGGGGCTCACTGAAGTGACTCTGGCCAAAGGAGGATGAGATGCAGCAGTGGCATGGGTCCTGGGATGAAAAGATGCAGCAGTGGCTGAGGTCCAGAGGGTAGGGGGCTGTAGCAGCACAGCCTGGAGATAGTAGGTCAGAGTCCCAACTTTGGCCCCAGGGGCAGTCAAAAGATAGCAGCAGCAGAACCCTGGTGGTTCTTTGCTGAAGCCACATACTGGGACTTGGGGAGCTAAGTTCAGAGCAATGGCAGCACAGTTCTGACAATGAGAGTTCAGAGTCAGAAACTGGGGTCTGGGGGGTGAGGTTCAGCGCAACAGAAGCACCTGGAAATTACAGCTCACGGCCATGACCTGGGACCAAGGCGGTGAGGTTCAGGGAGACAGCAGCCCAGTCACAACAAGGAGGGTTCAGAGCTGTGAACGGGGATGGGGCAAGGGTCTCAGCGCAGCAGCAGCACCAGCAATGTGGCTGAGTTGCAACCTGGGTTGGGGTCAGGGGGTGTCTGGGGAGATGGAGTTCACAGCAGTGGCAGACCATTTCCAGAAATGAGGGTTCAAACCATGACCTGGGACCCACGGGGTGGGGGTGGGGGGTTGGGCTAAGACAGGATGGCCCTGATAAAGAATGGTTTGGGATCCAGGGTGTGGAGCTTAGAACAACAGCGGCTGCTCTGATAATGATGGGACAAAACCACAGCCTGGGGTCTGAGCAGAAAGCAAAGGAGTAGCTGTTGTGGTCCTCTGTATGGTGAGAGAGATGCTATGGCTTCGCACTCCTGGAGACAGGGGCACGGCAGCAACTGGGGCTCCGGAGGGCAGGTCTCAGAGCAGGGGCAGCTCTAGCCTTTGTGGAGTTAGAGGGGGCTTCTGAGGCAGCTCTGTCAACTGGAATTAGCCATGGCAAAGACTCTGGGAGACCTTTGTAACTCAGCGATGAGGATTGCTGGGGTTCTCCTGCTCTCCTCTTTCCAGTGGGATAAAATTCTTTTGAATTCGTCCTTCCTGGTGTCAAGCTGCTCTTGACTGTGACACAAGTAATAGGTTTCCTGTACTTTTCTATACACCCACCCTTTAGTATTTTTTTTTTTTTTAATCTCTGCAGGGTTTTGCTGCTACTTTGGAGGCCAAAGCTTTCCCTGAACTATTTTCTTTGGTTTACTCTGTGTGTGTGTGTGTGTGTGTGTGTGTGTGTGTGTGTGTAAGGGAAGATAATCACTGGAACCTCTTAGCCATCCATCTTCCTGATGTCATCTCCTTGTTTTTAACTACTGACAATTTAATTATAATGTGTCTTGATGTGGGTCTTTTTCAGTTCATCTTACTGGAAACTCTCAGAGCTTCCTGGATCTGAATGTCTGTTTCTTTCCCCAAATTGGGAGAGTTTTCAGACATTATTTTTTCGAATAAACTTTCTGCCCCTTTCTATCTCCTCTCCTTTTGGGAACCCTATAATGTGAATATCAGTCCACTTAATGATGTCCTAAGCTCTTTCCACTCTTTTTCATCCTTTTTTTTCCTTTTTACTCCTCTGATTTTTATAAACACTACTGCCCTGTCTTCCAGTTTGCTAATCCTTTCTCCCATTTCATCCAGGCGATTATTGGACCCCTCTATTAAATTTTCCACTTTACTTATTGTACTCTTCAACTGTGATTTCTCTTTGGTACTTAACATTTTTTCTTTCTTTGTTGTGATAGAAAATTCTCACTTTCTTCATGCATTGTTCTCCTCACCTCAGTATCTTTATGACCATTATTTTGAACCACGTATTAGTTAAGGTCTGTTTCTGGGGATCATATTTCCCATTTCTTCATTTTCTTAGCTCTCTGTATTGATTTCTATGCATTAGGTAGAACATCTCTGTCTTGGTCTTGACAGAGTTTCTTCCAGTAGGCTAGGCGGTGAATCTCGTCTACTGGCCTAGATGGAGCTCTTGGTTGTCTTTCAAATCTTTGTGATTGTCTAAACAGCCTTCTTTGTTCTTAATGTCCCAGCAGTTGAGGGAGTGCTAAAAAGGGGAGGATCTCAGTCAGTGCCTACACCTAGGCTGATTAGAAGTTGGGCCCTCAGGCAGCGGCCTTTAAAATAATCAAATAGACCTCTTTCAGGGCAAGACTGGGAAAGGAGCTTCTGTCTACTGCCTCTGCATGGAGAGAGTTAGACAGCTGGATTGAGACATTTCTTTGTTTGTGACACTCCCACTGAATCTGTGCATATAAACCATCCTGGCCATCAGAACCAGGCAGTCAAAGGGCACGTCATCCGGGTAACAGGCAAAAGCCAGGGCACCATACGTATACACCAGTTCTTCCCAAGGACCTGCTGGTGGTCTGCAGCAGAGCACAGGGAAAACAAGGAGATGGCCTCCGCCATTGCCAATCCTCTAGATACATGCTAAATGAGGAGCCTGACCCTCAGGCTGCAGCTTTTTTAAGATATGCAAATATCTCTCTTTTAGGAAAAGACTGAGAGACAAGTGTTGTGTCTGCTTTTTCTGTGCTGAGCACTGTGGAGATAGCCTTGGTGAGCCCTAATGAGCCATTTCAAAACTGCTTCTTCAGTTGCTCTAATCTTGTGGGTCCCATGGACACAAGCCTCACTGACTTTCAGAGTTGGTGTTTTGGGGGGCCCATCCCTCAGGTGGGATTCTTAAAAATTGAGGTCCCAGATGTTGGTCCCAAAGCCTCTACCTCTCAGGAAGAAACCTAGTTGTGAGTTCCCTCCCAATTGTATGTCACTGTGCTTGGTGGGGCTTATGATGATAGCCTGGGGCAGCTTTTCCAACCCTTTTCAACATGGGTGGTTTTTTCCCTCTTGTTTAACTGACATGTAGGAGTCTCAGCTAGATTTCTTTCAGAAGGAATTGTTCCTTGTGTAGCCGTAGACTTGGTGGGAGCTGAGTTCTGAGCCTTCTATGTCACTATCTAAGATCAAAACTGCCAACATCAAGAGATTTAAAAATCTAGATTGCTGGTTCTCTCATAGAAAAGAACAGCAATATTGCCCATAGCATGGAAAGGTTGGGTGTAAGTGGCAGCTGATGAGGGAACAGAAGGCTGGCTGTGGACAAAGCAAAAGCTGACACCCTCCAACCTTCCCCCATCCCCACTCCTGGTTGGGACATCTGTGACATTCTTTAGGAATCTCCCACCCATCTTAACGTTAATACCTTGCTAGAGGGCAAAACGACTTTGGCAATGGCAAGGCCTCTGGTATCCGGTATCTTGTAGGTGTCCTTTAGCATAAGAAAGTTCTATTGAAACTTCCCTTTTCCTTACTTCCCCCACCCCCAACCTACAGAACCTGCTACATCTCACTATCCCCGGCGGGCAGCAGCTCTTCCTGCCCACGGGTCCTGTCCCCGTGCTTTAATAAACCACCATTTTGCACCAAAGATGTCTCAAGAATTCTTTCTTGGTCATTGGCTCCAGAGCTCACCCCACCGAACCTCACGTGTATTCTAGAATTTCATCAGCAGCTGTGCCCTGTACACGGGCCTGGTTTTTCTTTGCTATTGGGCACAGCAATCCAGTCCCAGGTCAGGCTGGCTTCACCATTAACACCTGCCTGGCTCCTCTTAGCTATTTTTTCCACTCATATTGAGCTATAACTGACATACAACATTGTATAACTTTGTGTAAGTTTAGCCATGACATGTATACATTTCATCATGGCTTGACATACATATATTTAAAGTGATTGTCATGACAAGGTTAGTCAACTCCATCACCTTATACAGTTACAAAGAAAAGAATTCTTTGTGGTGAAAACTTAGAGGTTCTACTTAGGAACTTTCCCTCTCAGCTACTGCGTAATTTTGGTGATGGTGTAGGACCTAGTGCATGGCACAGTATGACAAAGATGTTTACAAGGTTGTTACCTGGGGGTTGTGGTTTTAATCTAGTCTCACAAAACAGTGCTAAACCACAAATATGTACACACAACGAACATAGAACTCAGAGTTAAAACGGACCAAAAAATTCCTCCCAAAATCTTGTGGGAGATTATTTGGTTGAATATTATTCTTGCTCCACCTTGTGGCCATTTGAGAGACACACAACCCCGACCACCCCGGTGCCAAGTAAAACAGAATGAGGCTTCATTGAGTGATAACATAATAGGATTGAGATAATGTTATGTTTGGCGTGTTTTAGCAAAGATCCCAAACCAGTAGTTCATAAAATTTGATCTGATCACTTGATGCATAGCGTCAGAAACCCTGCCACTTTACCCACTTATGAATCATTCTTTTTTTCCTTCTTTTTAAAAAAATTTTATCAAGAAAGAGAGAGGGTGGACAAGGGCGAGCACACATGCATGTGTGGGGTGAGGGGCAGCAGGAGAGGCAGACAGAGAATCTCAAACAGACACCATGCTGCATGCAGACATGGGGCTCAATCTCATGACCCTGAGATCATGACTGAGCCAAAATCAAGAGTCAGACACTCAATCAACTGAGCCACCCAGGCGCCCTGAAACATACTTTTCTACTGTGTTTTCTTCTCACCCTCTGAAACAGACAAGCACAGATCCAGAGTTCATCTATAACTTTCCACTTTCAAAACCCCTGCTCCAGAATTTCTAATATTCTCACTAAAACCTCTACGGGCGAGCTCAACCTCGAAGTGTAAAGTTAGAGAACAGAAGTTCCTACTTAGGTTTGCAAGACCTCGCAAAGTCACTTCCTGCATGGCATGGTGGTTATTGTATGAGGGCTCAACAAGTTTTTGTCGCCTTGCTAATCTAGAACTCTTTTCTGTGGTATTCATTATAATTAACAGATTATTCCACTGGGCACAAGCTGACCTCTCTTTCAAGATCTAGGCTGTCTGTACATTCCATTTTTTTTGGTCCATAAAATGGGGATGACAGCAGTGGGTACCTCTCAGGATTATTGTAGAGACCTTGTGTGGTCTTAGATCAGTGTTAGGCTGACTGCCATCAGGACATAGTGTTCAGTACAAGTTTTTATCTTTGGGCTGGCTTAGAATACACCGGGAGACTCAGGGCTCGCTGCCCTGGGCAGTTATGAAAATGACAGTTCCCGTGTAAACTGACTATATTCAAAAGGCAAATAAAAACAGATTTGGGGTTGTCCTTATTCCTTCTTCCCTCTCACTGTATAAAAGAGCTTTCCTTCTAAGGACATATTTATTACAAGGTGGCTCAAAGGAGGGACGTGAAAGTTTCAGAAAAATAAATAAATAAGCTCCTACTGGCCTGTACAACTGTCATACGCTGTTAGCAAGTTACAACTGTTCACTAATTAACTACAACAAACTGTTGAGCTCCCTGCTGGGATTTATTTTATGAAGTCAACATGTTATCTCTTCAACTTGGTGTAAAATAATTTGTCCCCACCACTACGTTGGAGAAATACATTAAATTGCCTGGAGAGAAAAATCAGTGTGTTGCGGCTGCCACCTTGTGGCTTTATGTATTATATTAGTCCTCAGAAATCAGATAAGTATTTTCTACCCTAACAACCAGTTTCTAAAATACACCAACAATTTGAGTATAGATTTTTCTAGCATTATTAGAAATTCCCCAAGTTGCACAAAGGACTCTGAACTAATTTCTTGGCATCATTTTACTGCCTTGTGAGGGTTGAAATCAGGTAAAAGTTCACATAAGATCTAAGTCATATTAGCTCTCAGTCCCACAAGATGTCAGTTACACAAGTGATGTATGCTTCTGTGTGTTCACCAAACATTTTTGAAATTTAAAAAATTCTCATGTGTAAATTAGATGTGCTAAAGAACTTATGAGCTACTCATGAAATGGAGCATATAAACCCATTAAAAATACAGAACTGGAGAAAAATTTTGGAGGATTTTTTTCCATGCAAATAATTCTATAATCCTTTTGAAAGGTAACACAGAGTAGGGGTTAAGTACAACCCTGGGACCTGGGGTCAAATATCCCACTTTGATTAATTATTAGTTATGTGAACTTGGGTATATGACAGAATAGCTGAGTATCATTTACTTGTCCGCAAAGGTGGATCAGCTCAATGGTACATCACTCACAGGGCTGTTGTGAAGATTGACTGTAGCTTTTCGAGCAGTATGGGCCAGACCGGGGAAGGGTGGTCAGTGTTCTGGGTAGCCATCATTATGATGGCATGAGTCAAATTTGTTGTTTTGCTGGTGATTAGCCTTCCCCCTTCAAAGTATATGTGGATATAGGATAGGAAGCGAGCTGAATATTCGGTGACTGGGGTAGATTTGGGGAGTCATTAGCACCGCTCTCCTTTCTGGTATGCCTATCTTTGAAGTCAGGTGCGGCCACATGACTTGCTTCGGCACTGAACATGTAAGAAAAAGTAATATGCCACTTCAGGGTGGAAGTTCCGAGTTTTGGTACATGATTCATCATTTTCCCCATCCCCCGCCTTGCTGGTCATGGTAGCATGTGTCACGATGATGCTCCTTCAGCCTGGGTCCCAAAGTGATTATACCCCCCTTCAATGATGAGCAGAGCCCCATAGACCTGGATGAACATACAGTTTGGGCAAGAAAAAACTTCAGTTGTGGCAACGCACTGAAAATTTGGAATCTTATCATCATCTAATTTATCCCATTTTAGAAAATACTTAGCTTCCTGTGGTCTTCCGGCAGGTAACCTTGCTCTGAAGCTGAGAGGGGTCCTTCCCCTCAGTCTGCTTCACAGCAGAGACCCGGGATGTGGTTGCGTCCTGACAGCCAGCAAAGGACACCACAAAGGCTCTGGAGCCAATCTGTCCATGACTTGGAGCTCCACCACTTAGCAATTAGTTGAATGACTGAGCAGTTGATTTAACCTGTATACAATAGCGGTACTGGGGCGTATCTGTTCCAGTTACTGAACCTGTATAAGAAATGGTGTCACATCTCCATTTATTACACTGAAGGAATTATGAATCGGGAATTGAACATAGCATGCAGGGATGGTTTATCCCATGACTGAGGCCTCAGCTGAAGACTCAGAGTAGGGGCTGGAAGTTTAGTCACACACCTGGTAATTGATGTTGGCTGTTGATGGAGACCTCGGTCCATGCCGTCAGCCCTCTCACATGGGGCCTCTTCCGGGGCCTGGGCTTCCTTATAACATGCATCAAGAGAGAGCGAGCCTAAGCCGAATCACCTTTTGTGACCCTGTGTCAGAAGTCATGGCATCACTTCTACTGCATTCAGCTGGTCAAGGCCATCTTGAAATCCTGCCCAGGCCCAAGAAGGGAACTAGACTGCCTCCTCTTAGGAGTAGCTAGGGTCTGGAAGAGTTTGAGGGACCAGAAATACTGCGGCGGCCATTTTTAGAAAACAGGATCTGCCACATTCCTCAGAGTGTGGGTAAACTCACAGAGTTAGCACAACGTACTCAGAACAGTTGGTAGTTACGTGCTTGGTGTTCGTGACTGATCCCCTGTACAGATCTAGAATCCTATGGAACCACCTTTCTGCGGCCAGCTCTTCCTTCTCCTGGGGACAAAAGCCGAGGATCTGTTCTCTCAGACTCCAGACCAGACTCTGACAACCCCAAGAAGGGAGGAATGAAGGAGCACACTCTACCCCCACAGCCTCAACGAGACCTTCCCTCAACAGTCTGACACCAGTCGGCTCAGGCTGAGAGTTCCCTTTCATCATTCCCCTGTAGAGGATTTAATAAACTTTGCAGCCTGTTTAACCAAGATCACAGACTTGCCTAAGTACAACTGTGCCTTTATAGCAAGAGATCTGCGAGAAGATGTTGGAAGCAGTGGTAGATCTTGGGTGGTTTCTCTTTTTCTACACAATCTCTCATGTCCCAAACTCCAAGTACTGGTCTCAGTATGTATGAAGGCAAGTGAAACAGACCTCTGAAGGGGTACATCAGCCCCTAGGGGACCTGGGCGAGACTGAAACAGCAAATAGGAGCGAAAAAAACTTCTAGTTTCTGGTGAGGTACTGGGTTATCTGTTGCTAGCAGTGCTGTGTGGATTATAAAGTACCTATATCCTTAGCCCTGAGTCACTGGTATCAGGGTAGGCCAGGCAAACAGGCTTGGCCGGTACCTAATTGTTGAGTCATGTTCAACAGAGGTTGCCATTTCTTCAACCTTCTATAATTTTTGTTGTGAAAGAGGCAAAGGTTATACCACATGCCAAGAACCTTCCCTGGAGCTTGTGCATCTGTTTGACATCCAACGAGTTGCTGTAGTTAGGGTTGACCTGCAGGACTACATTCACACCTAGGAAGCTGGCCGCACCAGCTACCTCTCCTGTCAGGTGGTATTGTGTACGCGGGCTCTCACTCACAGAAGTTAAAACTCTAGGGACCAAATTCCGACGCTCAAAAACTAGCGGTTCATGGTTTACTGCACCCCTTACTCCTGCGTGTATGCTGCCGAGTCACTATGCCCTTGTTTCCCTCGCACTTTTGGTGTCCCTTAGCTTGGCAGGCTGTGCCTAGGCCAGGAATAGGTTTGCCTGGAGCCCAGTCATGCTAAGTGTGAGCACTGGGAGCACCTGCAAATACAGGATTGTCATTGAGTCACCCAGTATTAACTCAGGACATTTCCTCAGCTTTCCAGAGATGTTTGAAGATTATAAGTAAGGGCCTGTTGCCTCAGACAGTCCCCATCTTCCAACTTCCCAGCTCAATTCCTGGCCTGCTTGCTCTTCCCATCAAGCAGTTTAAGATTTTATTAAATAGAGAGTACATGTACAAGCAGGGGGAGTGGCAGGCAGAGGGAAAAGCAGGGTCCCCACTGAACAAGGAGCCCCATTCGGGGCTGGATCCCAGGACCCCGGGATCATGACCTGAACCAAAGGCAGAGGCTTAACTGACTGAGCCACTCAGGCGCCCCCATCAAGCATTTTATGTTGACCTGCGTGCCAGCACTTACCTCTTCAAAAGTTGCTACTAAATGGGATCCATCTTTATAACGTATTTCAAAATGTTATCCCTAAACTACCAATGAGCATTGAACTGAGAATCTTCTACTCATTCATTGAATGTTTCCTTGTTATACTCTTTCTCACTTAGGCTTAGAATGCTTTCTCCTTTCATCACAAATGCTTGGTTTGAGTTGTTTCTCTACAACAGGGCTCTACGAACTAGGGCCCACAGGCCAAATCCAGCCCACTGCCTGAGCTTACAAACTCTGGAACACAGCCATCCCCACTTGTTTGCCTATTGGCTCTGGTTTTTACACTCCAGTCATGGAGTCCAGCAGTTCCAACAGATGTCTGCAAAGCTTGCAATCCTACTGCCCCTTGAGAGTCCGCTGACCTCTGACCTAGAACAGTAGTTGCAGAAGAGGTGTTGGCACCACAGAAAACAGAAAGTAAGAATTGCTATTTTATAAAATAGAGCTGTTATGGCAGGCTACGATGGGGATGGATGGCCTCGGCACAGCAGAGGCCGTCTGGCCAGCTGCTGGGAATACAGAAAGGCCAGAGGGAGGCCGGGAGAAGGCCACACTAAGAGGAGGCCGGGATGGGAAGGGAGCCATGTTGGCACAGGGCCCAAGTCTTCTAAAGCAGCCTTAGAGCAGCTGCTAACGCCTGCAAACGTCAGCCAGCTCCCCCCTTGCCCAGGCTCACTCTCTACCTTACTGGTAAACAGTAAAAGCCGCTCAATTTCCGGTTACCTCTACTGAAGGGGCTGCGTGAGCAGAAGCAACTACAGCAATGGTTCTGATTTAAGACTTTTATTTTTTTTTCATGCCCAACGGGCCTGAGTGGTTGATGCTTGCCGCTCCCCTTCCTGCCCTGGAGCCCCCAACCCTTCACAAGAGGAGCGTGTCCTTGCAGGGCTGAGTGCAGAGGGCCCCTAGGCTTTGGCAGCTGCCTTGTAATGGGCCAGAGTGCGGGCCGAAGGGTCAGTGGCGTTGATCCACCTCGGCATCCAGTAATGCGTCAGCCAGTCGGCCCGGCCAGGGTAGTGGCGCTCAAAGATCTGACGGTAATAATAGCCTTCTTTGGTTTTAGGAGTGTTGAAGGGAAATTTTTGGGCTGCTGCTGCCATCATTGCATCATCAACCTGGAAAAGCATAAAAACAAAATGGTTTTTTAGACGGCATAGAAACCCTTATATTGAATGTGGCTTCATGGCAACAACCAAAGATATGAAAAGGCACGACTGTAATTGCCCAAGAGACCCTTTGAATCACCCTTCACTTAGAACATTTTATATTCTAAAAATATAATTTTAGAACATTTTATATTCTAAAATACCAGAATATACACAGCGGCAGTGACTTTTAAAGAACATTTTTGTGAATGTCTATAACAGAGGGTAGCTCTGAGTTTTATTCTTTCATGTCTATTAATGTCTGATCCCCAGCAGGGATGCAATGATGTGGTAAATGAAGGTCAGTGATAACGGGTAAGTCTCTCGCTCTTTCAATTCTAGATGTTACTACATAATCCTTCATGCTATCTAAATCTTATGAAATTCTTACAAAAGCATTGTTTACCGAGAATTTCTCCAACACACAAAACATTTAAACTAAACACAAAATGAACAGCGATTACAATTCTATTTCCACATCGTCCTCTTCCAGACAACATATATATATTTTTAAAGATTTTATTGATCTGATAGACAGAGATTACAAGTAGTCAGAGAGGCAGGCAGGGAGAGAGGAGGAAGCAGGCTCCCTGCCGAGCAGAGAGCTCGATGTGGGGCTCGATCCCACATCCCGAAGGCAGAGGCTTTAACCCACTGAGCCACCCAGGCGCCCCCCAGACAATATTTTTAAAGACATTATACCTGGTGTTCAATATAGTCCTGTAAGATCCTAAACCAGGAATTCTTAACTGAGGTTATTCCATCACTGAAGGCTTCTTTTGGCCGCCAGAGAATGTCTTTAGGTATCAGATTGGAGTCCTCAAAGGTCTCTCTCAGGAGATGTTTTTCTATCCCATTCTGACATAAAAACAAAGGAATGTTAGTAAAAGTTCCGAATATATTTGATATCAATGGACAGTTTTTTTATCTTGGATTGATTCACCTACCTTAGGCATCCTCATATCTGGTGGCAGAGACAAGTAATAGGAAGAAAATCGATGATCCAGGAAAGGGACTCTCAATTCAAGGCTTAAAGGAAAAAAGAAAATCTAAATCAAAATGGAGAGTTAATGCCTGTGTGTTCAGATTGTCCTTGAGAGTCTCTTGGCAATTCAACCAGCGTCTAAGTCAGATGAGTCATGTTATGACTTATGTTACCATGTCATGTTATCTTATGTTAAGACGATAGTCATTTTTGCAGTCCTCCTGATTATCCTACACTACTGCGTGAACACAGAAATCTTCATTCAAAACGGGATGCTTACTATCTAGGGAGTGAGGCAAACTGACAATAATTTGACTTTCCCTTCTACAAACAACTAAGTGCACATCTCAAAAAGCAAAAGAAGGCAAGAATAATGAGTGACCAGATCATTGAGAATGTACTCTTCTTCTACCTTTCTGCCTCAACCTCTTTTATAGGCGAGCCCATCTCTCATCTTACGAAAAACAGTAAGAATTCAAAATTGTTGACTATGAAATAACTCGTTTTCATACAACATTCAATATAAACCACCGATCTACAGCGTTTCATCGAAGGCTGCATTATGCTTCCTGAATCCTGGTGACTCTGGTTAAGACAAATGGATATGATAATAACCACGGATTCAGTTCATTCCCCACACCGTATTTTACTATTTCCCAACCTCAGTGTGATTTGGTAGAAGCAACGAAGACATTTGATGTCAGTTTTCTATCACGTACAGTACAAGTCTTGAATTCTCCAACATGACTAGCTAAAAAGCGACACTTCAGGCATCCAGAAATGGTCTCCGAGAAACCTGTTGGAATCCAATCAGCCCTCTCAGATCTTCACCATCCTGTGACCACAGAGCATCCAACAGGCACTCGACACTTGTTTCATGGGGGTGTGTAATTTTTACTTCTCTTAAAAAGGCTTCGAAAGAGCTGCATCTGCCTTCCCTCTCCATTCAGATGACAGTGGAGTGGGGCTGTGTTTAAAGGCAGAAAGTTGTCTAAACCTACAGTCCCCTCATCAGAACCACAGTAACACTCTGAATGAGAAGAGCTTCATTTTCTCTGAAAAGTCCTACTTTGCAACATATAACCAACTGAAAGAAACAATCAGCCACCGAGCTGTCTGATTTTTGAGGCTATCTTTACGACTGCTTCTCAGCTACTGAGTTACCCGTGGGCAGCAGTGGTGCGGTCTGCCCGGAGCACATCGAACAAGTAGAGTTCCTTCAGAAGCCTCTCACTCTCCTCCTCAGCTTTTTCAGGAGAAGGAGCCTGTTTGACAAACAAGCAAGGTGAAGTTACAAATAGACCAACAGCTTGGCTTTGTGCACATGGAACAGCCTGTGTTTCTCTCTCTTTCCCACATTTCTGCTCTAAGCATGGCAAGACAAAAAGCTCCTCAAGGTCTGGGGAAGGGAGTCCCTGCTTGCTACACCAGGCCTCCCTTCACAGCAAACGGTTGATGTCAGGGGATTAAACAGACGCTGTGGGCAATAACCATGCTGCCGCACGATAGTAAGAAATATCAGAACTGTGATTCTCATGCTCAACTGGTCCTGAAGAATGCATCTTTATCTGACTCCAGGAAGACCTCTTTCTCCCCTGACAAAGCAGACAGGACCTGGTTTCCTCATCTACATCACAAGACACTCAAGTGTTAGGGCTACAGTGACAAGAGAGGACAGCACGCAAACAGTTCACTTTTCCTAGCTTCGCACCAATATCCCTCCATTTCAGAATGCTTACCTTGTGGAAATATATGTAACCCTGCGTCAGCTCATCTGAGCCTTCCCCGGAGAAGATCACCACGCTATCTGTGTTCTTCCGAATGTACTTGGAAACCAAGTACATACCTTGGAAGAGAGTGACAAATTGTTCACATCAACATAACTCTCCACCAAAAATGCTTTCTGTTTGGCTTATAGAAGCTACTGAGTTTTACTTAGAATAAACTCTGTATTTATAAACTGGCTTCCAAAATAACGACTTTTTATCTATAAGCCATTTTAATGTACCTAATGTAGAATTTGTACTGTTGCCATGAAATAGCCCAAAACCATTCTAGAATTATTTGCATTTATTCTTTTTTTAAATTTTTTTATTTATTTATTTTTTTAAAGATTTTTATTTATTTATTTGACAGAGAGAGATCACAGGTAGGCAGAGAGGCAGGCAGAGAGAGAGGAAGGGCGGGGGGAAGCAGGCTCCCTGCTGAGCAGAGCCCGATGCGGGACTCGATCCCAGGACCCTGAGATCATGACCTGAGCCTAAGGCAGCGGCTTAACCCACTGAGCCACCCAGGCGCCCTATTTGCATTTATTCTTAAGTACTTTGTTTTAAACTATTGTTTGAAATAATCTCTTAACCCTTATACCTTTTTTTTTTAGTATTAAAAATGTTTTTGAGGGGCGCCTGGGTGGCTCAGTTGGTTAAGCGACTGCCTTCAGCTGGGTCATGATCCTGGAATCCCGGGATCAGGTCCTGCATCGGGCTCCCTGCTCAGTTGTGAGTCTGCTTCGCCCCCTGACCTCTCCCCTCTCATGCTCTCTCTCTCTCTCTCGCTCTCTCATTCTCGCTCCCAACTAAATAAAATCTTAAGAAAAAACATTTTTTTAATGTCCTAAAATACCTTACCTACTGAAGCACGAACGGTCGTAATATCGTAAGTTTCCAAGGAAAATATGACTTCATCCAAGACCTGAATGCCTTCCTCAGAATTAAAGAGGACTTCATGGTGTTCACTCCCAATGTGATTTGCCACCTGATTATTTAAGAAACATCCACATACTTGTGACTTAAAAGAACTGCCTTTGAGAAGGAAACATGACAGTAATTCACAACACAGTAAGTTAACATCAGTGAAAAACAAAACAGGCAAAATAGGAGGCAATGATTCTCCAGGCCACCGTATACAAGGTTCCCCAGTCAGGTTTCCTGGCCTCCTCCAGTCTCTTCCATGACTCAACTAAGAGGCAGACAGCCCATCAGCTCTTCCCACTCCAACACTTCCACCTCACTGTCCAGAGTACTATACAGTTAGTGTGCCCTACACCCCTCAGAGACCCCCCTCCTTTCTCTCTAGTCTGACAGGGCCCCACTATAACCTTGGCCCTCACTGGCCCTCGAGTAATGTTTTATATTACATTCAGGATATTATTCCTAAAGGAAATGCCACCCCCCCTTCTTTTTTCTTTGGCTATTTTGGATTCTTTCAGCATTGATCAGCTTGCTTTGAGACTGCATTCTAGTTCTTTCTCTTCCAGACTAGGAAAAAGGTTTCCTGAACACTGAATATGTATGTACAAGGTCCCCCTGCCCATAATCCTAACACATGGTGCTTTGTTAGAAAAAAAAAAAAAAAAAACAGCTAACATTTATAGGGTACTTACTACATGCTGTGTTCTATCCTATGCATTTTAGACGAATTACATCATTTTCACCACAAAACTATCCCACAGTAGATACTATTACTCCTATTACACAAGTGAGTAATTACATGGTGGAAGTAGGATTTGAAACCAGTGGTCAGGCTCCAGAGCGTGCAGTCCTAACCACTATACCATGCCCTTATGTTCAAGAAGAATTATTATCGTTAGGTTTTTATGAGGCCTGCATGGGCCTTGGTAGAATTATCCAGAGGACAGAGTGCAACACTGCTGATATTCAACAGGAATTTCATTCCATTTTAATATATTTAAATTTAAAATAATTACCTGAGTCAATACAGGAGCATAAGCACAGAATCATTAATTATGGGCCTGATTGTTATGCTAACACGTCTGTCTGAATTACATAATGAGCAGAGACGGTGTCTTACCTTCCTAGCAGCCAGTAAATCAGTACTGTCTTCCATGCCAATTGCAAATGTCTGGAGAGGGTACTGAACATGGGCCTCTTTTAGCTGCTTTAACAGGGTGGCAGCAACCAAACTGGAATCTAAGCCCCCTGTGAGCGAGACCGGAAGTACACGGGTTACGTGCCTTGTGTAAGAGGAGCAGGTAGGATTTACAATCCTGTGAAGCCCCAAGATGAGAGTTCTGCCATTTAAAATCCCCAAGTTTTATAAACTGAAAATCAACTTTAATCAAAGAAAACAATCTAATATATATAACCCGAGATAATGTTTGCAGTGTATGAATTGGTTAAAAAAAAAAAAATCACTAGACACAATTCTGAAGAATGTTTATTAGCTCGCTCATCCCAGTAATTGTAATGTAAGCAGACGTTGCTGTATTAGTGTGAATATTAAATGCAGCTTATGGAAAACATTTTCATCCTCTAATGGAGAGAAAGATTAAATCCTCAATATTCTATTGTCAAAACCTCAGGGATGGCTACAAATCATTTACTTAAATACGCATTCAATATAGTTAGGCGTTTTAACAGCCTTCACCTGATAAAAGGCAGCCAATCCTTCGGTCTGTCATCAAGCGTTTCTTGATGGCATTGTCAAAAAGGATCCGCAGGTTGTTCTTCACGGTTTCTATCTCAAAACCTACAATCACATAAAGTAAGTAAACGGTTCCAGAAAATCTTGGGCTGAATTATTTACTGAAACGAGGTACACACTCATCTATCTATCATGATAACATGTGCTCAACTGGGGACTTTGCCAAAGCCCAGTGCGCCACATCCACACGAAATAGGAAATAGCTCTTCATACGTGACCCATTCTAGTGACAGGAAAGTATCATTTCCGGTGGGCGTTTGCTCTAGTACCTGGGAACAGTTTCTCCACGTTGTCGTAGAGGGCATGCAGAGGCTCGTCTCTACAGTGATGGTATTTGACCATTTCCACGGAGGCAACTTTGCCATTGGGCTTTAAATCCAAAACTTCATAGTGTCCCGGGAGAAAAGGCTCCACTTTTAAAAAAGGAGTTGTGGAGTGCTTCAGGTTAACAAGGCCTACAAATTCCAAAAGAGAATTTTACTCATGCTACAATTCACACTAACTCTCACAGGTAACTTACTGTCCTCTAAATTCCTATTTCCGTTTTTCGTACAAACACATGTCCATTATATCAGCAAAACAGGGGAAAATTAATCCAATGCTACTATCTACTTACAAGAGAGGTCACAGTGGTACAGAGATGTTGAGCAAGGCTACACTGATTTCTAGGATTTCAGAGCAATAGGAAAATCTCCAATGTTCCCTTTCTTCTCCCTAGCTGAAATTTCAGATCAAGAAAATCTATTTTCCATAATAAATTAAGTATAAAAACAAAAGATACACTAAGCAAGGAGAGGGACTTGAAATTATTCATTTTACGATATCCTGGTTATCATTTCTTTGAGGTATTTTAAGAAAACAGCTGTGGTTCCTGGACCTTTGACAAGCAAATAAATCCTGTATGAGGTACTTTAAAGTTGGACCTTAAGTCAGGCATCTACCCCTTTACTAGTTATTATATACTGTGTATTAACAGTATAATCTAAATTTCCTCAATAAGTTTTCACAGTGAGTAACCAAATTGACACCACCATGATCTCTGATACAAAATCGATGTTCTGTTGTAAATAGGAACAGCCTATCAAATGCTCATTATGATTTACAATTTAGTGTGTCAGCCCAGTAATCTGTCATACTGAATTCAAAGACCAGACTGGACCCAGATCCCATCACTAGCCAGCAGACTGCAACAGAGCCATACAACCCCTATGGGCGGTGAGGAGTTAATTAAAAAGTTTTAACCAGGGAATACCATGAACAGATTAGTTTTAGATACATTATTCTAAAAGCACTGACAAATAGTCTCTTGAAAACCTCTGGAATGCCCACCACGGGATTTGCAAATATGATCTAGAGGGAAACACAAAACCAGAGCAATAATGAAACCCTACAGAAAAATTCTCTAATTACCTTTAGCTTCTGAACACACAGCCAAAAATCCATCTTCCGTCATTGCTTTAAACAAAGGCCTGACTCCGTAAGTATCTCTGCCCAGGAACACTTTCTTAGTGGCAGTATCCAGTAAAATGAATGCAAACACCCCATCCAACATACTAACTGTTTGCTCAATTCCTCCTTTGTCATATAGATGAAGGATTATCTCACCATCCACTTTGGTCTGGTATTCAAATTCAAAATGTTGTTGCAGCTTTGAAAAACAGCAGCAAAACCAACATGTTAGCATCTGTGTGCATTCACAAATAGTTTTTCACTGCAAAGTTGGTTCAGTATTTCTACGTTCTAGAAGCATGCACTTCAGTGATTTAGAAGAATCATGGCATTACCAAACTATAACTCGTTTGAAGTCACAATTCTGCGAATTCTTTGTAACATAAAGCTAAACCTGTGCAAATTTTAGTTGCATTCTGATGAAGGCAATGTATCCAAAGAGTCATGCATGGACAGATAGAAAGTCACCTTAAATATGTGCTATGTCTGTAATACATATATATTTATATGTAAGTTGAAGCAAATAGGTTGCCCCCAGTTGCCATGACACTAAAAATGTGCTTCCACACTGTAATACTTTGACTTTGGAATAGAGTATCAGCTAAGGTTGTTCCAGTTCAGTCTCTAAGACCTGCCTATGAAAATGGAAAGCATAAGGACAAATGGGCATCTAGGTGGCTCAGTAGGTTAAGCATCTGCCTTTGGCCTAGGGTCCTGGGATGGAGCCCCATGTTAGGTTCCCTGCTAAGCAGGAAATTTGATTCTCCCTCTCCCTCAGCTCCTCCCCCTGCCTGTGCATGCTCTCTTTCTTTCTCTCTCCCTCTCTGTCAAATAAGTAAGTAAAATCTTTTTTTTTTTTTTTTTTAAAGGACAAACATAATCTGTATGATCCCCAGCAAACAGATGATTCCATCACAATGATAAAGACACATGATCTAAAACACACCTGCTGGCCCCCAGGGGAGGACTGTGATATTCAGTCCTCCTACCACTGCAGTGACATTAAAACTACTTCTCACTGAGAGACAAAATGACAGGGGCACATTAGAAGCCCACATGCCCCAAAGGCACAGCAAAATGATGGTCACGATCACACTGAGTGCACAGGGAGAGGGTTTGATTACAGGACACCCGGACCCTGTGGCTCTCTATCACCACTGTAAACCGTGAGGGTGAAGTCCCTGGAGTTGCTCTTTCTGTGAACTTACTCCTATTTTTGGCTGACAGTGGAGAGAGAAGAGGTTCACATTAACAAAATGAGGTGGAAATCCTGGGTACATTTTGATATTTAAAACATATTTCTAAAATGCAGAAAGTTAATCTATGTTTGTCTACATATGACCTATAAACATGCTTCACAATTACACACACTCTAGGATTTGTGAAACTGTCTCTGGGCACTCACAGAATGACCCCCAAAATGGGCTCTGGCTGCCTCCAGGGACTACAGAGCCACTTCCTGTTGCCCTCCCCCTACTCTGAGAGACTCTAAGGGGAGACCCTGGCACCAGCAGGTGGGGCTTGGAAAGCAGTCTTCTGTGGACCCTTCTGGGCTTAGGCATCTGAAGGAAGAGTATACCCTAAAGCAGTCAGTGATTTTGGTGAGCAACGGCTTCCCCAAACTATCCCACCACTGCCACCAAGTCAGCACTGCTCCTGAGCTAAACCCTGCAGGGAAGTTATTGCTTAATGACTCCCAGGTGCCGCTTTCCAGTCTCCTGAAAAAAAAAAAACCACTCGGGTAAAAGCTGCATGGAGATAAAAGCCCCCATTCTCTTGTCCCCCATACAGGTATCACACTGCCCTCTGACTTGCTGTTTGCAAGCCCCTTATGCTCCCCACAGAGACTCCTCCCTGCCCCAGCCTCTACTCAGAGTCCTCCTCTCCTTCATTTATTCTTCCTCCACGCCCAGCACACCTCCAGCTGTCTTTTATTAGCAAGAGTAAATTTTCTTTTTGTTATAAATAAATAAATAAATAAATGGAGGGATTTTGGATTTTCCATTGCAGACTTCACATAAACCAAAAATGGCCATCCTCCTCTTTCGTCAAATTTCTGGCTGCTCACGCTGCATACACTTAGATGACTAGTAGAAGTAATGGAATGTCTATGCTTTTGAAAAGACAACACATTTGATGAATTTAGAATAAAAATACTTTTGAAATACCATTTTCTAACTTCTAAATAAAATATGTAAAAGCAGAAATGTTCAAGTTAAACAAGGTATTTCCTATGTCATTTAAGGTGAAAGGTTAATAGTGCCATAACCCAACCCAGCATTCTCATGTATATGGTACTAACTTGGCTTAGTAAGAAAGAAGTCTTAACTGTTCCTTCCTGCACTCTCACTGCTGTGAAATCCATTCCTACTTTTCCTGTTCACCATTTCATCTCCAAGCACCTAGAAAAATGATGCCTGTGTATAATATGCTCTTAAGAAATGTATGAAAGGAATCTGCTGAGTTAACTATAAAAACTTCTCTAATGAGAAGCCTATTAAGAGTAGAGTATTCTGGGGGCGCCTGGGTGGCTCAGTGGGTTAAGCCGCTGCCTTCGGCTCAGGTCATGATCTCAGGGTCCTGGGATCGAGCCCCGCATCGGGCTCTCTGCTCGGCAGGGAGTCTGCTTCCCTTCCTCTCTCTCTGCCTGCCTCTCTGCCTGCTTGTGATTTCTGTCTGTCAAATAAATAAATAAAATCTTTAAAAAAAAAAAAAAAGAGTAGAGTATTCTGGGCGCCTGGGTGGCTCAGTTGGATAAGCAACTATCTTCAGCTCAGGTTATGATCCTGGGGTCCCGGGATCGAGTCCCGCATCAGGCTCCGTGCTCAGTGGGGAGTCTGCTTCTCCCTCTAACCCTCCCACATCTCGTGCTCTCTCTCTCTCTCTCTCAAATAAATAAACAAAATCTTAAAAAAAAAAAAAAGAGTAGATTATTCCTATAAGCAGACAACAATGCCAAAAGCCACTGTCCAGAGATAAAAACATCCAAAGGGTGACTAGAATGTAAATCCTTATCTGTGAATGATTGACATGACATAACAAGACTCAAAAAATACCAAGAAACAGTGTGAATGATGTCTGGCTCCAAACAAAACAAAGCAACTATAAAGATGTTCTTGGCAGAGGTGTTTGGGTGGCTCAGTGGGTTAAGCATCTAGACTCTTGATTTCGGCTCAGGCTGTGATGTCAGGGTTGTGAGATCAAGCCTCATATGGGGTTCCTTGCTGGGCTAGGAATCTGCTTAAGATTGTCTCTCTCCCTCTGCCCTTCCTCTACTCTCCCTCGCCACAAAAATAAAAAATTTAAAAAAAAAGATATTCTTGGCCAACTCGCAGTAATTTAATATGAACTGAGTATTAAATGATATTATTGATTCTTAGGTTTAACGGTATTGGTGTTAGGTAGAGGAATGCCCTAATTTTGAAGAGATAAGTGCTTATATATTTAGGAGTAAAGTATCACAATATCTGTAGCATACTAACATGACTCAGCCAAAAAATTAATGCCTAGGTATATATACAGAAAGAGAAAAATAAGTCAAATAGGGCAAAACATTAATAGTTATACAATCTAGGTTCTCACTTTTGGGGTTTTTTAATATATGTTTGAAATTCTCAAAAATAAAAGCTGGGGAGGAAGGTGGCAAACAAAAAATTACTTGGAAATTTTGATTTAAAAGATGTATGAAACACTAGCCAAATAATTCCAGATTGGAAAGCTCTTAGCCAATGTGGCTTCCTGGGGTCAGAATTTCCCCCCTCTTACCACTCTCATCCTGAGTAAGCTTTCCCCAGATTAGAAAGCTGTTCCAATTTTAATACAGCTAGAAAATCACTTCCCGCACTCTTTCCTCTGGCCATCCTTCTGTCTTGCCATTCTATTTAAGTGCAGTATACAGACGTAATAAATATCATTAAGGGCAGCCTCATATAAAAGCTACAAGGATGATGACCTCTCAACTACTGAACTGTATACTTGCCCTAAAATCCTCCTGTCTCACAGCTCTTAGAATGATATTCTAACTCCTTAGCAAGTCCTGCTTGATCGGGTCCTGTCCACCCTCCCAACCCCACCTTGCCCACCTTACCCCTTGTTCACATCGGACAATCCCAGGGCTGCTTCCTTCCTCAGACTTCTATACATGCTATTCCCTCTGCATGAGAAGTTCCTCCCAGCCCCCCAGCTGATCATGGTGCATCAGGTATCGGTTCTGGTGGCAGTTCCTCCAGAGGTCTTCTCTGATCACTGGATCTCCCCTATCATCCATATTTTCAGAATATCAGTCATAGGTACAGGGATTTTTTTTCTTTGCTTTTTAACGGAATAAACTCCATCAGAGTGCAGAACTACCTCTCATACCTACTATTGTATCCCCAGCACCAAACATGGGCTCTGATTAATATTCAAATTCATAATAGGAAAAAAAAGTGCTGAGAGTTAAAGAATTGTAATCCTCATTTGTGTGTGTGTGTGTCCAACTCATTTGACCTCTTGGGTCTCAGTGCATCATCTTTATAATTGGAGCAAATGAGATAATGAACACGGAAATTGTTGGAGAAGTAAAAAGCTTTACACGAAGTACATAAAAGTTATAACCAACTAGCTCTGAGGTTTAATCACATCCAGATACCTTCTGGTTTTGTTTTATTTACCTTCTTGTGGTTGTAGATTTCACCGTTGTAACAGAGCCACAGATAAGGATATTTCTTTACTCGAATTGGCTGCATTCCAAACAGCTGGTCAACCACTGCCAACCGATGAAATCCAAAGCAGCAGTTGGTGTATCCATTAACATTCTCAAAACGAAATGCATCTGGACCCCTGTGTGCAATCTTCATAGCACTCAGGCACTGCACAGAAAGGCAGTCATCACTGCCAAAGAGGGCCCAAATCCCACACATGGTGCAATGGGGCTATGGGCTTTCTATGGAGAAAAGAGCAGGCCAGTTAAATATTCAATACCCAGTCCAAGTCTGTATTAAATCTTGATTCCAAAAACTGGTATAAACCACTTCAAAGACTGACATTTAAACTATCTCATCTACAGATTTTTCTGTATTTTTCCATTAGGTTGGCAGGCACGGAGGAGTTGAGAATGATTTAATTTACATACAAGTATTCAGAAAAAGACGCATGATCTTTCCGTCCAGCAGTAGCATTCTGGCACCCTGTCAATGCCTGCATCTCTCTCACCTTGGGATTTGGCCAGCTAGAGCTTGGGGGAGCCAGGCCACACTCGAGGTTTACTTCCAAAGGACAGATACACATGCGGGCTGGCTCCAACCTAGTGAGAGATCCCCATCCCACTCTCTCTATCTCAGAACCTCAGAAGCCCTCAAAACTCCAAGAAACTCCCCAAATTACTAATACAGTCCTCTTTCGGGTTCTTTGACAATTAAACGTCCTGTCTTTACCTATACCAACTGCACATCGAGTCTAGCGGGTAAAAAAGATCATACATATTGCTCAAGTGTTATGTTAAGATATACAAGCATTATAAGCATTTCACAACTTCTTGCTTACCTCTAAGTGATTTACTCAAACGTGATGAAAGAAATTCTAAAGAGAAAAAAGAAAGGCATGTTGTCTGATATCAGTTATCTTGTCTGTATAACAAAAAGCATTTTAAGTTGACAGAAATAGGTAATGTCCACCATCCAAATGTCCTAAATGACACATATGTTCTCAAGTATTTTGTCTTAAAGTTGTCTTGGTTCATAGGAAAGCAAAGCAGGTAGGACACAAACACCAACATCTCTGAAAAACAGCATGGCAATCCCTATAGGCCAAGAAGCAAACAATTCCTACGGACGTTTCCTTGCAACTTCATATTCTCAACTGTGAAATAAAGGGCCACTTTATTTGGCTGCTGCCAGCTCAAAACAGTTATTTTACCAAAATATCTCACACTTAGAAACTTATTTGGGTATCTTTACTGCAAATTTGCAGCAAACCTAATTTGGAACAAAAATTCTCGAGAAAATATATACATATATTCAAGTTACATCAGTCACTTTGGGCAATCCTCTCAGGGCGTTTGCATCTAAATGAACCAAAGCTTTGTTTAGCTTTCTAATGAGACCACACCAAACTAACAAAAATTAATAGTGACTCAAAGAACTTGGAAATGTCCTATGCAGTCCCCTCCATGCACTTTGCCAAATAGGCTCTAATAAGACATTTGAGAAATTCACTTAGATTTAAGTGAGATGACTACTGATAAGGCATGTATCTTTTCCTCTATACCAGTTCAAAATGGGCTGAGAAATTGCTTTGAAAATCACAAGAGGTCATTAGTGAATCATTTACCAGTCTTCCTAATGCCACTTAGTGAATCCCATTATTAAACCTGCATAAGGAACACACACTAAGAGCTAAAACAGAGGGGAAAGAAGGGAAACACACATTAGTGAAGCACACTTACCTTTCCCAGCAGGAAAAAACACATTAAAACTATTACCTATTTTTGTTGGACTTGGGCTTACGTGCAAAGGTCCTACTTGCAATGCTTTTTCCTACTGCTATGACCTGTTCCCTGTAATTTTCTGCACTTCCTCATAAACTTTTAGAACAGTGCTGTCCAGAAATGTAAGCCAATATGGAATTGTAAAAATACTAGTAGGCCCATTAAAAAAGTAAAAAGAAAAAGGGAAGATAACTTTAAATATATTTTAACACAATGCACCAAAAAAGGTATTTCAGTATAATCAGTATAACAAATTATTGACAAGATACTTTACATTGCCTTTATTAAGTCGTCAACATCTGGTGTGTTTTACACTTACACACATGAATTCGGGCAAGTCAGAATTTCAAGTTCTCGATAGTTACATGTGGACTGAATTGGACAGTGCTGCTTCCGTGCATTTGATTTCCATGCTGCTTACCAACTAAAAACTTCACCATATTGTTTTATTTTACATTAAGGTATCAGCAACCAACTCTTGCACAAGTTCAAGACTTAAGTTACTTTTAATTAATCTTACAGTAATGTGGCCAATCAATGAAAAAAAGAGTTATGAGTGCTTTTAAATTGTTAAGTCAAGGCACCCAGGACAATGGCCCATGAAGGAATAATGTAGGCCAAGGGCCCAGCAGAAAACTGTCTTTTTCTTCAAAATAGTAACATTAATCTGAAACCAGCCCTACAGAATAGATACCATTGAGAAAGAAATGTTAGTTCTTTTGCTTTTTTCCAAACCGCTCCGCCCGTCTCCTGAACAGATCTCTCCTAGGTGGGGTTGGTTCATCAAGTCATTTGTTGAGTCTTGCAGTCTGGGGTAGGGGGACGGGGAAAGGAGAGGGGAGCCAAAAGGTGTGGGAAGCCAGAGGTGAGGGGCTAAGTGCAGACCCTTAGGCTTTGACCGACGCTGGGAGACCCGGACCAAGAGACTGGAGCTCCAACTAAGCTCCAGCCACGTGCACCCTCTGGCGGGTCCACCGCAGCGCGCCCGGACTGCGAAAATTTCCACAGGCTTCCACGCAATATAATTTTAAAAAAATGTAATAATTTATAAGGGCCAAAGTGGGCCGCAGCCCAGCCTCCCCGCCGTCTTTCACTTGATCCCTCCCTCGGAAGACCTAGATCCTAGTCTTTCCTCCCAGCTAGCTCCCAGGTGCGCAACAATCAGCCCCGCCCCCTTTACCGGCTGGAGCCGCAGCGCGGGCTGGCGCCTGCATCCGCTTCTGCCCTCCGGTGTGCAAGCGAGGCCGCAGCGTGACCTCCTCCTCTCTCTTTCACTCCCCCTTCCCCTCCAGGGGCGGCCCCGGGGCACGCTGGGAGGGCGCTGCGCTGGGCGGTAGAGCCTGGCTTACCTGGGCTCGGACGGAGAAACAGCGGGGAGATGCCAGGTAGAGGCTGCAGATGGCGGGCGGGGCGGCTGGCTTCCTGTGACTTTATACGGGCCTCGCTCCTGTAATGCTTGCGGGAAGTTTCATCATGTCTGTGAGGACCAACCAGCGCGCAGGGGCGTGGCCCACAATGCCAGACCTTGGCTGGGCGGAGGAGGAGCGGAGACCAAGGAGGAACTGCGTCTTTCCAGCTCCTTAAAGTGTTAGTGCACCTGCTGAAGGATAGCCTCAGAGGTCCAGCCAGGTGCCCCACTGACACCTAGGACCAGGACCTTACCTGCAGTCCTGACAATTAGGGGGACTTATGCACTTGGTTCGTTCTTGGGGAAATCATCACTAAATTGATTGCAGCAACCCCTCTGCAGCAGATCTCCCTCATATCGTTAATTACAAAGTTTTTAGGCATCCCGGTATCAACTGCTTTTCTAAAGTTCATGGTATGCCACCTTGCTTTTACAAAAGACCCACATTAGTACCTGTTTTCGCTACCTGAAAGAAATCCAAAGAGGATTTTTCTCTTTGGGGGAAAAGCCGAGAAGCGAAAATAGCGTTCAGCATTTAGTTTGCAGCCAGCCAGAACAGAGACACCGTGGATGGAACAGCAAGGAGAGCACCGAGGCGTTCCTTCCCCAGAACTACACTCAGAGTCAAGGGGCCGTAGCCTTGAGCAACGTCTATGGGCATCCGTGCTTTATCTGTTCATTTTGTGCATTCATTAGCAGGATGTGTCCTTAGGTATCAGAAAGGCCTAAGAGAGGTTATTTTGGAGTCTGAGAAAACTCAAATTTTCCATGTAAATTCATGCTAACTGCTTCTTCATTTTATGTCATTTTGGCCTATCAAATGTTTTCCTAGCAATGCTCTACTTTGAGATAACAGGGAAACCTGTACTTTAGTTTCTCCTTAACTACTAAGAGAACATCTGATACATACATGTGGATAAAGAAATATCTGTTCTATTAATAAACAAGGGGGCAGACAAGAAGAACTGGAAGGATATCTTTTTATTAACTACTATGTAGATTTCACTATGTCTTCTACCTCAGACATAATTTCTCCTTCCTCTGGACACACAGCTCAGTGTATTTGTATTTTGTGCTGGATCATCGTTAGACTTGTGATGTGGTTATAGTCTCCTTCTACTGGATTGCCACCTTCTTGGTGGCACCTGACTTCACCTTTGAGTCTCACCATCAGCTCAATGGATACCACTAGGTAGATTCTCAAACCTGTATTCGGTTCAATTTGATTCCTCCTCCTATTTTGTCATTGACAAATGTCACTTTCTGGAAAGGATGGAATTCCAGTCTGAATTATACCACTAACTTCTTCTATGACCATAGGCATGTCCTATAACCTCTCTGGGTTTCCATCTTTGAAAGGAAGTTAGAGATTACCGGGGTCATTCCAGCCCTGAAATTCTAAACACTAAAGTGATGAGCATTCTTTAGAGCCATAGCACCCAAGAAGGAAATTTTTTTCATTCCACACAACATCAATCTGTCTTTTTGAAACTCAAAATAACTTTGCAATCTGGACCTTTTTATGTTACACCAGTTAGAATTATCCAAATTCACCCACCTGATACTTGGAGATCCAGGATGTGAAATTCGGTTTGCCTGGATCCACAAGTCGTGCTCTTCTAATCATATTCTGCCTGTGGATGAGATTAACAAGAAGAGCTGGCTCATACCAGAGACACTGCGTCAACCCAGAGACACTGACAGAAGGGCAAGGAGCTGACATAGCCTTTCTTATTTTTGCTAAACATGAATGACTTATATTCAGGATTAAATACACTTTTTCCACATTTCATCCCCACTCCTATATTGGGTCATTACCTTTTTTCCTTTTTTATTTTCTGCATTGAGAGTTTGAAAGGGAAAACTCTATTTTAAAGGCATCGTTGAACTGGTACCAGTATTGCCCTCAGATTTGTTATGCAGTACAGAGAAAGACTTGTCCTCAGAAACCGTTTTTTTTTCTTTTTTTTTTTTAGTGTAAGTTTTTATTTTAATTCCACTTAGCTAACATACAGTGTTATTTCAGGTGTGTAATATAATAAGTCAACACTTCCCTACATCACCCTATGATCATCATGACCAGTGTACTCCTTAATCCCTAACATCTACTTACTCCATCCTCCCACCCACTTTCCCTCTGGTAACCATCAAATTGTTCTTTGGCCCAGTGATGGGTATTAAGGAGGGCACGTATTGCATGGAGCACTGGGTGTTATATATAAACAATGAATCTTGGAATACTACGTCAAAAACTAATGATGTGTACTGTATGGTGACTAACATAACATAATAAAAATAATAATTTTTTAAAAAAGAATTTCTTTCTTGCTTTGTCTCTCCATCTCTCTCATTTTTTCCCTTGCTTCTTAAATTCCACATACAAGTAAAATCACATGGTATTTGTCTTTCTCTCTCACTTAGCGTAATACTCTCTAACGCCATCCAGGTCTTTGCAAACCGCAAGATGTCATTCTTTTTCATGGCTGAATAGTATTCCATTGTATACATACCACATCTTCCTTATCCATTCATCAGTCTATGGACAGTTGGGCTGCATCCATATCTTGGCTATTATGAATAATGCTTCTTTAGACATAGGAGTGTATGTATCCCTTTGAGTTCTTGTATTCTTTGGGTGAATACTCAGTAGTGTGATTGCTAGATCATAGAGTAGTTCTATTTTTAACTTGTTGAGGAATGTCCATACCATTATCCACAGTAGCTGTACCGTTTGCCTACTGGTCTATGAGTGTTCCTTTTTCTCCATATCCTTGCCAACACCTGTTATTTCTTGTGTTGTTGATTTTAGCCATTCTGACAGGTGTGAAGTGGTATCTCGTTGTGGTTTTGATTTACATTTCCCTGATGATAAGTGATGATGAATACCTTTTCATGTCTTTTGGTCATCTGGATGTTTTCTTTGGAGAAACATCTGTTAATCTCTTCTGCCCATTTTTAATTGGATTATTTGGTTTTTGGGTGTTGAGTTGTATAAGTTCTTTACATATCTTGGGTACTAACCCCTTTAATGGATACGTCATTTGCAGATATCTTCTCTCATTCCATAGCTTTCCCTTGGTTTATTGCTTCCCTCACTGTGCATAAGCCTTTCATTTTTATGTAGTCCCAATAGTTTATTTTTGCTTTTGTTTCCCTTGCCTCAGGAGACCTATCTTGAAAGAAGTTGCTATGGCCTATGTCTAAGAAATTACTACTGGTGTTCTCTTCTAGGATTTTTATGGTTTCATGTCTCATATTTAGGTCTTTAATCCATTTTTATTTTATTTTTGTGTATGGTGTAAGAAAGTGGTCCAGTTTCTTTCTTTTGCATGCTACTGTCCAGTTTTCCCAACACCATTTGTTGAAAAGACTGTACTTTTCCCATTGAATATTTTGTTTTGTTGAAGATTAATTGACCATATAGTTGTGAGTTTATTTCTGGATTTTCTGTTCTATTCTATTGATCTATGTGTCTATGTTTGTGAAGATACCATACTGTTTTGACTACTACAGCCTTGAAATATAACTTGAAGTCCAGAATTGTGATGCCTTCAGTTTTGCTTTTCTTTTTCAAGGTTCTTTTTGCTCTTTGGGATATTTTGTGGTTCCATATAAATTTTAAGATTGAGGGGCACCTGGGTGGCTCAGTCAGCTAAGTGGCTGCCTTCAGTTGGGGTCATGATTCCAGGGTCCTGGGATCAAGCCCCACATCGGGCTCCCTGCTTGGTGGGGAGCCTGCTTCTCCCTCTCCCTCTGCCTGAAACTCTCCCTGCTTGTGCTCACTCTCTCTCTCTCTCTTCATCAAATAAATAAATAAAATCTTTTAAAAAAATTTTAAGATTGTTTTAGTTCTGTGAAAAATGCTGTTGGTATTTTGATAGGGATTGCATTAAATGTGTAGATTGCTTTGGGTAGCATAGACATTTTAACAACATTTGTTCTTCCAAACCATGAGCATGGAGTATCTTCTCATTTTTTGTGTCATCTTTTATTTCTTTCATCAGTGTTTTATAGTTTTCTTAGTACAGGTATTTCACTTCTTTGGTTAGGTTTAGTCCTAGGTATCTTATTATTTTAGTCCTAGGTATCTATTATAAATGGGATGGCATTGGAAACCAATTTCTAAGGCCTAAAATTTCTTTATAAAATATAAACGAAGTTGATACACAAAGCCAAAATATACTATTGGTTCCTAAATATTTTTAAGTACAAGATTCCTTTTAGAATCACAGAAAAGTTTCTCTTGACCTGACCCCACAAGATCACATGTTTTTAGTATTCCTTTGATAGAGAAAACGTAGCACCATAATTAAAAACAAAACAAAAGAAAAACAAAAACCCAACAAGATATCAATACTTCATATCACTGTTAAATAAATTTGTATTTTATTAGACACATCAGCACCAAAATAAACTGATAAATTGTAAAATGTGTAAGACATACTGAGATCAGACTATAGTCAATGCTCACGAGTACAACGAGCATTCGATATCTCCCTACAATAACTCCCAGCTAGTTTACAGACTGCCTAGAATATAAATTTCACACAGAGCATGTATAGAACACTTAGTAGTTGACAGGCAAGAGCAAGATGGTAGATGACTAAGTTCTAAGGTTCTTTACTTCCCTAAAGTCTTTAGCAAATTGTGATTTTGCTGTACACTTATCTACCTAACAGGTCTGAAACCTGAAAACAACCTGGGAAAGGAGGTCTTCTATTTACATTTCACAAAAATAAAACTAAGAATCCGAGAACTTGAAGGATTTAGCCAAACAGACTGGATTAAATCACCAAGAACTGTATTTTTATATACAGAGCCCAATCCCTTTACCACCCTGTCTGTAATGCAAGACAGATAGTTGATATGTTATCTAGTGTTGTTGGCTGTTCTATCTTCTACTCATACATCCAGAACCACTCCATCCTTTCCCACTTCACTTTGTGTCCTGGCTCCCTTACCCTCCTCTTCTCATGGAAGTGTTCAAAGGGAGATGTAGAGGGCAGAAGGGAGAATTCTCAGGCTAGTTCTCCCTCTGACATTTTTACTACAAAATTCCTCTCCTAAAACCCATAGCTTCTGCCACTGGCCTATCTTACTTCCTCTTCCCCTTCAGGCCTATCTCTAGGGTACCAAACCACCTTGATTTTCCTTTATCCTGACCACACTTCTGTAATTACTGTCAACTGGAGTGTGACATCTGCTTCCTATCAGAACCCTACCTAATACACTGATCTAGGATATAATGGAGGACACTGTGGATTTAACTAGAGTAGAAAATGATTCATATCCTCTCTTAATTATTGTACACAAATGAGAACTAAATTATGTTGGCCTATTTTCCCACATCTTACCCACCCCTGCATTGAAACCTCACTCTTGAAGTAGCCTGGAAGCATTTAACATTTTTTGACCTAAGTCACTGAGGAATCAAATAAAACCCTCCTCTGTCAAGTAAAAACTTTAGGCTAGTTCCCCAACCCAAAAGTTTAACTGACAACACAAAATGGCACTTGTTCAGCCCTGAGAGCATTAATTAATTAATTAATTAATTAAATTATTTTAAAGAACTACTAAATTCTGCCTACTTGTGATCTCTGTCAAATATATAAATAAAATCTTTTTTTAGAAAAGGGGGGGGCGGTGAGCCTGGGTGGCTCAGTGAGTTAAAGCCTCTGCCTTTGGCTCGGGTCATGATCCCAGGGTCCTGGGATCAAGCCTCACATCAGGATCTGTGCTCGGTGGGGAGCCTGCTTCCTCCTCTCTCTCTCTGCCTACCTCTCTGCCTACTGTGATCTCTGTCAAGTAAATAAATAAAATCTTAAAAAAAAAAAAGGACTACTAAATTGATTTTTCTCAATGGGTTTGTTTTTGGTTATTTTATAGATTGATCCATTTTCTAGAATTAAAATATATGTAGTAATAAGACAACCACATAATGGTAGCTTTCCTTTGGTACTCATGGATTGAAAAAATGTACATAATAATAAAAAAGCTTCATCAATATTAAAACACCTTAAAATAAGTTTGCATTATATTCAACCCAATATACCTTTGGTAAAGTGTTGAGGAGTTTGACATGCCTATTGTCTACAGAAAATGCTATAAAACCATTCAGATTTGCCAACCCCTATCCTAACTCCAAAGCTACCCAGGAGCTGATGACTCAAACATTAGGTAACACTGAATTAGAGTTTCAACTATTTTACAAGCCCCATCCGATCTCACCTTCCAAAATGGAAAACGCTTCTGGAGCAGGCCACATGGTTAGCACTTCCCTAAACAATAGAAGAATTATTAACAATAGAGCCACTTTTAGATCACAGTAACCAGAGCCATTGAACTTTCCACTAGACATGACCTTGCCCACTCAGGGAGGAATTTAGGATGACACTATGGGTGAGCTCTCAAGGTACAGCATGGAGTCAGAGGGAGACAAAAATGAAGCTGGAGCCTCCATTTGACCTCTTGCCCTGTCCTGTAAATGTTAGCCGTGGACCTTCTCAGCAGCCTATGATTCTATTTCTCTGCTGTTTCACCTATTTTTTTTATGATTTCTTTAAATCATTTGTTGAAATGCAATTTGAAATAGGACCTCTGATCTTTCCTTCTATATCCTCTACTTTTCTTCTAATTTCACAGAATTCCCCTGACACCTACATTTAAATCTGCAGGTTAAATAGTAATATGGAAAATTCTGAAAATTCCAATTTCCAGAAAAATTTGTCTATCATAATACTATTTGTCACTCCAGGATATGTTACTTAGCCTCAGGACCAGAATAAAAGGGAATAGTAATATGGGTTTTGTGCATATGTGTTTTGTAGAACCACAGATTTCATAAAACTGGGAATTATCTACTCTTTCAACAAAACATTTATATAGTCCCAATACAAGAAGACTGGTATATAAAAAGGAATAAGGAAACACTGACAAAGCTGGAAAAAATGAGAGCCTCTCCTCTGAAAGAGTGAAAACTTCCTGAGAAGTTCCACTGATTTAGAATCAGATAATAACTGATTTAAAGAATAGAGTGCACTGAACATAGAAAACACCACTCAGAGTTGACCTTGCACAACAGATGACATGTGAGCAGAGACTGATACTTAAGGTAATAATATTAACAGTCATTTACTGAGTACCTCCTAGTTGCGATGCATTTCATATAACTTTCTACTCTGTATAATAACCATGGAGAATAATTATTCTTCTTTTGATAGATAAAGAAGTGGCTGAGGTATATAAATTAAGATACCCAGCACCAAACAGTGTTGCCTCAAACCTGGCATGATGACTTGAGAACTTCCATGCCTGCCCCAGAAGTTTCTCAGCAAGCCAACCAGGTAGAGGGAGCCCTTCCAAGAAATGGCAGTAAGATATGAAAGGTCCCAGTGTGTCCCTAAGGACAGCTAGAGAAAGTATGGTTGACCCTTGAACAACACTGGTTTGAACAATGTAGACTCACTTACACACAGATTTTTTTCTTTACAATATAATACTGTAAATACATTTTCTCTTCCTTATGGTTTCATTGATGTTTTCTTTTCTTGAGCTTACCTTATCTTAAGAATACAGTATATGACACATATAACATGCAAAATATATGTTAATTGACTATCTTTGCTATTGGTAAGGTCAACAGTAGGCTATTAGTAGGTAAGTTTTGGTGGAGTTAAAAGTTATACCAAATTTTCCACTGTGTGGGGCAGTCAATGGTGCTCCTAAGGCCCATGTTGATTAATAGTCAACAGTACACAGAACAAGTGGAAAAAGTCAACGAAGGGGAAAAGATTCCATTTTAAGAGAGCAAGAGTAAATGGAGCAGTGCAGCCACAGGAAATGGGCAGAATGTAAGCATTTAGGACAGGAGAGGCAGAAAGAATGGTGTTGCAGTATAGGTAAGCCTAAAGGAAAAGGAAAGAGAAGCAGAGAGAAAATAAACAAGACAAATTAAGTATATCTATGATGATACATAAGCACTATGGAAAAGAAAAGAAATTGGGGGGATTGCAATTCTTAGAAGAATTTGTACTTATAGGCTTCTGTTTCCTCTAAGAAACAGAAGGAAGGCATATTGTCTGTGATACTGAAAGGTTTGGGATGTGGTGACAGTGAACTTTGAAATAATAGCCAAATATCAACAAAAGTTGTTGAGGGGGGAAAAAAAGAAGGTTGGGCAAGATGGAGGTCCAGCAGGGGGGACACCATAAACATGAATGTGACTGGGGCAATAAGGGAGGGCATATTCTCCAACCACATGGGGCAATCCAAGATTTGGGGTCAAGGCATGGAGGGGAATGGCTCTAGGCTCTAGGTTGGGCAGCGCATGTATAGAACACAGATAAGCGGGCATGGGAATGTGTACCCTATGTGCCTTAGTGGGGACAGCCCTTTCAGTAAACCCTGTTATTGTTCACAAATATTGAGTGCCCCTTCCTGGGGAGCATTCTACCATTTCTAGCCCACTGGTAAGGTTTAGCCAGGTGACTTGCTATTGCCAATGAAATGTGATCAGAAGTGACAGAAACTTAGGAGCCATCATTATGGTTCACCATGTCCTCTTTCCCCTCTGCCAGGAGTCTGGCAGTATTCCAGAGGCAGGCAACTCAGCCAAACCCAGAAAAAAACATGTGGAGAAGGACCACAGCCTACCCATGATCCACATGTAGTTTTCTGGTTACAAGTGTCTGCGATTTGGAGGTCATTTGTGACTGCAGCATAACCCAGTCTAACCTGACAAGCAAAGCTTGAATGTTTTAACTTGGAAGGGAAAGTAATAAAGTCAGAAGTTAGTTCATTTATAAAAGACTAACTGGGGCTAAAGGATTAAAGACTTGACTGTATGCTAGAGAAGTATAGGAATAGAAGAAATACATTAACTGGATATTTTTATGGAAAAGAAATGTATAATTTTAAAGTGTAAAATAAAATAGTGAATGCAAGATTGCCTGTCCCAGGTTCCTGAGCACAATAGTCATTAAGGAACCAAAGGTACTCCCCAAACAGAATTCCCCTGTGCCTTACTAGGCTAGGTCCTGTCTGGTCAAGATGTTTATTTATTAGATTAGAAACTAGCATCCCTGGAATAAAAGCCTCCCCCCCCACCCCCCCACCAAACAGAGTCAAACAGCAAGTCCTGAAGCTGGACCAAAACATCCACCCTTCTCCCAACATCTCTCCTAATGCATTGCACCCCAGACCCCTGGAGTCCTTGTTCTTAAACAGATAGAGGTGAATAGGGGTTTTAGCTGCTAAAAGTTGGATTTGTGGGTAGAAACCAGATTTACCCCTTTTCCTTCTTGTGCAATTTATGCATACTGAGGTCGTTAGGACAGAAAATCATAGTTTAATTTTTTCATCAAACTAACAATGTGTACAGAGCACCTACTGCATTTGGGGACATGGAGCTTACACTCACGATACAGAGGAACAGAGAAAATCAACAAGATTCCTCAGTCCAAAACATAGGTGAGGGTAAATAATTACTACGGAGAACAACAGAACAGAAAAGGAAGAACATCCTACTGCAGCCCTGTTGTTGCATTATACCACATCACTCTGTAACCTCAGTCTTCTATTTGGTTCCCCCATTTAGTAAAATATTCCGAGCATCTCTCCAGGACGAAGCTGAACCAGAGTTCACATTTCTTAGTTGAAGTTCCCCCGAAGAGAGTCATCCGGTATTCCCTGAGCCTTGTCAGATCTGCTCAACTCTCCCACCATATTTGGCCATTACTACTCTAAACAATGCCCACCAAAGGGGAAAGAGCTTGCTGGGTTCCAGCCATGAGCCCAGTTTCATAGCAGCTGAAGACTCGTTACACAGTTACTCCACTTTTGGCCACCATGAAAGGACTCAGCCTAATACTACAAAGCAAGATCTTTAACACCATAGTGGAGACCAGTGTTTCCCAGGAGAGTGCAGGTGCAAATGGTATTCGCTACTGCATCTATAGCCCAGCATGCTGACAACAATAATTATTAACTATCGAGGCTTCTCTTATGGCCTGGAAGCAAGACCATTAAGAAACTAACACCTGGGGGCGCCTGGGTGGCTCAGTGGGTTAAGCCTCTGCCTTCGGCTCAGGTCATGATCCCAGAGTCCTGGGATCGAGCCCCGCATCGGGCTCTCTGCTCAGCTGGGAGCCTGCTTCCTCCTCTCTCTCTGCCTGCCTTTCTGCCTACTTGTGATCTCTGTCTGTCAAATAAATAAATAAAATCTTTAAAAAAAAAAAAAAAAAGAAACTAACACCTGATAAAAGCTACACAGAGACCATCCGGACCAACTGTAGCAGATCTAGAAATTACAGTTGTAGATGCTGTTCACTGAGGATATTTTGGGTCACCTTTTTTAAGTGACTTATTTTTATCTACTGCTAAGGATCCAGGCAAACACCGTGGCTTGGAAGTTGGACTCCAAGCGCAGCCCCCTGCCCTCAGGAGTTGTGTCAGACTGAGCATATCTCAGCCATCAGGCCCCAGCACGGACAGAAAAATGCATCTTCCCAGGACATCTTGTTGTAATCCACATTATCCATGGAAACACAGAGATAAGGAAGGCTGACAAGGGATAATCAGGACAGGTAAATAATAGCCTCAAATCCAAGCTTACCTAGGAGGTCATCTCTGTCCATTTGTATTTCTGAACATAGTATGCAAAGGACTTGCTGTAGTGGGTTGAATGGTAGTGCTCAAAATATCTGCCTAAATCCCAGAACCTATGAACATAACCTTATTTGGGAAAGGGTCTTTGCAGATGTAAATTAAAGATCTCAACACAAGATCATCCTGGATCATCCAGGTGGGCCTTCAATCCAATGACAGGTGTTCTTAAAAAAGATAGGCAGGGAGAAACAGATGAGAAGGCCATGTGAAGAGAGAGGCTGAAATGGCAGTTATACAGCTACAACCCAAGGAACACCCAAGGACACCAGAAGATGGAAGAGGTAAGGAAGGATTCTCACCTACAGACCTGAAGGGAGTTCGGTCTTTCTAACACCCTGATGTCAGATTTCTGGCCTCCAGAACTACGAGAGAATAAGTTTCTGTTATTTTAAAGCATCCAGTTTGTGGTAATATATTATATCAGCCCTAGGAACTTGGCGACTCTCTTTAGCTTGACCCTACTCTTGCTGTCTACCTCCAAGACAAGAAGCAGCCCAGGCAGCAACACCATTCTTAATCCTAAATTCCTCTGTAAGTATCTTGGCCTCTACTTCAGATGTGCTCCCTACCACATTCAAACTAAGGCATCTCCCTGCACCTCTGCTCACCCCACAACTACCCAACTTTGGAGCCAAATGCTGGATCATGAAAGAGACTGTCCATCTTCATGAACAACTCAACCAGTTAGTCTACAATCTTCCATTCTAACACATGCTCCAACTTGGCAAGACACCATTCACAACCGTCAATGCAATTATCCTCCCATCCAGTGCCCAGACACGTGCAGACAAGGTGAATCAGCAGGTGCCCTTCTGATGCACCCCCTACAGACACTGCGGTCCTTCCACCTGCTCACTCTCCATAGAAGTGGTGTACAGCAAATCGCTCTTTTCCTCCTACACAATAGCCATTTCCCTAAAAATTACCACTTCTCCCTCTAACTTTTCTCAGCTCTTCACTCTTTTTGACACACACCAGAGCTGAGCCCAACACCTGGCACATAGAAGACATGCAAAAAATACTTGCTGATTGAATGGGAGCCAGATAGCTTAGGAGCATCCAGAAAGATATTCTAGAAACTAACTCGTGCACGAAGGAATGCTTTAAAGACTTTCCCACTGGCACTGCTGCTGCAGCTGGCCTCCTAACACTCTGGACAACTCTCTTTAGCTTGACCTTACTCTTGATGCCTGTCACCTACTGATGATGAGAGCCTGTTTTGGACTCTTCCCATTGGGCACACAGGTATATATTAAAGCTTGCTTCCAGAGAATCCTTCCTGTCAAAGAAAGAGGAGTCTATGAAGTGAACAAGCAAAATTTAAGTACAGCCCCTACCTTCTGGCTAGCCTTCAACACCTTTTCTTCTTCCTCCATTTGGCCTCACTGGTTACAGACCTTAGTTTCAAATCTCAGAACACTTGACTTTGAACTAATGTTTGAACCACCTTCTCCACCTAATGTTGCTTTCACTAGCTCTCATGCTATGCTTTGGGAGAGACAATCAGAGTAATGTAACCATACAGATCAAATAGAGAATCCCAGCATCACCTTCAAGCTATGTGACCTTGAGCAAATCCCCCCTGATTCTTAGATCTTCCACCTGCCAAACAGAAAAAAGGTATGAAATTAGCAGTTTTGTTGGGAGGTTTAAAAATGCTGAGAGGGTTAGAGAACTGGCAGAATAGCTAAAACACAATAAAAGCTCAAAACACGTCAGCTATTGTTCTTATTGGACCTACCTCGATATTCGTATTGCAGATTACAGAAAGCAAGTTTTGCAAGAGGCTGGACACCCTTGCCCACTAATCTAGACCTGGAGAGATGAACAGGACACCTAAGTTATCCCCAGATGTCTCTACGATTCTACATCACTAGACCAGGGATGGCAATAACCAAAATCATAAGAGAAGCTTAAAAAAACTAGTTTGAAACGTAGTTTGAAAAACAACTGGGGCACCTGGGTGGTGCAGTCAGTTAAGTGCCTCTGGATTTGGGCTCAGGTCATGATCTCAGGGTCATGAGATCGAGCCCCATGTCAGGCTCCACACTCAGGTGGGGTGGGGACCCTGCTTGGGATTCTCTCTCTCCCTCTCCCCACTTGTGCATGAGTTCTCTTGCTGTCTCTGTCTCTCTCTCTCAAATAAATAAATCTTAAAAAAAAGAAAAATGAATTTTCTTAGCCTTTAACTGTATCTATTAGAAATGTAACTTTCTAGTTTTATATATCAGTAAATGTCGCTCAAATGCTTTGCAAAAATACACGAGTTGTACAACATTGTGAATGTAAATGTAATGTAAATGAATGTAAATGGCTTCAGTACTAAGTGTACTGAACTTTACACTTTAAAATGGTGAATTTATGTTTTGTGAATTTTACTTAAACAAAATTACTTTTTTTTAAATATGCAGAAACTGCTGTTGTCTTTAAAATCAGAATGTTGACCTGAGGATCATTTTTACAAACACAGATTCTGATTCTGTAGGTCAAGGTGAAGTATGGCTATCAACACCTTTTTTTAAAAAACCCCCTTAGTAATTCAGATTAGCCAGGGTTAAGAACCACTGATTAATAACTTAAAATATCTTAAATTAGGCAAAGGAGATTAATAGAGTAGAAATTGCACTTTTTACAAAAAGACAGTTATCTGGTTAATGCGGTGTGACTCTGGGGACATTCTTTTCTTTTTATAATTTCTATTATTGGGATTACAATAAAGTTTGAAGAATGCATTTACCCATCTAAATCACACTTCCCTGTGGATTTTCATTCATTTTGCTTTTAGGAATAACTATCTGCTTGAGGTGTTAGAGCAACCAAAACGTAGGGGCAAGCTTGGGAGCCATGAGGGGAGGAAAAAGAATCCCCATGGTACCTCCTGGATTCTCTTCATCTAGTTCCATTCAAAAAGGTCCCAAAGCACAGCCCAGTATCCCACTGTGTCCTGATAGGGGAAGGGGGAGAGCATGGAATGTGAACTTTCTGAGTTTCTTCAGCTCATCAGAATGCTGTGAGATCTGGAAGAGAGATGGGTACAGATGTGCAGCAAGGGTGCTGCAGGCAGTACTCAGCTTTCCTCAACCTTCCCTCCGACCTCCCCCAAGTCATTCCCTGGCCCCCTCCATGCCTGCATGTCTGACACGTGAACACAGACTGGACGTTAGAAAGCACCTGCTGCTACCAGGAAAATTCTACCTTGGACAAGAGGCTACAGGGGAGTAGATGAGGAGAAGGGATGGTAAATGGAGAAAAATATTAAAGCTACATCTGTGAGCCAGCCAATAAGAAAAAAAAGGGACTCTAAATTTAAAAACAACGAAAAAACACCAAGAACTGACTGGCCTCTATTTCTCAGATTGGAGAAAGGAACCTCATCCTTGCTATTAAGAAGTTGCCCAATTTGCTATTATGTAAGAGAAGGTGCTTTTGTATTTATTTACATTTCTTTTCAGGATAAAATCACTACCTGGTCTGACAGTCCTTTTCCACATTTTATTTCTCCCTCATCCTTTAATTGTAAACTCTGACTTTTCAGATCAACTCGAATACCACCTGGCAGACTTGCTCCTGCGTAAATACTTACCAAATTACAAAATGGTGAGTTGGGGTGGAATAAATGAGAAGACTGGAATGTTCTCTTTTCACTATAACAGATTTAATGAAGCTTTCCTTGTGGTGCACAGGAAAACTACATCACATTCTTACATTGTACATTCTTACACTTCATGTAATAATAGATGTGTCTCCTGCTTCTCTTAGAACTGATGTCCCAGCCTCATGTAGCTGAGTTGAGGTAGGAGTCTGGTACCAAGCTGTGAGCTCCTAGTAGCCCCATTAAACCATGTTAACAATACAAGGTTAGGAAACTAGAATATTGATGTCCACTCCCAGATATAGAAATAGTTCATGATGGGTCTCTTGGCAATTCACATAATCTTCTTGGACTTCCAGATTTGTAAAGAAAAAAAAAAAAATGGGACTGAACTACATAAACTTCCTGGTGCCTTCTAGTCTTAGAGCTCTAATTGTTAAAACTAAATGGATGTGAGCTTTTTAGGGCATTCTAGTGTAGGAAAAAGTAACACTTATTGATCTTAACTCCCAAGAACCCTCACATTTACATTGTAAATAGGATTTCTCCTCCATTTGAACATAACCAAGAATCAGAGATAAGATAAGACTTGCTTATGATCACACAATTATCCAGGAACATATCCCAAATGGATCTGAACCTCGATTCCATTCTTTGCCACTCCACATGGCCTCTAATCTGGGAGACTGATCTCTACAAGGGGATAGTCATTTTTATTTCAGGACACAAGTCCAGGTTATACAACATTAAAAATATAGTATATTATTAAGTATAATCTTTTTTCCAGGCTTCCTTACTTGCATTTTTTTTTTTATTGGAAGCTAACAGAGGACCAGACAAGTGTTTTTATCATTCTAATTGAGCTATTAAGAACACAGAATTCATCCCATTCCCGTTTCAAAAAGACACTGGTGTCAGTATCTCCCATCTCCTCCCATCCCCCTGTATACATCTCCACTCTGTCACTCAAACATGACTCAAATTTATTGTGTAAAATTACTGTCCCCTAGGTGCAGGATCCACAGCCAGAGAACAGCTCTGGTAGGAATATTAATTAAAACAAGAGCTTTTACATGAAAATAGCCTAGTTGGCAGGTAGTTAGGAATAAGGATGTCATTTTTCATGTCAAAAAACTGCAGTCACACATGACAATAGTTGTACATTTAGTTTCCCATGGAGAAAAATAAATGATCAGCCACTTAAATGTAGTAAAGGTTCTGAAACCCATTTCATTTTCTTCAACATAACAGCATCTATGTTTATCTTAAAATATAATTCTTCACATATGTTCATGATATCACTGATAGGCAAGGCAGACAAGGCCAATTACAGAGTGAGAATATAAGGAGAATGGAAATGACAGTGGAGGTAACAAGGGCTACGAGAGGTTTTTAAGTGGAATGGAATGAGTATACTGAGGTTTTTGTTTTTTTTTTTTCAAAAGCTAAGCTTGCTGGCTGTGAAAAGGACCAGCCACAGTGGGAGCCCAGTAGCAGGAGGTCAATTAGAAAGCAGAAGAGAAGGCCAGCAGCCTGGGTACAGAAGCACCTCTACAGTGACCTAGAGAGGATGACAAAGCACATGGACATGAGGGAGAGGGAAAATGCAAAACATCACAGTCTTGGGGAATGGGCTGAAGGAGAAACCATGATAAGGAATAAAGACTCTCAGAGGAGAAATATTAAAATAGAGACATTTGGAGAGTAGGAAAGGGGTTGGAAGGAGGGGCACAGAATACTGAGTTTAGCACAATATCTCTTAAAATAGAAATGCCTGAGCTACATCTGTTAGGTAGTTGGATGGATGCACCAAAGAGAACTGAGAATTTTAAAAGACAATAAAACACAGTAGTTACAACATCAGCTTTAGAATCAAATAGACAACGGGTTTGGTCAAAGCTCTGCCGTTATTCATTCTGTGAGATTGGACAAGATTTAGAGACTCTCTGAGCATAAACTTCCTCATTTGGAAAGAAGGATAGTAATAATCAAATGATATTTGATGTGGACTGAATTAGACAAAGCAGATATATAAGTGAGCAAAGTGCCTGGCATATAGTAGTAATTGCTCCATATATGTTACATGCTATTACTATTACATAGGTTATTGAACCATGAATAAAGGTAGGAATTGAAGTCAGAGGTTTGGAGCTGATAATCCTGTAAGTTTACAAGGGAAGATAGTTAAAGGCAGGGCCTTAGGAATGCCAATTCTGGAGGGTCAGGCATAGCAGGGGCAGGCAAAAACAGACTGAGAAGGTGTAGTAGGGGAAAGGAGAATCATGAGAGTATTGTGGCCTGGAAGCCAATGGGAGTAGGCAACAAGTAGGGGGATGGATCAGAATCACTGTATTAAGCAGTTATGGAGCAGAAAATTAACCATTAGATCTGTTAATGAGGATGACTTTGTTGACCTAAACAAAGAGTACTATGACGAAATAAAGAATAGAGGCAGTAAATAGAGATAGCATTCAGCTTTCCTACAAGATTTTTATTCAATAAGAAAAAGGAGGGACAGAGGCACCTATAAATTTAGTTAATTAATTTTATAGATGTCTCTCCAGTGCTCCAAAGGTATGAAACCCTGATCTCAGGTTCAAGTCAGACATTGGGATTCACAATATATTGGGCAGCATTTGTTAAGTTTAAAACAATCGTTTTGCAGTCAGGTCTATGATCTAGTTCCAGATCTTTCAAGCTGTGATTTGAACAAGGTACACACATTTTTTTGATCCACATGCCAAACAACAATACTAATTTTAAGATTGTTATTAGAATTAAATAAGGTAAAATATTTTAAGAGATAAACACAATTCTCACACATAATAATACCCCTGCCCCCAAATTGTATATTTTGAAAGTTGTAGGACTATTTGGAGAACGGAATCAATCATCCTGAAAAAGCAAAATAGGTAGGAACTAAAGGCCAGGCCTTGTAGTGCCAACATTTTAGGAGTAAGAAGAGAATGATTTAAGCAAATACATTACAGAAGTATAGGTAGGGGCGCCTGGGTGTCTCAGTTCACTAAACATGTGCCTTCACCTCAGGTCATGATCCCAGGGTCCTGGTATCAAGACCCACATTGGGCTCCCTACTCAGCAGAGAGCCTGATTATTCCTCTCCCTCTGCCTGCTACTCCCCCTGCTTGTACTCTCTCTCTGTCAAATAAATAAAATCTTAAAAAAAAAAAAAAAGCATAGGTAAACAGCCATAGAAAATTCACAAAGTTTGGTGACCTAGAAGCAATGCAGGCAGTTGTTCATAGTCAGGGGATGGATCAATAGCATTCATAAAAAAGACTGGAACTATAATTATATCATTGGACTAGACAATGAGGAATTCACTGGGGATAGCACATGAAGTTGATCTCCAAATAGTTATATGACCAGCTATTGGTTTTCATTTCTGGTTGATTGAGGTTTTCTCCAAGGACCACCATATCATACCTCTGAAATAATGTTGTTTTTGTGTCAAGTGGATCTTTCATGCATTGGTGGTCAGAGAGCCTAAAGGGACAGAGAGCCTGTAACTTCATCAAGCTAATAAAAAAAGATCTAATATATTATTTTATGTCTTCTTGTACACATGACAGGATGTGACCTAAAGATAGTTTTCATTATAACCCAGCCCAAATTTTTCTAGCAACTACATTTTCTATCAAGAATTAACTAAGGACTTTCAGGGAAGATGGCAGAGTAGGAGAATCCTAAGCTCACCTTGTCCCATGGTTACAACTAGATAACACATCAGTGTACATAATTCAGAAAATGACCAGAAGACTGGTAGAACAGACTTTCCACAGTTAAATGTAGAGAAGAGGTCACATCAAAAAGAATAGGAAGGGCGGGGACATGGTTGGGAGCTATTAACAGACCCACAGGTCTGTGGAAGGAAGGTTGTACAAGCAGAGAATGGGGAAAGGAACAGATATCCCAAAATGAAGAACTCACACAGAGAAAACAAACCATTATAACATTTGGTTTTGAAAATAAGAGGGGTCAAATTTTGCAAGTTCTTATAATCAGAGGGGTTTAACACCTGGAATTTTAAAAATCAATGAGCTTGGCTCTGGGAGAGTCAAGAGGGCAGAGTTTCTACCTTTAAAGAGACAGCACAACAAACAGTCCCACAGAGATATGGCATAGAAGCAGCAGTTGAAAAATGCCTGAGGTTTACAGGAGGGAGATCTGCTGACTAATCTCAGAGCATGTGATGGCATGCATCCTTGGGAAACTACTCTAGGCACAATAAAGCTGGTAGGCACCATTTCCCTTCGCTGTCCTCCAACCTAAACACACAAACACCTTTAGGAACCAGCACAAGGCCAAAACTCACTACCTAGCTTGCTAAAACCACTGACTCTGCTCCTGTGTACTTTTCTACAGATACACCCCATCCAACCCAGCCTATTTTGGCCTAAGAAGGACAAGCATGGACCTCCCTGGCACCATGCACCTAGCCCCAGCATTCTAGGGAGCAGGACCTGAACTCCCTCCAATATGCATTTAGCTGGAGCCCATCCAAAGTTGTACCATAAGCCTGGCAGTGTGCATGCAGTCACAACAGAGATTAGCACCACTTCAAAGTGACTCATACCCTAGAAAAACAAGGAGATAACCACACACACGAGCAGTGGGCTAGGGACAGACATCTGGTTTGACTACAGGCCCCACCACCAACAAAATCTTCTTAGGGCACAACACAGGGAAAGTGCCCTGCAGCTTGGCAGTATTGCATCTCTGAAAAATGCCTGGTCTGACAACTCAAACTCAGAAGTCCTAGAATGGACCACTAACAACACAGGGACCAAATCCTGCCCACAACAGGCAAAGAGAACCACTGTAGATGACTGGGCTGAAGGCAGAAGCAGCTCAGCCATAATAGTAGTGTGTACACAACACACAAAGGATACACCCATGAAGCACCAGGTTCTGGTGAACAAGAGACACTGCACTGTAGAACACTACAGGACCTCTTTTTAAGGCCACTACTTTCAAGAGCAGGGGATGTAGCTGACTTTCCCAACACATAGAAATAGATATAGAGAGTTAGACAAAATGAGGAGACAGAAGAATAGGTCCTAAATGAAAGAACAGGACAAAAATGCAGCAAGAGACCTAAGGGAATTTCTCTCTAATAAATCATATTATTTATCTCTATCTCTAAAATATTAGAGAACTTAAAGTAATCATCATAAAGATACTGACTAGACTTGAGAAAAGAGTGGAGGACCTCAGTGAGACTCTCAACAAAGATAGAAAACATAAAAAAGAACCAATCAGAGATGAAGAACTTGATAACAAAGTAAAAATACACGAGAGGGAATAAATAGCAGACTAGAGCAATAAGAAGGGATCAGTGACCCAGAGGAATGAATATGGAAAGCAATCAAAATGAACAGGATAGAGAGAAAAAACAAAAACAAAACAAAACAAAACAAAAAATGAACATAGACTTGGCAACTCAGTGCTACTACCAAGCATAATAAAATTCACATTATGGAGATTCAGAAGAGACAGAAAAGAGGGCAGAAAATTTATTTGAGGAAATAATAGCTAAAAACTGTCTTAGGGTTTCTAAAAACTCTGGGGAAAGAAACAGAAATCCAGGTCCAGGAGGCACAGAGAGCATCCAACAAAATCAACCCAAGAAGGTCCACAGCAAGACACAAAGTAATTAAAATGGCAAAAAAGTACTGATAAAGAGAGAATTTTAAAAGCATCAAGAGAGAAGAAAACATTTACATACAGGGGAAACAGGGAAACTTCATAAGGCTATAAGCTGATTTTTCAGCAGAAACTTTGTAGGCCACAGGCAGTCACATGATATATTCAAAGTGCTGAAAGAAAAGAAAAAGAAAAAGAAAAAAACCTGTAACCAAGGATACAGTGTTCAACAAGGCTATCATTCAAAATAGAAAAAAGAGATAAAGTGTTTCCCAGACAAACAAAAGTTCAAGGAATTCATCACCACTAAATGAGACTTACAGGAAATGTTAAAGGGGACTCTCTGAGTGGAAAGGAAAGACCATAAGCAGGAGTAAGAAAAGTAGGAAGCATAATTGCAGTAAAATTAAGTATATCTATAAAAACCAGTCAAGAGAGTTACAAAATAAAACAATCTAACATATGACATCATATACCTAAAATGTGAAAGGGGGAGAAAAATAGGTTCAGACTTAAGTGACCATCAACTTAATATAGACTGTTATATGCAAAAAATGTTATATAAACACCTAATGGTAACCACAAATCTAAAACCGGTAATAGATATGCAAATGAAAACAGAAAGGAATCCAAGTAGATGAATAAAGAAAGCCAGCAAACCATGAGAGAAGAGAGCTAGAGAAGAAAGGAACAGAGAACTACAAAAAGAACCATAAAATAAGTAGATCAATAAGTATATAGCTATTGATAATTATTTTGCATGAAAAGGACTAAATGCCCCAGTCAAAAGACATTGGGTGACTGAATGGGTAAAAAAGCAAGCTGCCTATCCTGCCTACAAGAGACTCAGTTCAGACCTAAACATACTTGCAGATAGAAAGGGAAAGAATGAGAGAGCATTTGTCATGCAAATGGAAGTGAAAAGAAAGCCAGGATAGCAATACCTACATTAGACATAACAGACTTTAAAACAAACATTGTAAAAGGAACAAAAAAGGAGGCAACATAAACATAAAGGGAACGATCTAATGAGAAGTAGTAACATTAGTAAAAATTCATGCACCCAACATGGGCACACAAAAATATACAAAATAGCTAATAACAAACATAAAGGAAGTAATCAATTGTAATACTATCATGTAGGGGACTTTGACACCACACTTACATCAATGGGTAGATCCACGCAAACAGAAAATCAACAAGGAAATAGTGGCTTTGAATGACACATTGGACCAAATGGATCTAACATATATTTAGAATGTCCTAGCCCAAAAGAGCAGAATGCACAATTTTTTTAAGTGCACACGGAACATTCTTCAGAATAGATCACATATCAGGCCACAAATCAAGTCTCAACAAATTAAAAAAGATCAAAGTCATACCAAGCATCTTTTTCTGACCACAATGCTAGGAAACTAGAAATCAACCACAAGAACAAAATCTGGAAAGAACGCAAATGCATGGAAGTTCAATAACATGCTGCTAAACAAGGAATGGGTCAATCAACAAATCAAAAAGGAAATTAAAAAATACATGGATACAATGAAAATGAAAGCACAATGGTCCAAAACCTTTGAGATGCAGCATAAGCTGTTCCAAGAGAAAAATTTAGAGCAATACAAGCCTACTTCAGGAAGCAAGAAAAACCTAACCTTACAGCTAAAGGAGATAGAAAAAGAACAATAAGCAAAAACCAAAACCAGTAGAAGAAAGGAAATAATAAAGATTAGAGTAGAAATAAGTGAAATGGAAACTAAAAAAAACAATAGCACAGATCAAGGACACCAGGAGTTGGCTCTTTGAAAAGATCAACAAAATTGATAAACCTTTAGCCAGACTCATCCAAAAAAAGAGGACTCCAATAAACAAATCAGAAATGCAATAGGAAAAATAACAACTGACACCACAAAAATATAAAGAATTATAAAAGATTGTGAAAAAATATATGCCCACAAAATGGATAACCTAGAAGAAATGGATAAATTCCTAGAAACATATCAACTCCCAAAATTGAATCCAAAAGAAATAGAAAATTTGAACAGATTGATTACCAGCAATGACAATGCATCAGTAATTAAAAAACTCCCAACAAACAAAATTCCATGACCAGATGACTTCAAAGGTAAACTCTACCAAACATTTAAAGAGGAGTTAATACCTCTTCTCAAACTATCCCCAAAAAATAGAAGAGGAAAGAAAACTTCCAAATTCATTCTATGAGGCCTGCATTGCCCTGATACCAAAACAAAACAAGAGAGAGAAAGCTAGAGATATCTGGTGATGAATATCTCTGATGAACACGGATGCAAAAGTCCGCAACAAATACTAGTAAACTGAATCCAACAATATATTAATAGAATTATTCAAAAAAGTAAAAAATCTTTCAAAAAACCCCAAAAAAGGTGAAGTGTGCCTGGCTTGCTCAGTTGTAGAACATGTGACTCTTGACCTTGCAATTGTGAGTTTGAGCCCCACATTGGGTGTAGTGATTACTTAAAAATAAAAACTCTCAAATACATAACTCACCACAGTCAAGTGGGATTTATTTCTGGTTGCAAGGGTGGTACAATATTCACATATTAAATAATGTGAAGCTTCACATCAATAAGAGGAAGGATAAAAACAATATGCTCATTTCAATAGCTGCAGAAAACAGTCGAGAAAGTACAATATCCATTCATGATAAAAATCCTCAAAAAAGCAGGTTTAGAGGAAACATACAGCAGCCAACATAAAAAAGGTCATCTATGTAAAACCCACAGCTAACATCATGCTCAATGGTAAGAAACTGACAGCTTTTCCCCTAAGATTAGGAACAAGACAATGATGTCCAACATCTTATTGGAAGTCCTACCCACAGCAATCAGACAACAAAACGAAGTAAAAGGCATACAAATGGGTAAGGAAAAGGTAAAACTTTCACTGTTTGCAGATAGCATGATCTTACATATAAAAAACCTATTGACTCCACCAAAAAACTATAAGAATATTTGATAAATACAGTAAGGTCATGGGGACAAAATCAATATACAGAAATCTCTTGCATTTCTACACACTAATAATGAAATAGCAGAAAGAAAAATTAAGAAAAAAATTCCAAAAAAAGGAAAAAGAAAAAAAAATTCCACTTAAAATTGCACCAAAAATAATAAAAATACCTAGGAATAAACCTAACCAAGAAAATGAAAGGCCTGTACTCTGAGAATTATAAAACATTAACAACAGAAATTGAAGATGACACAGACAGATATTCCATGTTCGTGAATTGAGAGAACAATTATTAAAATGTTGATAAACCCAAAGCAATCTGAAGATTCAATACAATCCCTATCAAAATACCCACAGCATTTTTCACAGAAACAGAACAAATAATCCCAAAATTTGTATGAAACTATAAAAGACCCAAATAGCCAAAACAATCTTGAAAAAGAAGAATGAAACTAGAGGAATCAAAATCCCAGATTTCCAGTTATACTACAAAGCTATAGTAATCCAAACAGCATGGTACTGGCACAAAAACAGACATAAGGATCAAGGGAACAGGATAGAGAACCCAGAAATAAGCCCACCAATGGTAAATTAATCTATAACAGGGAAGACAAGAATATGCGATGGGAAATAGACAAACTCTTCAATCAGTGATATTGGGAAAACTGGACAGCTACATATAAAAGAATGAAACTGGAACAATTTCTTATACCACATGCAAAAATAAACTCAAAATGAATTAAGGACCTAAATATGAGACCTGAAACCGTAGAAAATTCTAGAAGAGAGCACAGGCAATAACTTCTTTGGTGTTGGGCATAGCAACATTTTTCTAGATATGTCTCATAAGGCAAGGGGAACAAAATAAAAAAAAAAACTATTGGGACTACGTCAAAATAAAAAAATTCTGGACAGCAAAGGAAACAACCAACCAAACTAAAAGACAACCTGCTGAATGGGAGAAGATATTTGGAAATGACATATCTAATAAAGGGTTAATACCTAAAATGTATAAAGAACTGATACAACTTAACAGCAAATCATTATCATCCAATTAAAAAATGTGCAGAAGACATGAACAGAAGTCTTCAGATGGCCAACAGACATATGAAAGGATGCTCAACATCACTTCTTATCAGGGAAATGCAAATCAAAAGTACAATGAGATACCAACTCACACCTGTCAGAATGGCTAAAATCGACAACACACACACAAAAGCAAGTGAGGATGTGAAGAAAAAGGAGCCTTCATGTATCATTGGTGGGAATGTAAACTGGTATAGCCACCATGAAAAACAGTATGGAAGTTCCTTAAAAAATTACAAATGGAATTACCAGAGGATCCAGTAATTCCACTACTGGCTATTTACCCACAGGAAATTAAAACACTAATCTGAAAATACATATGCACCCCTATGTTTATTGCAGCATTTTTTACAATAGCCAATATATGGAAGCAACCGAGATAGTCATTGATAGATGAATCAAAAAAGATTATACCTATATCTGCATCTACACACACACACACACACACACACACACACACACACACAAGAATATTACTCAGCCATAAAAAAGGAATGAAGTCTGGCCATTTGCAACAATATGGATGGATCTACAGGGTATAATGCTAAGTGAAATAAGTCAGTCAGAAAAAAACAAATTCCACTCATATGTGGAACTAAAGTAACAAAGGAAGTGAACAAAAGAGAGAGAGAGAGAGAGAGACAAACCAAGAAATGGACTCTTAACTATAACTTGAGAGGTCAAGCTGATGGTTACCATGGGGGAGGTGGCTGGGAAATGGGTGAAATAGGTAAAATAGAGGAAGGGGATTAAGAGTACAACTTGTTATTAACACAGAGTAATGTATGGAATTGTCGAATCACTATATTGTATATACTGTATTGTATATCTGGAACTAATGTAACACTGCATATTTACTGGAATTTTTTTTTTAAAGATGAAAAATTTGGGGTGCCTTGGTAGCTCCTTCATTGGGCGTCTGCCCTCTGCTCAGGTCATGATCCTGGGTCCTGGGATCGAGCTCCGCATCAGGCTCCCTGCTCGGTGGGAAGCCTGCTTCTCCCTCTCCCACTCCCCCTGCTTGTGTTCCCTCTCTCTCTCTCTCAAATAAGTAGATAAAAATCTTAAAAAAATAAAAATAAAAAAACTCTTTTTAGAAAATAACGATGAAAAGATTTAAAGAAATAAAATCTGTAGTTTCATGTAACATTTTTTTAAATGAATTAACTAAGGATAGTTTATTAGGGTGATTCTCAGCCTTTGGTTATACTCTCTCATTTTCTGTGTGGAATTTTGATAAGCAAAAAGTCATACTGTAAATATTGAGTCTGAGTCTCATTTTACACAATAATTTGGTGTAGCCTTATTTGGCTGTGAGACAGAAAGACATGGGGCTTGGCTGAGTGAAGTACAGGGGAGAGACAGTGTGAGCTCAGGGTAGGACTTCCTTATGTCTTACTCCAGGTTCTTTAAATTCCCTTTGCAGATCCCTCAGCAATACCATGTGTAAGCTCTACTCCAGAGGTATTTACTGTTAATAAAGACTTTGTTTTCCAGGAAGGAAACTTAATCTACCTAGTGACTCCTCCTGTTTCTTATATCTTTCTTATGGGCTTCTTAAAATCCTTATTGTGGCCCCTGGGTGGCTCAGTCAGTTAAGCGTCTGACTCTTGTTTTCAGCTCAGGTCATGCTCTCGGGGTCGTGAGACTGAGCTCCACGTTGGGCCTTACTTATTGATGTGCTCTGTCTAGTTCAGTTTTCCATCAGTCTTCTTCAATCCAAGGCTTAAGAAGGCTATCCCACACTTGCTAGGTACATGTTAAATCATTATTACCCTTGGTCTACAGCAGCAATTCTCAAAATACCGTCTTTCAAGAGATTCTCTCAAAATTTTATGAGGTCAGAATTCTTTCCATAATTACTAAGCATCTGACTCTTCACTCTCATTCTCTCTTGAGTGTATAGAGTATGAAAAAATCATTGATATTATTTCAGATTCTGTATTACAATCAACCTTTAAGGAACTACCACTTGCCCAGTTTGGTGTAGTGTCAAAAAAGAAAATCCACAATTATCCGAAGAAGCTACTGAAATATTTCCCCATGGGGCTAGATTCTTTTCAGATACTTATTCAAAACAACATATCACAACAGACTGAAAAAAAACCTATATGAGACTCCAGCTATCTTCTAAGCCAGAAATGAAAGAGATCTTCAAAATATGTAAAGAAAAGCTCTCCTTTTACTAACATTGAGAGGGAAATATATTTTTCATAAAAATTATTACATTAATAAGTAAAGGATTTGTTATTTTTTAACATTTCTTTCTTTCTTTCTTTCTTTTAAGATTTTATTTATTTATTTGACAGAGAGAAACAGTAAGAGAGGGAACACAAGCAGGGGAGTGGGAGAGAGAGAAGCAGGCTTCCTGCTGAGCAGAGAGTCCCGTCAGGGCTCAACCCCAGGACCCTGAGATCATGACCTGAGCCAAAGGCAGAGGCTTAACCCACTGAGCCACCCAGGTGCCCCAAGAATTTGTTATTTTTAAGTGAATCAATGAAAAATCAATTTTTAAATTTCTCAGTTCTAATTTCTTATACTTTAAATATTGATAGACATAATATACATAAACAAAAAAGCTCTCTGGGGTCCTCAAGGATTTTTTTTTACATGTGGCCTAATAAGAAGAGGAAGAGGAAGAGATTTAAGAATTGCTGGTCTATAGAATTTGGTTTTTGTTTTTAATGAAGATCCTGTCACATACAGGACAAGCAAAAAGAGAAAGATTAGTAGTAGGGCTGGTGGTGATGGGGGCGTGGAGGAATGGGGGAGAAGTGGTGGTTAAAGGTGGTACCTGAAGGGTACAGCTTTTCTTTTTGTGGTAATGAAAGTATTCTAAAATTGATTATAGTGGTGGTTGTATCCAACTCTATGAATACACAAAAACTATGGAATTTGGCACCTAGGTGGCTCAATCCTTAAGCCTCTGTCTTCAGCTCAGGTCATGATCCCAGAGTCCTGGGATTGAGCCCCGCATAGGGCTCCCTGCTCTGCAGGAAGCCTGCTTCTCCCTCTCCCACTCCCCCTGCTTGTATTCCTGCTCTTGATGTTTCTCTCTCTGTCAAAACATAAATAAATAAAATCTTAAAAAAAAAAAACCCGCACCAAACCTATAAATTATTTTTCAATAATGCCGTTATCAAGAAAAATGAAGTTGTAGTACTGGAGATTATGCAAAAATACAGCTTCTTGTCATGGCTTCTGTGACCATGATATTCCTCCATGACCCCACTCCCAGAAACTGTAAAAACACATAGCATCTTTAGCCTAGAGGGCTGAAAGAATATATCCTGTGACATCCCCATGAGACTGAGAGAAGACCTCAAGAAAATGTCTATACTCCTCAGGGAGACTTAGGACAAGTAACATGAGGACTTGGGTATGCACTGGTAAACCACCTGGCCAGTACCCCTGCGGAAGGACCTTTCTTCTCTGCCTCATCACACCGCACACCCTCAATCGTCTCTGGAAGTGCCACTTGGTAGTCAAGACCCCTAGACAGATTCATAAATATACAGCCATGTATGTCTGGACTACAAACTACAAAGCGGGGGAAAGTTGCTGGAGAAAAAAAAACCCAGTTCGCATAATAAACAGAACTTCTTGTCATATATCCTAAACAATCAAATCACAAGGTTTTCTTAGACTACAGCTCTCAGGAAGAAACACTGATTCTTTCATGGAGTGTTTATGTTTTTACTTCCCTAGACAAATACTGTGAATCATTTTAAATCTTAAACATTTTATGGTATAGATAGCATAACTTCTTCCATTTATAGGCAGTCTCCTTTAAAATGCCTTCTTCAAATTTGTCAACTTGGGACTACAAGCTCTGCCCTCTATCCATCCTCCCTCTACCCCGTTCCCCCATATCACAAAATCCAGTTGTATCACGGCCAAGATTTCCACTTACAGTTGTACATGTTGTGACAGACACTAAACTTAAGGTGGATAGGAAAGACAATGAAATCTAAGCATGTTGGAAGATGGGAAGAATAGGAAAGGGGGGAAGCTAATGAAGTCTCAAATAGTTGGGTGAGTTGAGGTAGTTGAGGCAGTACATGAGAGGGTGCTTGGCACATCATAATCATTATAGATTTATGGAGATTTATATGAATTTGTATAGATTTACATATGTGAAATTATAACAACTTTCTGGCATATGGCAATTTACTAGGTCATTGTTATATATTGAGGAAAAGGAGACAGGCAGGGGCGGGGGGCACCATCTCCCCTAAATTGCTCTCAGCCTTCCCTCTGCTCCTTTCTGCTTGTCCTGATCCCTCACTGCTATGGGTGATATTGACTCCTTTCTGCCAGGATGGACCAGATCTCCAAATGCAGCAAGGCTTCTGCCGCAGCTGTCAGGCTAACTCTACCCTAAACTATAGGCTGAGAAGAAAAACGGTCTGAGGAAGGAAACAACAGTTGGCAGGAAGGACAAGGGTTGGGGAGAAAAGCCTATCACTGTGTTTTTGAGCCAAACTGTCAGGACACAAATGACAATCAGAGTCCTAAAAATCCAGGGCTGATCCAGATCCTATTTCCAAATATCTGCTGCACCCATGACTTAGTGGTTGCCTGGTGTGCAGCTCTATGAAACAGAGAGCTTTTGCATTTCTCTCTCTTTGGGAAGTAATTATAAATTCTTATTATTTAACTTCCAGTCTTATTCCCCATATCCCATAATTGTTAATTATTTGGCTCACTTCTTTTTCACAGATGATATCAAACACGATACCTGAAAGAGACATTTTGCTCCAGATGTATTTGTTGAATTAATGATGGGTGAGAACAGTTGGAATTGATCTTTGGCAGGTGTCCCAAAGCTGTCCTTTTGATCACCAGGCAAATCCCTCCTTCCTCTGTGTTCCCAAGCTCTTCTCTCCATCACAGGTATCATTCCATCATAAATAATATTTATTATTTAGTTGTGTTGATGTCTAATACCTGATTGTACTCTAGACCAAAAGAATTTTAAAATTCTAAATTTAAAACTCAACAAGAAGTCCAGGCATGAGTAAGTTTTAAGAAAATTCATGGGTGATTCTAGTGTGCAGGCACTGTTACAGTTTTCTAGGAGCCATTTCAGATAGAGGAAATATTTTTATCCATCACTGTACCTGGAAGCACTAGCCCTATGCCCAGAATTAAGAAGGTCCTCACTTCTTTGTTCCATTCAAACCAGTTACTACCTAATTAGCATTTGACTGAACATCAGTTTGCCATCACTAGGGATGGACAATACTAGGCTAGAAGAGGACTCCTCAGCCTATTCCCTTTATATAACAATTTCATGATGTGGTCAACAAATCTCACATGGCTTCTTAGTATTTATGAAATAAGGGGCTAGACCAAATAAGTGTTAAGTATCCCCAGCCTTAGAGTTTTACACACTAAATAGATATGAGCTATTTTGGTATGCGGTACCACAGAAAGAGAAATCAAGATTTAGTATTCTTTACAAGTTCAACCCTATCTTATTTAAACTCCCAGTAACCTTACAAAGTAGGCTTTGTTCCTTTATTGAAGATAAGGAAACTGAAGTATAATACTTGGTGACTTTGTACCCAAGTTTTAACCCAAACATGTCCAACTCACGAACCCAATCTCCTCCCTCATCACACAGAGCCATGGTAGGAGAGAAATGACCTATGTAAGCTCAGTGCTCTGGTGATGCTGTCAAATGAATGAATAGTGGCTACACTGATGGAAAACAACATCCATCCCCTGCTTTCAAAATAGGACACAACTGAAGACCAAACCACATTGGATACAGTACTATAACTAAATATAACTTTTTTCATTTTTATTTCATTGCCATTTCTATATTGCAATCTACCGTTAAGCTTTAAAAGTTCTTTCTAATAATCTATGAAGAATAAAAAATTAAATCCTTCCCAACTTTGGAAAGATCTTATGGCTAGTAACTCTATGGACACCTAGGTTCACACCCCAAAAATATCATTCCATTATTCAGTCCAGGAACGACTTTGGCTCTGGGGTCTATAACCTTGAAACTAAAATGGTTACTCATGTTCATTAAAATTTTTAAGCTCTAAAATCCCAAAGAAAGGCTTTTAGTAAGTAAAGATCAATCAAAAAACCAATCAGCAGATCTTAGCCTTTTTCACTTATGAGACACTCCTAAATATTAAAAAAAATGGAAGTATCCCATCTGAAAGGTGTTGTACTTTTAACATCTTACTGAGAAATTCACAGTGATGAAAATCCACAATATTTTTAGCAATACCTTGAAATTATTTTGTATTTTGTTTCTTATATAGCATGTACATACATCTGAAAAAGCAATCATTCACATACATGTGAGACAAATCAGATCAGAAAATATAGATGGGGTCATTTGTGAATGACCTTGGATGAATGCTATGGAGAATGGTAGGCAACAAAGCCTGAAGAAGCCAAGAGAGGTTTTTAAGCGAAATGACAGGATCAGACTGATTAAAAATATCTGTTAACTGTGCAGGACAAATGGATTGTGGAAAGACCAGCCCAGGAAATCAATTAGGAGGCAGGAAATGTCAGCAACATATACTTGCTATGACATCTGTGAACTAAATGCTGCTAAACATAAAGAACAATTTGACAGGGGATAATGGAGATTCCAGGATGTTTCCAGATTTGGAGACTATATAGACAATAAAATCATGAAGCAAAATAAGGAATACAAAAAGAAGTGTTTTGCGTGGTTGGGTTTGGGTAGGGGAAGTTGCAGGGTGAAATTGGAATGAATGGGAATTTTGGAAAAGACATTAGACCACAGTTGTTAATGATTATAGATGATTATAGTTTAGGATTCCCATGGGTCTGAAAAACCAAGTTCTACCACTTGCTGACTATGTGAACTTGGACAAAATCTTTAAATATAATGAATTTGTTCCCTCATTTAAAAATAGGGATAGTGATAATATATCACAATATGAATAAAATGATATAGCATATACTTAAAGCTTAGAGATGTGCTGGTGGGTAATGATCTCATGATCAATGGTAAGTGCTACTATTATGTAGATTAAGTATTACTTATACATAATAAGTAATACTTATATATAGTAGAAAAGTATTACTATTATGTAGATTTTCAAACCATCAGAAATGTTTGGGAGTTGAAGCCATGCAAGTTACATCAGAGAAGCAATTTTCCACCCTGAGATATAGGAGAGAAAAAAAAATCAAGTGAGGATTCTATGGATGTCAAGACAAATGAAAGGGAGAAGTTAGAGAACTAGGAGAGGCTGGTGAACTGAAGCCAACAAGGTAGAGTTCTAACAAGCAAGGGAAGAGCTGAATATCATTTCAATTTTCACTGAGTGTTGGAAAAGGATTAAAAAAAACCAAACAAACCCTGGATTTGTCCCCTTCCAAGTGAAGGCAGTCATTATCTCTTAGATTTACCCTATAGTATATGTATATTCTTGACCTAAATGAACACATCCTGGCTCCACCCAGAGAGTATTAGTTATAATAATTAACATTTTTTTAAATGTTGATATAGTTGGTATATAGGTCTACTAAATCAATGCTTCTTAGCCATTCCACTTTATGGATTACTTTTCTTACATCACAAAACTATATGGATGCTTTCCAGGCATACATCATAGTAACTATTCTCTTGGTAATCTTTGGTGAGAATAATTGTGAAAAAATGATGTCAGAAACACTTCAAAATACTACAACAAAAACTTATAATGTACTATATGCTGGCTAACTAAACATAATTCCAAAAATAAAAAAAAAGAAAGAAAAGAAACACTTCAAAATAAATTCCCATTTTATTGATCACAAAGGTACACAATAGTTTTTTGGAGATTCTTCAGTCTGCAAACAATACTACAAGAGCATTAACTCTGCAACTTCATGGCCCAGAGACCAGGAAACACAGAGCTGGATTCCCAGCTTAGGTCTAAGTCCCAGACACCGGGCCACACTATGGCTCTCATGGGTCCTGAACACTTTTGCCTTTGTGGATCCTTTCCTCTCTAAAACATTAGGATGTATATTTTATAATTGTATTGGTATACAGAAAAATATATTATCATATGTTAAAATATTTTCTTTGATCTAAAAGTTCATTTTTTCCTTTCTGATTTTAAAAGAAATGAAAACATTTCCGTTGTGGGTCCTCAGCACTTTCCCTAATAGAGAAGCCAGCAATGATGCCTTCAGTGATGTAAGCACCTTCAGTGTCCTGTATATAGCAAGTACTCATTAATTGTCCAGTTTTTTGTCAGTAACTCAAATGACAGTCCTATTTTTCTCCCAGCGTCAATCCATGGTCTAAAAAGATATCTTTTTTCAGTCTTTGAAATGCAGGTTTGAGAAAGCAAAGTTCTATCAGTCATTCCCCACCCTGCCAGTCGTCTCCCATGATTCCTAGGTGTACTGATGGCTTCCACACCATAACTCAACAGGATGAAAAGCCAGGATGGGAATTTCAAGAAGAGAATTTCTAACTTCTAAAGAAAGTATTATATGCTCATTTGCTGTCTCTGAGACCAGTTAGTACTAGACCCCTTGGTCTCACGTGCATCCTGTTTAAATTCATAGCGAACTACTGACACAGCCCATCCATAAATGCATTTTTGACTTTGAGAGAAGTATCTCTAGAAGTAGTGGGAAGGAGAGCTGGAATGGGAACTGCTGAGAAGCAGGAGACCAGAGAGGAGCAGAAGATGATGAAGCAGCTGTGGAGATGCCCAGACATTGGCAGGGCAAGCTCTGCAAGATGTGGTACAAACAGGTTGGGATGGGTGGGAGGTGATCAGCCTGGGATGGTTTCTGACCACCAGTTAGCCATGTGTAGCCACTTACAGCCTTCAGCTTCAAATTCACCCAAAGCCTGCTCTGCGAAATGAATGTGGTCCCTTTAAATACTTTTCCTTTGCCAGCTGGCACAATGTTAAGGTTTGTCAGTAGAGGGCACAGGAAGAAAGGGTTTTGCTTCCCGGTTCTTGTGAAGTGTGTGTGTCTTTTTCTAGCACCTGCTCCTGTGCCACGCACAGCTTCCCTGTGGCTGGCGGCCAGCAGCTTCCCCAGTCACCCCACTCAGAAAATTGGGCAGCAGAATGCCTCCAGTGAGACACCTCCCTGTGAACAGCTCTTCTTGGCCTCTTAGAGGGCTGACTTCTGGCAAGTTCCACCAGCACTGCACTGCAGTGACTTCTCTGCCATCGAGTGAACTGGCTTTGCCCCCTCTGACAAAGTCTGGGTCTCACGCTGGAAGAGCTGGGGCTTTCCTTGTGCACTCTTCCTCAGCCTGGGGTAAGTGGCTGCTTCTGATATCTGCTCTCCTAGATTCACAGCAATTCTTTTTTCTTCTTCCAAGCCTACCTCTCAATACATCTATCCCCTTTTATAGTTAATAGCTTTTATGTTCAACTTTTCCATCATTCCACTCTTTCCTGACTCAGGCTAGATTGATAAACTTCGTTTCTAAATTCGTAAAGATTGTGATATTATTAATAAGTAGGAAAAGAAGAAAAGTTTTTTGAAAGGAAAATATTTTGCTCTGTTTTGTACATGTTAAAGTAAGTCTCGTAAAAAACATTCAGGACATAGTGAAGAACAGGCTTTTATGTTATTTGGTGTTTTCCAAAATATATATGTCCTAACACTACCCACTGAGATACCTATTAGGATGTAGTACTAACTTAGCACTCAGACAGGTATATATATATATTTTTTTTAATTTCCACAGATGGTTCTCATGTGCAATTGCAAAATTTGACTGTATAGGGACTGATTAAGAAAACAGTTCTGTAGTTAAATTAATCTGGGTTTGAATCTCAGTTTTGGGGTGCCTGGGTGGCTCAGTCAGTAAAGTGTCTGCCTTCAGCTCAGGTCATGATTCCAGAGTCCCAGGATTGAGCCCCTTATTGCGCTCTCTGCTCAGCAGGGAGTCTGCTTCTTTCTCTGCTTCTTTCCCCTTGTGTGTGTCTCTCTCAAATAAAATCTTTTTAAAAATAAATAAATCCCAGCTTTGCTTTTTTATTAGCAGTGACTGACCAACAATAAGCCTCTTCTGCAAAATGTGGCTAGTAATATTTAGCTATTTAAATTTTAAGGATTAAATTTGATAATATGTATTTAGCATAGTTTTGGGACATTATAATATTTCAGTAAATGATAGCAGTGATTATTCTTTTAATATATTCAGAATTGATTTTATTTTTGTACATTCCACTTACCCACACCTCCACACCTGACATACCATACATTATGTCCTTATTCTATAATTCACCTCTCTAGAAAGTAAACTCCAAGAAAGTGGGGAATTTGTTCTAATCATAGTTGCTTTAGGACCAATGTAGGTACTCAGCAAGTATTAGTTGTGTCAATAAATGATGCAAACCTGAGCAAGACCAGAAACAGTTGCTCTGAAAGAGCAAGAAGGAAGTGAATTTACAACAGAGCCAATATTTGAAAAGTAGGAGGAAGATGAGCAAAGACATTATAGGGGAAGAAAAACTGTTTTCTCTACTCTCTTAGTTTCTTTTAATAAGATCTGTGAATTAAACTGATAACAGATTAACAGGAGGCATACAACTTCTGTCTGATGTTATTTTTACACGAATACATAAAAAATAAGTGGAGACCAGAAGAGGCATTTAGACCTGGCCCCTTGTATTCCATTTTAACAAAGGGTGATAAATTGTGTAGTTCTAACCATGTGGGGACAACTAATGGAAGATAAGGGTTACTTAGTAAAGTTTTGTTTATTCAGACTTTACCTCCAGTGGTGAAGGCTATTGTTCCCTTCTTGGTATGAGAGAGGGAAACACCTTCATAAAGGGATATTTATGCCTGCTTTCACACAGATGGAGGGAAGATAAAGAACTCTCCGGCTTCTGCTCTTTCTCAGTTGTCTTCAGCTCAAAATATTTCTTATGCCAACATAGCATATTCTGATCCCCTTCAACATTAAGAAGGACAAATCGAGAGGCAAGAAGAGAATCAGAAGAGGGTAGAGCAAGAAGCCAGTGAAATAATGTGAGAGAATAACCAGGGGGCTGTAGTGAAAGTAGAGGTGGTACATCTCTGGGGTTCTGAGAGCCTGACTAGTAAAATCACGATGTAATTCTAACAGGCACAACACTGTCAAAACTAAGAAAAAGAAAAGATTTCACTCTAACTCACTGATGGTCCAAAGGCATCCATAGGATGAAATGGTGCACATGGGTACCATGAATCTGCTCAAAGAAACAAAATTTACTTGTACAGCATAATCCAGACCTCTGAGGATTCTGAGTGACTCAAGCCTCAGTCCCAACCAACTCAGGTGTCCAAACCCTCTGAATATCAATGTCATAAAGATAGTTATCTCCAAGTGTGATCAGTTGAAACCATGAACCATTAAAATAAGTTCTTAAGTCATCAAGTTTATTGTTTGAAATACTGGCTCAAAAATAACTTTTATAATTTGGTTTCTTGTGTACTTTTACTACTAGGAAAGCATTCTTGTCCAAAGAATAGAAATATTTTTAGATTTTAAAAGCAGTATGTTGGATTCTGGTTTACCTCAGTGCATTGTGAGTTTGGTCACTGTGAGTCTATCTAGATCTGACCACTTCTGGGACACTTGGAGAACTTCACTTGTGGATGTAAAAGCTGAGCTTCAAAGCCCAGCCCGAGATGACTTTAGGAAATAAAGCATCCTCATGTGATCATTTGATGGTCATCCTGCCCACCTGCTTAGTCATCTCCCCTCTATTTTGTTATATTAAAGCAAAATTGGGTTTTTTCCTTTAAACAGGAAAAAAATCAATAAAGCATATCATAGAAGTGATACAGACTGAGCAAGTAAATGCAGCATGCAAATGCTTTTCTTCCTGAAAGTTCATGGGGCAAGAATAGGAAAGACACAAGTGGTAGCCTATGGTGAGGTTATAGTCAAAGGCAGACTTAGAGGAAGGACCATGAGGAAAGTGAGATTTGCTCATTATAAGGCAGAAGGGACAATGCAACAATTGCCTACATGATGAATAAATAAGGTGAAAGTTATAATCCAGTATTCAGAAGCAGGGGCTGATCTCCAAGAAGACAGCCCTCTGTTCTTTTAGAATAGGAAAGAAGGGGTAAGAACAAGTGCAGTTATAAATAAGTCTAGAAAAGAATAGAAGTTGAAAGAGTCTGTACTTCAAGGACTCCATTTTTTTTCTGAGAAATAATCTAAGAATGAGAGGGTTGGGGGAAGAGCTTGCAGATAGTGGTGAAAGTTTGGAATAACCAAGAAAGCAAATGGGAAAGAAGAGGACTAGAAACAAGAAGTCACATAAAGGCTGGAAACTATTCTTAGTGATGCAACTACATGGCAGCCAGGATCAGAAGTGAAGACAGTAGATGACTGGTTAATACAAATTCGTTTTGTCCAAACTGCAGCAAAGATAGAAAGATGAAAAGCCAAGGAAAAGAAGACTTTTGTTGAGAGAGTCATTAATATTATAGAATTTACGTTTGGAGCTGAGAAGGGAAATATGTAAATCATAAGCATATTTGTAGAGAAGGAAAATATGGAGGGGCAAAAAAAGTAGATAAATTTTAAAACTAGCAAGATGAGGGGTGATAAAGCAAGGAAAGTGTATAAAAAAGGAAGATGAAGGTGGAAGTATAGATTAGAACATTAAAGGGATCTATAGAGCCAATGCTAGGGTCTCATGTGAAGGTGGAATAGTAGGAGGATCCTAAGATCACCTGATCCCATGGGTACACATATACAACACCCACATCAGAAATGACTCAAAAAGTCTGGCATTACAGACTCTCCACAGCTTAATGCAGAGAAGAGGCCGCATTGAAAAGGACAGGAAGGGAGACACAATCAGGAAACCAACTGACCCATGAGACTATCTGTGGGAGGGAGGCACACTACAGGGAAGGAGAAGGAAAAGGACAGAACCCACACCAGGCACCCTAAGCATGGGGGTCCTGCATGGGAAACCCAACAACATTTGGCTTTGAAAGGCACAGGGGCTTCACTTTACAAGTTCTTACTATCAGGGGTGTTTAACACCTGGAACTTTAAAATTCACCAGGGTTGGCTCTGGTAGAGCCTGAAGGTAAAAGAAAACTGAGTCCCCACCTTTAAAGGCACAACATAACAAACAGCCCTACTGAGATACAGAGTAGAAGCAGCAGTTTGAAAAATGCCTGGGGTATATGGGGAAAAAAAAGCAGTTACATACAAGGGAAACCCCCTAAGACAATCAGCTTATTTTTCAGCAGAAAATTTGCAGGCCAGAAGAAGTGGCATGATATATTTAACGTGCTGAAAGGGAAAAATCCACAACCAAGAATACTCTATCCAGCAAGGCTATCATTCAGAATAGAAAGAGATAGGATTTCCCAGACCAAAAAAAGTTAAAGAAATTCATTACCACTAAAGCAGCCATATAAGAAATGTTAAAGGGGACCCTTTGAATGGAAAGGAAAAAACCATAACCAGGAGTAAGAAAAGAAGAAGTGCAAAACGGTAAAATTAAGTATATCTATAAAATCAGTGAAGAGATTCTCAAAATAAAAGGATCTAAAATATGATACCATACACCTGAAACAGATGTGAGAGGACTAAAAAATTAGTGCTTTTAGAATAGGTTCAAACTTAAGCGACCACCAGCTAAATATAGACTGCTTTATGCATGTTATATGTAAGATTAATGATAATCACAAATTTAAAAAACGGTAAAAGATACACAAATAATAAAGAGAAAGAAATCCAAGTGTTCACTGAAGAAAGTCAGCAAACCATGAGAGAACAGAAGAAAGGAATAGAGAAGAACTACAAAAATGATAAAATAAGTAACTAAATAACAATTAAGTATATACCTACCAATAATTACTTTGAATGTAAATGGACTAAAAGCTCCAATCAAAAGACACATGGTGATTGAATAGATGAAAAAAAAAAAAAAGCAAGACCCTTCCATATGCTGTCTAGAAGAGAATTGTTTCACACATAAAGACACATGCAGTTTGGAAGTGAAAGGATGAAGAAGCATTTATCATGCAAAAGAATATGAAGAGAAAGCCAGAGTAACAATGCCTATATCAGAAAAAATAGACTTTAAAACAAAGACTGTAATAAGAGACAAAGAAGGACACTACATAATCATACAGGGAACTATCTAACAAGAAGATATAGCAATTATAAACCTTAATGTACCCAACATAGGAGCACCAAAAAACATAAAGCAGCTTTTAACAAACATAAAGGAAGTAATCAATTGTAATACTATCATATAGGGGACTTTAACACCCCACTTACATCAATGGGTAGATCATCCAAACTGAAAATCAACAAAATAACAATGGCTTTGAATGACACATTGGACCAGATGAATCTAACAGATATATTCAGAACACCGTATCCTAAAACAGCAGAATGCACAATTTTTTCAAGGGCACATGGAACATTCTCTGGAAAAGAATAGACCACAAATCAAATCTCAACAAATTAAAAAAGACTGAAGTGATACCATGCATCTTTTTCTGACCACAGAGCTATGAAACTAGAAATCAACTACAAAAAAAAAGAAAAAAAAATCTGAAAAGAACACAACTTTATGGAGATTCAATAACATCCTGCTAAACAAAAAATGGGTCAACCAACAAATCAAGGAGAAAAATTTTTTAAAAAATGCATAGAGACAATGAAAACACAACAGCCCAAAATCTTTGGGATGCAGTAAAAACTGTTCTAACAGGGAATTTTATAGCAATACACACCTACCTCAAGAAGCATGGAAAATGGGGCGCCTGGGTGGCTCAGTTGTTAAGTGTCTGCCTTTGGCTCAGGTCATGATCTCAGGGTCATGGGATCGAGCCCGGCATCTGGCTCCCTGATCAGCGGGAAGCCTGCTTCTCCCTCTCCCACTCCCCGTGCTCGTGTTCCCTCTCTTGCTGTGTCTTCTTTCAAATAAATAATTAAAAATCTTAAAAAAAAAAAAAAAGGAAGCACAGAAAATTTCATAAACAACCTAAATTTACACTTAAAGGGTCTAGAAAAAGAACAATAAACAAGCTCAAAATCAGCAGAAGGAAGGAAATAATAAAGATTAGAATAGAAATAAATGTAATAGAAAATAAAAACAATGGAACAGATCAAGGAACCAAGAGCTGATTCTTTGAAAAGATCAAGAAAATTGATAAACCTTTAGTGTGACTCATTAAGAAAAAAAGAAAGAAAGAAAGAAAGAAAGAAAGAAAGAAAGAAAGAAAGAAAAGAGAACTCCAATAAACAAAATCAGAAATGAAAGGGGAGAAATAACAACTGACACCATAGAAATATAAACAATTATAAGAATACTATGAAAAATTATAGTCAACAAATTGAACAACCTAGAAGAAATGGATAAATTCCTAGAAACATTATAATCTCCCAAAACTGAATCAGGAACAAGTAGAAAATTTGAACATACAGATTACCAGCAATGACCAATGTATCAGTAAGCAAAAAACTCCCAACAAACAAAATTCTAGGACCAGCTGGCTTCACAGGTGAATACTATTAAACATTTAAAGAAGAGTAATACCTAGTCTTCTCAGACTATTCCAAAAACTAGAAGAGGGGGGAAAATTTCCAAATTCATTCTCTGAGGTCCACATTACCCTCATACCAAGACCAGATAAAGACAGTATAAAAAAGACACTAGAGGCTGATATCTCTGATGAACTTAGATGCAAAAATTCTCAACGATATACTAGCCAACCAAATCCAACAACTGCGTGTTGGCTCAGTCAGTTAAGCATCTGCCTTCAGCTGAGGTCATTCCCAGCGTTCTGGGAATCAAGCCCAGAATCAGCCTCTCTGCTTGATGGGGAGCCTACTTCTCCCTCTCCCTCTGCCTCTGCCACCACTCTCCCTGCTTGTGTGCTCTTGCTCTCTCTCTATCAAATAAATAAAATAAAATAACAAAATAAAATAAAATAAAATCTTAAAGAAAAACACCTCATTCACCTCAGTGAAGTGGGATTTATTCCTGCAATGCAAGCATGATTAAATATTTGCAAATCAGTCAACATGATACATCACCTCAGTAAAAGGATAAACAACATATGATCATTTCAATCGATGTAGAAAAAGCATTTGACAAAGTATAACATCCATTCACGGTAAAAACTCTCAACAAAGTAAGTTTAGAGGGAACATATCTCAATGTAATAAAGGCTATATATAAAAAACCCACAGCTAACATCAGATTCAATGGAGAAAAACTTTCCCCCTAACATCAGGAACAAGGATGTCCACACTCACCAATTTCATTCAACATAGTACTGGAAGTCCTAGTCACAGCAATCAGACAACAAAAAGATAGAAAAGACATCCAAATTGGTAAGGAAGAAGTAAAATTTCCACTATTTGCAGATGACATGATACCATATACAGAAAACCCTAAAGACTCCAAGAAACTGCTAGAACTGATGAATGAATTCGGTAAGGTCATAGGATGCAAAACCAATGTACAGAAATCCATTACCATAAATAATAAAGCAACAGGAAGAGAAATTAATAAAGTAATCCCATTTATAATTGCATCAAAAATAATTTTAAAAACCTAGGAATAAACTTAACCAAGAAGATGAAAGACCTGTACTCTGAAAACTTTAAAATACTGATGAAAGAAATTGAAGATGACACAAATAAATAGAAAGATACTGCATGATCATTGATTGGAAGAACAAATATTATTAAAATGTCTATACTACCCAAAGCAATCTACAGATTTAATACAATCCATATCAAAATACCAACAGCATTTTTCACAGAATTAGAATAAATAATCGTAAAATTTGTGTGGAACCACAAAAGACTCCAAGTAGTCAAAAAATCTTGAAAACAAAGCTGGAGGTATTATAATTCCAGAGATCCAGTTATAATACAAAGCTGTAGTAATCAAAACTGTATGGTACTTGTAGGGTTTTATAGGTGAGATAAACACGACACCAGGTAAAGTGGGTGCAAGGCAAGATTTATTAAAGGCACTGTCCCACGAAGTTTCAGGGCTCAGGAGAAGGGGAGCCAGGAAAGTTGCACTGGGAGGAGGTAGGCACTCTTGGGCGAGGTTACTCGACTCTGGAAAGGGGAGTGGGGGAAGTCGCACTGGGAGGGAGTTGGCGGGGGTTTTTTATCTGTTTCCTGCATAGGTATCGGGTTACCTATGGAGACGTGACCTGGGCATACAACCTTTTGGCGGGAAAGTCAAGGGTTAAGGAAAGGGGGGGGCGAGGCTGGAAGACAGTGGGACCAGCGGTCATTTCTATTGTTCCTCCTGCAATCCCGGAGGCCACGGACCCAAAAGTACTGGCATAAAAATAGACACAGATCAAGAGAACAGAATAGAAAGCCCACAAATAAACCCCAATTATTTGGCCAATTAATCTTCAACAAAAGAGGCAAGAATATGGAATGGAAAAGATATCTCTTAAACAAATGGTGTTGGGAAAATTGGATAGTCACATGTAGAAGAATGAAACTGGACCACTTTCTTAAACCATGCACAAAAAAAAAAATTCAAAATGAATCAAAGACCTAAATGTGAGACAGGAATCCATCAAAATCCTAGAGGAGAACATGGGCAGCAACCTCTCTGACCTGGGCTGCAGCAATTTCTTGCTAGACACATCTCCAAAGGTACAGAAAACAAAAGCCAAAATGAACTATTGGGACTTCATCAGAATTAAAAGCTTTTGTACAGCAAAGGAAACAATCGACAAAACTAACAGGGAACCTGCAGAATGGGAGATCTTTGCAAAGGACACATCAGATAAAGGACTAGTGTCCAAAAATCTATAAAGAACTTATCAAACTCAACACTCAAAAAACAAAAAACAAACAAAAAAACAGTCAAGAAATGGGCAGAAGACATGAACAGACATTTCTCCAAAGACATACAAATAGCTAACAGACCCATGAAAAATGCTCAACATCACTCGGCATCAGGGAAATACAAATCAAAACCACAATGAGAAAAACAAAAACAAAAAACAAAACACAACACAATGAGATACCACATCACACTGGTCTGAATGGCTAAAATTAACAACTCAGGAAACAATAGATAATGGTGAGGATGTAGAGAAAGGGGAACCCTCTTACACCATTGGGGGGAATGCAGCCACTGTGCAAAACACTGTGGAGATTCCTCAAAAACTTAAAAATAGAGCTACCCTACAATCCATTATTCATACTACTAGGTATTTACCCCAAAATACAAAAACACTCATTTCACTCATTTGAAACGATATATGCACCCCTATGTTTATTGCAGCATTATTGACAATATCCAAATTATGGAGACAGCTCAAGTGTCCATCAATAGAGGAATGGATAAAGAAGGTGTGAGATACACACACACACACACACACACACACACACACACATACACACACAATGGAATATTACAATGGAATGGAATACAATGGAATATTAAGCGGCCATAAAAAAAGAATGAAATCCTGATGTTTACAATGACATGGATGAAAGTAGAGAGTATAGTGCTAAGCAAAATAAGTCAAAGAAGGGAAAATACCACATGATTTCACCCCTGTGTGGAATTAAGAAACAAAACAAATGAACAAAGGAAATACAATGAGACAGACCAAGAAAGACTCATCACTACAGAGAACGACCTGGTGGTTACCAGAAGGGATGTGGGTTGAGGGATGGGTGAATTAGGTGATGGGAATTAAGAGTACACTTATCATGATGAACACTGTGTCGTGTATAGAATTTTTGAATCACTGTGTTGTACAGTCAAAATGAACATAGTAATGTTAACTATACTGGAATTAAATGTTTTTTTTTTTTAAAGAATTTTACTTATGAAAAATCGATAAACTAGAGACTGAGAGAAAGAAACATGGAGATGGGCATGTTAAACTAGGTACATGAGTCAGGCTGTCTGTAAAGACATGCAGCTCTGAATCATTGAGGAAGTTTGGCGGCTGGTTTCTCACCTCCAGAGACACTAAGGAAGGGTTGCCTTTTGTTTGATGATTGCCTGGTTTAATCTTCTGCAAATGTCAGTATCTTTTTTATTTATTTCTATTTCTTTTGAGGATATTCAGTCATTCAACAACTACTTATTCAGATTCACCATGTGTCAAGAACTGTTCTGAGCCCTGGGACACAATGAACAAAACAGATGAAAATCTCCACTCACTGGAGCTAACACACTAATGAGGAAATTATCACCTATTGTGGTAATTATACCTCTTACCTCACCACCATTCCCCTTGTTTGTTAACTCTTTGGCTTCTTTTCCTCTGGCCAAATTAAACCAGTATCTGGTAAAGATTGGTTCCTCAAACATTTGTTAAACTGATAAATGGTGACTCCAAAGGAATGGCTAGAAGAGTAGAGCACTTTCAGTATGCATATAATGGATTTAGTGAAGCTTTCCCCTTGGTCCATAGGCAAAATTAACCCCTCCCTCCCTCTGTAGTCTCAAACTCTTATTTCAGATGCTAGCCCAGCCCAACTGCAGGAAGATTTGATTCAATTTATACCTCTGTCTCCGTCAGATTAGGAATATCTTCTAATAAAGAAACTAACTGAAGTACCACTGCATTCACCAGCACTAAGACTCAAAAATTCTTTCAGTTCACTTCAATGTTGATTTTCCTTCTATTTAGTTGCCAGGATAATCTCTCCATCCATAGAGTAGAAACTATAGCTAGGAAATTAGGGCAGACCCTGAGCTCAAGCTTCAAGCAACTCGTGTTCCCACCTGAGGTATCCATGTTGCCAAACTTTGAGTCCTAATTAATACACTGTTAAGATTCCTTTTAGCCCTAAAATTCTAAGCACTAAATAGATGTGAAAAAAATATGGCACTCTTAAGTAGGAAAAATACTGTTTGTTAATCTTCAAGAGATCACATTTATATAAGTCCTGTATGATCCCTTTTTAGGTATTTAATCCTTTTAAAAATTATTTTTAGTACGGGGTGCCTGGGTGGCTCAGTGGGTTAAAGCCTCTGCCTTCGGCTCAGGTCATGATCTCAGGGTCCTGGGATCGAGCCCCGCATCGGGCTCTCTGCTCAGTGGGGAGCCTGCTTCCCTCTCTCTGCCTGCCTCTCTGCCTACTTGTGATTTCTGTCTGTCAAATAAATAAATAAAATCTTTTTAAAAAAAATATTTTTAGTGGGACTTGAGGTTCAAAGGTATAACCTGTCCAAGGTCAAAGGGTTGCTCACTCTTTATCCAACATTTGAATCACAATCTATTTGTCTCCAAGACCAATGTTTTGTCCCTATAGTAGGGAACATATTTATATAGGTGGTTTCACTACATTAGAAACCCAGTTTCATCATCCCTTCTTTTTTATTTTTCATTTTTTTTTATTTTTATTTTTTTTATTTTTCATAAACATATATTTTTATCCCCAGGGGTACAGGTCTGTGAATCGCCAGGTTTACATACTTCACAGCACTCACCATAGCACATACCCTCCCCAATGTCCATAACCCCACCCCCCCACCCAACCCCTCTCTCCCCATCAACCCTGTTTGTTTTGTGAGATTAAGAGTCACTTATGGTTTATCTCCCTCCCAATCCCATCTTGTTTCATTCACTCTTCTCCTACCCCCTTAACCCCCCTTGTTGCATCTCCTCTCCCTCATATCAGGGAGATCATATGATAGTTGTCTTTCTCCGATTGACTTACTTCGCTAAGCATGATACCCTCTAGTTCCATCCACGTCATCGCAAATGGCAAGATTTCATTTCTTTTGATGGCTGCATAATATACCATTGTGTATATATACCACATCTTCTTTATCCATTCATCTGTTGATGGACATCTAGGTTCTTTCCAGAGTTTGGCTATTGTAGACATTGCTGCTATAAACATTCGGGTGCACGTGCCCCTTCGGACCACTACGTTTGTATCTTTAGGGTAAATACCCAGTAGTGCAATTGCTGGGTCATAGGGTAGTTCTATTTTCAACATTTTGAGGAACCTCCACGCTGTTTTCCAGAGTGGTTGCACCAGCTTGCATTCCCACCAACAGTGTAGGAGGGTTCCCCTTTCTCCGCATCCTCGCCAGCATCTGTCATTTCCTGACTTGGTAATTTTAGCCATTCTGACTGGTGTGAGGTGGTATCTCATTGTGGTTTTGATTTGTATTTCCCTGATGCCGAGTGATATGGAGCACTTTTTCATGTGTCTGTTGGCCATCTGGATGTCTTCTTTGCAGAAATGTCTGTTCATGTCTTCTGCCCATTTCTTGATTGGATTATTTGTTCTGTGGGTGTTGAGTTTGCTAAGTTCTTTACAGATTCTGGACACTAGCCCTTTATCTGATATGTCGTTTGCAAATATCTTCTCCCATTCTGTCAGTTGTCTTTTGGTTTTGCTAACTGTTTCCTTTGCTGTGCAAAAGCTTTTGATCTTGATAAAATCCCAATAGTTCATTTTTGCCCTTGCTTCCCTTGCCTTTGGCGATGTTCCTAGGAAGATGTTGCTGCGGCTGAGGTCGAAGAGGTTGCTGCCTGTGTTCTCCTCAAGGATTTTGATGGATTCCTTTCTCACATTGAGGTCCTTCATCCATTTTGAGTCTATTTTCGTGTGTGGTGTAAGGAAATGGTCCAATTTCATTTTTCTGCATTTGGCTGTCCAATTTTCCCAACACCATTTATTGAAGAGGCTGTCTTTTTTCCATTGGACATTCTTTCCTGCTTTGTCGAAGATGAGTTGACCATAGAGTTGAGGGTCTATTTCTGGGCTCTCTATTCTGTTCCATTGATCTATGTGTCTGTTTTTGTGCCAGTACCATGCTGTCTTGATGATGACAGCTTTGTAATAGAGCTTGAAGTCTGGAATTGTGATGCCACCAACTTTGGCTTTCTTTTTCAATATTCCTTTGGCTATTCGAGTTCTTTTCTGGTTCCATATAAATTTTAGGATTATTTGTTCCATTTCTTTGAAAAAAGTTGATGGTATTTTGATAGGGATTGCATTAAATGTGTAGATTGCTTTAGGTAGCATAGACATTTTCACAATATTTATTCTTCCAATCCAGGAGCATGGAACATTTTTCCATTTCTTTGAGTCTTCCTCAATTTCTTTCATGAGTACTTTACAGTTTTCTGTGTATAGATTCTTAGCCTCTTTGGTTAGGTTTATTCCTAGGTATCTTATAGTTTTGGGTGCAATTGTAAATGGGATTGACTCCCTAATTTCTCTTTCTTCTGTCTTGTTGTTGGTGTAGAGAAATGCAACTGATTTCTGTGCATTGATTTTATATCCTGACACTTTACTGAATTCCTGTACAAGTTCTAGCAGTTTTGGAGTGGACTCTTTTGGGTTTTCCACATACAGTATCATATCATCTGTGAAGAGTGATAGTTTGACTTCTTCTTTGCTGATTTGGATGCCTTTGATTTCCTTTTGTTGTCTGATTGCTGAGGCTAGGACTTCTAGTACTATGTTGAATAGCAGTGGTGATAATGGACATGCCTGCCGTGTTCCTGACCTTAGCAGAAAAGCGTTCAGTTTTTCTCCATTGAGAATGATATTTGCGGTGGGTTTTTCATAGATGGCTTTGATAATATTGAGGTATGTGCCCTCTATCCCTACACTTTGAAGAGTTTTGATCAGGATGGGAAGCTGTACTTTGTCAAATGCTTTTTCAGCATCTATGGAGAGTATCATATGGTTCTTGTTCTTTCTTTTATTAATGTGTTGTATCACATTGATTGATTTGCGGATGTTGAACCAACCTTGCAGACCTGGAATAAATCCCACTTGGTCGTGGTGAATAGTCCCTTTAATCTACTGTTGAATCCTATTGGTTAGTATTTTGGTGAGAATTTTTGCATCTGTGTTCATCAAGGATATTGGTCTGTAGTTCTCTTTTTTGATGGGATCCTTGTCTGGTTTGGGGATCAAGGTGATGCTGGACTCATAAAATGAGTTTGGAAGTTTTCCTTCCATTTCTATTTTTTGGAACAGTTTCAGGAGAATAGGAATTAGTTCTTCTTTAAATGTTTGGTAGAATTCCCCCGGGAAGCCGTCTGGCCCTGGGCTTTTGTTTGTTTGGAGATTTTTGATGACTGTTTTGATCTCCTTACTGGTTATGGATCTGTTCAGGCTTTCTATTTCTTCCTGGTTCAGTTGTGGTAGTTTATATGTCTCTAGGAATGCATCCATTTCCTCCACATTGTCAAATTTGTTGGCATACAGTTGCTCATAATATGTTCTTCTAATTATCTGTATTTCTTTGGTGTTAGTTGTGATCTCTCCTCTTTCATTCATGATTTTATTTATTTGGGTCCTTTCTCTTTTCTTTTTGATAAGTCTGGCCAGGGGTTTATCAATCTTATTAATTCTTTCAAAGAACCAGCTCCTAGTTTCGTTGATTTGTTCTATTGTTTTTTTGGTTTCTATTTCATTGATTTCTGCTCTGATCTTTATAATTTCTCTTCTGCTGGGTTTAGGCTTTCTTTCTTGTTCTTTCTCCAGCTCTTTAAGGTGTAGGCTTAGGTTGTGTACCTGAGACCTTTCCTGTTTCTTGAGAAAGGCTTGTACCACTATATATTTTCCTCTCAGGACTGCCTTTGTTGTGCCCCACAGATTTTGAACCGTTGTGTTTTCATTATCATTTGTTTCCATGAATTTTTTCAATTCTTCTTTAATTTCCTGGTTGACCCATTCATTCTTTAGAAGGATGCTGTTTAGTCTCCATGTATTTGGGTTCTTTCCAAATTTCCTCTTGTGATTGAGTTCTAGCTTCAGAGCATTGTGGTCTGAAAATATGCAGGGAATGATCCCAATTTTTTGATACCAGTTGAGACCTGATTGAGGACCGAGGATGTGATCTATTCTGGAGAATGTTCCATGTGCACTAGAGAAGAATGTGTATTCTGTTGCTTTGGAATGAAATGCTCTGAATATATCTGTGATGTCCATCTGGTCCAGTGTGTCATTTAAGGCCTTTATTTCCTTGTTGATCTTTTGCTTGGATGATCTGTCCATTTCAGTGAGGGGAGTGTTAAAGTCCCCTACTATTATTGTATTATTGTTGATGTGTTTCTTTGATTTTGTTATTAATTGGTTTATATAGTTGGCTGCTCCCACTTTAGGGGCATAGATATTTACAATTGTTAGATCTTCTTGTTGGACAGATCCTTTGAGTATGATATAGTGTCCTTCCTCATCTTTTATTATAGTCTTTGGCTTAAAATCTAATTGATCTGATATAAGGATTGCCACTCCTGCTTTCTTCTGATGTCCATTAGCATGGTAAATTCTTTTCCACTCCCTCACCTTAAATCTGGAGGTGTCTTCGGGTTTAAAATGAGTTTCTTGTAGGCAACATATAGATGGGTTTTGTTTTTTTATCCATTCTGATACCCTGTGTCTTCTGATTGGGGCATTTAGCCCATTAACATTCAGGGTAACTATTGAGAGATATGAATTTAGTGCCATTGTATTGCCTGTTAGGTGACTGTTACTGTATATTGTCTCTGTTCCTTTCTGATCTACTACTTTTAGGGTCTCTCTTTGCTTAGAGGACCCCTTTCAATATTTCCTGTAGAGCTGGCTTGGTGTTTGCAAATCCTTTCAATTTTTGTTTGTCCTGGAAGTTTTTAATCTCTCCTTCTATTTTCAATGATAGCCTAGCTGGATATAGTATTCTTGGCTGCATGTTTTTCTCATTTAGTGCTCTGAATATATCATGCCAGCTCTTTCTGGCCTGCCAGGTCTCTGTGGATAAGTCTGCTGCCAATCTAATATTTTTACCATTGTATGTTACAGACTTCTTTTCCTGGGCTGCTTTCAGGATTTTCTCTTTGTCACTAAGACTTGTAAATTTGACTATTAGGTGACGGGGTGTGGACCTATTCTTATTGATTTTGAGGGGGGTTCTCTGAACCTCCTGGATTTTGATGCTTGTTCCCTTTGCCATATTGGGGAAATTCTCTCCAATAATTCTCTCCAATATATCGTCTGCTCCCATCTCTCTTTCTTCTTCTTCTGGAATCCCAATTATTCTAATGTTGTTTCGTCTTACGGTGTCACTTATCTCTCAGATTCTCCCCTCGTGGTCCAGTAGCTGTTTGTCCCTCTTTTGCTCAGCTTCTTTATTCTCTGTCATTTGGTCTTCTATATCGCTAATTCTTTCTTCTGCCTCATTTATCCTAGCAGTGAGAGCCTCCATTTTTTATTGCACCTCATTAATAGCTTTATTGATTTCAACTTGGTTAGATTTTAGTTCTTTTATTTCTCCAGAAAGGGCTTTTATATCTCCCGAGAGGGTTTCTCTAATATCTTCCATGCCTTTTTCGAGCCCGGCTAGAACCTTGAGAATCGTCATTCTAAACTCTAGATCTGACATATTACCAATGTCTGTATTGACTAGGTCCCTAGCCTTTGGTACTGCCTCTTGTTTTTTTTTTTGTTGTGAATTTTTCCGCCTTGTCATTTTGTCCAGATAAGAGTATATGAAGGAGCAAGTAAAATACTAAAAAGGTGGCAACAACCCCAGGAAAACATGCTTTAACCAAATCAGAAGAGATCCCAAATCATGAGGGGGGAGAAAGGGGATAAAAAGAGGTTCAGGAAAAAAAAAAAAAAA